>NW_006399806.1:16317174-16325499 GCF_000299155.1 Elephantulus edwardii
ACGGCACATAACAACAGCAACAACAATATTTCTACTCCTGCTTTTTTCTGGTTACTATTTGCTTGAAATAGGTTTTTTTCCCACTCTTAGATGTTAAATCTGCCTTTATCTTTGTTTTTTAAGTGTGTTCCTTTTAGACATTATATTTATGGGTTTTGCTTTTTTGTCTAATTTGCTACTAATTTTCTCTTCACTGGTATACTTAAATCATTCACATTAAGTATAATTATTGAGAGGAAATGTTTTATTGATATCATTTTGTTGGGTTATTTTTAATATTGTTCCTGATTCGTTTCATCCATCCTTCTTTCTGTGGTGTCTTTGTGAGAAGAATTTCCTTCAGTACTTCTAGCAACATCGGTCTTGTTTTTAAAAACTCCCTTAGTTTCAGCTTTTATAAAAATATTTGATCGCTCCATCATATTTGATGGACATTTTTGCTGGATACAATATTCTTCCTAAAAGATGTGTTCTTTGAGTGTTTGATATATGTTGTTCCACTGTCCTATTGCTCACATGGATTCTGCTGAGAAATTAGTACTTAATTTTCTTTGCTATCCTTTAAAAGTTGTTGTTTTTCTTGTTGTTATGGGCTATCAAGTCACTCATGACTCATAGCCATCCTATGTATAATAGCTCTGAACCCTACCTTACCCTGAGCCTGTCTCACTGACTCCAACACACCTGCCCAGTTGCCCCAATTACTGTATCAATCCATCTCATCTGGGATCTTCCAAGCATGACATCTTTCTTCAAGGACTTATCCCTTCTGGTCGTGTCCCCAAAGTGTTTGAGACAGAGCTTCAAAATCCTTGGCTCCTAAGAGAAACTTGATTTAACCTCCTCCAAGACAAGATAAAACTATTTGTTCTCCTGGTGGTCCATGACATGTTCAATACGCTTCTCCAACACCACAACTCAAAAACATTAATAATTCTTCTATCATCCTTAGTTATTGTCCAGCTATCTGGTGCATAATAAGTAATTATGAAAACTATGGCCTGAATCAGGTGTACCTTGTCTCCAGACTGACATGACTGCTATTTAGAACTTTGGAGTGGTCCCTGACAGCAAACTTCCCCAGTGTAATTTTTTTTTAATTTCCTGACTACTGGTGCCAAGACTTTTGACTGTTGAGCTGAGCAAGCTGAAATTGTTAACAACCTCAGTCTCTTCTCCATCCATCATGGTGCTGTGAATTGATCCAGTGATGAGAATCTTTGTTTTCTTGATGTTAAGCTTTAATCCATATTAAAAACTACAGTTCTTGATCTTCTGAACCAAATGCTTCAGGTCTTCTTCAGTTTTAACAAGCACTGTTTTGTCATCTACATAATGCAAGTTGTTGATGAGTCTTTTTGCAATCCTGATGCCATACTGTTCCTCATAATTGTCTTTCATCTGCTCCTTTCTATAAAATTCTTGTCTGTCAGATACTGTTCTAAGGCTGAGCATTCAAATTAGGAAGAAGTATTGGTCATCCACTTACAAAATAACAGTCCTTCAAGAACCCAATGTGCAATAGAGCACACTTAGAGTACACTAGCATATATGGCAAATGAGGCTGAGCCCTCAAATATGGAAACACAGAGGAGGAGGAGAAGGAGGAAGAGTTGAAAGCAGACACTAGTGACTAGAAAAGCATGTGAAAAGCATGAATGTAGGGGGAAATGGACATTTTAAAGAAAAAATGGACCAAATAAATATTGACATTGGTTATTGGTGAAATGAGATCTGTAGGCATGTGACATTTGGAATCAGACAATCATATTATCTAATATGCCTGAAAAGAAAAGGTGAGGGAAAATGGGGTTGTTTTCATAGTTAAAAAAAGTCATTTCCAGATCTATCTTGAAATATAATGTTGTGACTAACAAGATAACACCCATACACATACAAGGAAGCCTAGTGAATACCACTATCATTCAAGTATATGCACCACAACCAGAGCCAAATACCACTATCATTCAAGTATATGCACCACAACCAGAGCCAAAGAGGGGGAAATAGATGATTTCTAACAGCTTTTCTAGTCAGAAATCAATCGAACATGCAATCAAGATGTATTAATAATAATCGGTGAATAGAATTCAAAAGTTGGGAACAGGTAATAAGGATCAGTAGTCAGAAAGCATGGACTTGGTGACAGAAATGACACTGGAGATAGAATGATAGAATTCTGTTGTTGTTATATGCCATCAAGTCACCAGCAACTCATAGGTACCCTATGTACAATAGCTGTGAAGCCTGCAATGATTTATTCATTGCAAATACTTTTTATAAGAAACATAAACACAGACCATACACATGGATTTCACATGATTTCTTATTCTCAGGAATCAGATGGATTACACCTATGGAAAGAATCATTGTAGATGCTAAAGATCAACTGTAAAAAGTAGGCCAGGTGCTGACTATAAAACAGATCATCAACTATCACATGCAAGTTCAAACTAAAGCTAAAGAACGTTAACTCAAATCCGCATGTACCAAACTTTGAACTTGAGTCTTTCCAAATGGAATTTAAAAATCGTCTCAGGAGCAGGTTTGAGGCCTTGAACACTAATGAATGTAGACTACATGAGCTATGGAAGGATATCAAGAATATCATCCAGGAAAAATGCAAAAGGTCATTACAAAGACAGAGGAGGAAGAAAAAACCAAAATGGATGTCAGAAGAGACTCTGAATATTGCCTTAGAGAGCTAAGAACCCAACGCTAAAGAAATAAATCAAGAAGTTCAAGAGCTAAACAGATTTCAAAGGGCGGTAAAGTACTATAATGAAATGTGCCAAGAGTTGGAGTCAGAAAATCAAAAGAGCTGAACTCACTTGGCATTTCTTAAACTGGAGGAATAAACTCAAGCCTCAAGTTACAATACTTAAGGATGCTATAGGCAGGATATTGCATGATCCAAGAAGCATGAAAAAAGGTGGAAGGAGTACACAGAGTCACTGTACCAAAAAAGCATTGGCTGACTGACACAGAATTTCATGAAACAAAATATGATCAAGGGGCAATGGTGATGAAGGAGGAAATTCAAGCTGCTGTGGAGGAATTGGCAAAGAACAAGACCCCAGGAAATAATGGCATACCAATTGACATATTTCAACAAACAGATGTTGCCCTGGACATGCTGACAAGGTTTGCCAAGAAATCTGAAGGACAATTACCTGGACTTTCTAAGTTACTCTTCATTTTTTCCTAGCTGCTTTCAGAATTCTCTTCTTGTCTCTGATTTTGGTGAATTTGACTATAATATGCCTTGAGGGGTTGTTTGTGTTTTTTTATTGTGGTGTTGTTTTGGTTTTTTTTGAGAGGAGGGGCTCTATTCTATATGGAGTTAGCTCAGATTTTTGTATGTATATTCTCTCATACTTAGTTATTTCTGTTATGTTTTCTTCTAGTAACTCTTCCACAGTATTCTCAGTTCCTTTCTTAGCTTCATCTTGTTCTGGAATTCCAATTATGTTTTTCCTCTTATGGTGCCCTACATTATTTTTATGTTTTATTCCTTTTTTATTCTGCTATGTTGCACTAGCAGATCAGTGCAGAGAGCTTCCTCTTCTATTTCACTGATTTTGTGTTCCATCTCTTCAATTCTACTCATCTGTTCCTCAAACATATTGACAGCTACTGATGTGCTGGTCTTAATATGCTGTATTGTAGTTTCTTGTTTTTCTAGAATTTCTAATACCCCAATTGTTTTATCTATATTGTCTTGATTTTTAATTATTCTTGCAATTCTTCGAGTTTTTCTTTCACCTCTTGAAAATATTGAATCAATGTTCTTTTGAATTCTGTTAGAGAGTTCCATCAGACTTTCTGGCTTTAAGAAATTCATTAATTCTGTATTTTTATGGTGGAATTTGTTTTAGTTTTGTGTAGACTGTGAGGTAGTCTGTTTCTTCTTCCGCATCGTTACTGTGATAGAATTTTTTCTTGCCTGGGGCTCTAATAGGCCCTTGGTCTGAGTACCTTTTTTGGGGGAACTCACAGCTCCAGAAAAGGGAAGGGTAGCTCACCCGGCCGAATTTCTCTCAAGTCCCTGGTCTCACAAGAGAACTTGCTTCATTTGGGAAGCTCAACACTCCAACAGGGAAGGGGAGGACAACTCACCCTGATGTGGTCCTTCCTTTCTTGTCCTATGGCACAGTTTTCTGAATCTGGAAGAGAGTGGCAATTGCTTCTGTTCCTTTGTCTCTGATTCCACAGGTAAGTTCTCTGGTTTGGAGGCTTGTTGTTTTCTGATTACAGCCCTCTCTTCTAAAATTTATAGCCATCCGTGATCTACAGAGTGGTGTAGCCTGGTTCCCTGACTCCCTTCACCACACTCTGACATTTTGCAGGAAGGGACTTGTCTCTGTCCTTTTGCTCCAGGCACATATATCTGTGGATGGCTTCTAGACCCTTCCAGTTAAGGCACACACCTGGCAAAACAAGATGATATCCCGGGGGAGAGCAATGTCCTATCTAGACCCTGAGTGTTGGTGTTTATCTTTGACCTGAGGCCTGCAATCCCTAGGGTAGGAATGAAGCAGGGATGTAGAGATGACTCTAGTTGCTGGCTGCAGAGTGGAGAATTCAGGCTTTTTGCAGAAGCTGGTGGACATCTGAGAGTGGGGCTTCACCAGATAGGCAAAAATTAATTTTTAAAATTCTATGCACAACTTTGTCAGTCAAATATAATTTAATTGTATCACTTATTGGAAACACATTGCTTACAAATATGAATGTTCGGAAAAAAATATGAATGTTGACTAGATATATAACCATCTTTTTCATGACCACCTGTCAACTTGTCGTACTGTGGTGACTATGTATTGCTGTCTTAAATATTTAGTGTTCCATAACAGAAGTATCAAAGAGTAAATGGCTTTAATAAAAATTTATTTCTCACAGATTAGGAGTTTAGCAATCTAAATTCAAGGTACCAGCTCTTGGGAAGGTTTTCTTTCTCTGATAGTTCTGGGGGAGGACTGTGTCTCTTTTTATCATCTGTGGGCATCAATCTTGCTCTGAGTCTAGGACATTCTCAGCACAGAACTCCTGGATTCAAAGGTGCATTCTACTGCCACTTCTTCTTTCTTGATGGTACTGAAGTAACTACTTCTCTAATCAGTGATCTTTCTGATGCATAACACATCCCAGGGAAACTCCTCTTACATTACAAACCTGTTATCTCAGTATGGAAGTTGTATCTCACTCTAATCCCTCTTAAAGTCAATTGCTTGATCACATTAGATCATATCTTGTTGTGATGTCCTGTAGAGTCTGAACCAATGCATAGCTGACGCTCTGGCAGGTGTTATTCACAGTTATTCACAGAGGAGGAGATTGCCCATCTTTCTTCCACAGAGCAGCTTGTGGCCTTCAACCAATTGCCTTCAAGATTGCAACACAGTTTCTTGCCACTAGGCCACTTGAGCTACTTTAGATTATATAAATGTTTAATTACATTATTAATCCTTGTATTTAAAAGGCAGTTGGGCCTGACTAAGTCTCCAGTTTGGAAGCTCATGTGTGAAATGATTGGATTCTGGAAGGTGGGTTTTCTTGTTTTGATAAGGCAAGTGTGGATTATTTGGATTGGTTTTTTTGGGGGGAGGGTTGTTGTTGTTGTTGTTTCTCATTCATAGGTAGGTGTGAGGTGATTGGATTTGCTGGATTTAGCTAACGATAAGCTGTGGGTTGGAAGCTTCTTGTTTAGTCATCCAGGACTTGGTGGGTCGACCTTGTATTTATGAGGCAGTTGCATCTGAGGACCAAGGATGAACATTTTTCTAAGCGGGACACCACTGGTCTGTCACTTTGCTGTACTGAAGTAACTTGAAGTTGCTGTGATGATGAATGTTGTGTCAAATGCCATAAGGCTTACCCATCATGGACAGTGTTTGGTGGCACAGATTGAGACAGGGTCGGAAGCCAGAGTGGCATCCACTTCCTAAACAATATGCCTCTGGAAACTCTATGAACATAGAGAAATGAAGATAGTTCTAGAACAGGGTTCCTGTCTTTTGTTCATAGAGTCATGCTCAACTCAACAGCACTTAACAACAACAACAACAATTACATTATTCAATAAATGCCACATTATACCATTACATCTTTGCCTCCAAAGAGCATTCTGGCTGCACCCTCTCCAAGACATTTGTTCTTTTGACAGCCCTGGGATGTTCAATATTCTTTTCCAACACCACAACTCAAAGGCATCAGTTCTTCTTCTGTCATCCTTATTCATTGTTCAGCTCTCATATGCATAACAAGTAATCATAAAGATCATGGCATGAATCAGACCCATCTTAGTCCTCAAACTGGCATCATTACGCCTCAACAATTTAGAGAAGTCCCTAACTGCAGACTTTCTCAGTGCAATACATCTCCTCATTTCCTGTTAGGTACCAAATGTGTTGACCGTAGATACAAGTATAATGAACTTATCGATAGTTTCTATTTTGTTCTTCTTTTATCATGATGTTATATATCAGTCCAGTGTTAAGAATTGATGTTGAGATGTAGTCTATATTGAAGGCTATATTCTTTGATCTTCTACAGCAAGTATTCTATATCGTACTCACGTTCAGCAAGCAAGGTTGTGTCATCTGCATAATGCAGGTTATTGATGAGACTTTCTTGATTTTACTCCTAGGTCCTTGATCCACTTTGAGTTGGTTTTTATGTATGGTGTGAGGTGTGGATATTGTTTGGGTTTTCTACAGATAGGTTTCCAATTTTGCTAACACCATTTGTTAAAGAGGAATTCATTTCCCCACTTAACTGATTTTATCTCCTTGTCAAAAATCAATTGACATTTCATAGATGAGCTGATTTCTGGGTTCCCAATTCTATTCCATTGATCTATGTGTCTGTCACTGTAATGGTACCACACTGCTGACACATGTTTTGAGGAACATAATTCAATCCCTTACACTTGCTGTGGTGCTAAAAGTTATGCCAACAGTATTCAAATGCTAGCAGGGTCATTTATGATGAGCAGGCTTCAGCAGAGCTTTCCAACTATGGCAGACCTGGAAAAAAGGCCTGGGGATCTACGTTCACAAAATAGCAATTGAAAACTCTATCGATCATTTAATATTGTTCTACATTTTTACTCATCCATTTTGGATGAGAGATATCGATAGCTGACTCAAGAGAAACTGATAGCTGAGAAAGGACATCATATTGGGAAAGTGGAAAGTCAGATTATAAGAAAGCCCCTCCATGAGATCAGTTGACAAGTGGCCACAGCAGACTCAAACAGGCCAACAAGGAAGATGGTGCAGAAACAGGCAATATCTTCCTCGTTTATACATATGACCACAATGATTAAAACTAATTGTTGTCAAGTTATAGCCAACCTTCCATTGGATTTCTGAGGTTGTAAATTGCATAAAAGAAAATTTCCCATCTTTCTCCTGTGTAGTCATTTGCTGATCCTAATGACCAGAGAGCTGCAGTCTTTTGAGTTAGCAGTTCAATATCCCTATGGATTGTGCCACCATAATTCCTTTGGACACAATGGATGAGAAACAAATTGGCAGTAACAACTAACTACACCGTGACTTTTAAAATGGGATCAATAGGTCAAAATATCTCTCTCTTCCTCTGTGCAAGTTACACTAAAAAGTCTCACAGATGAATCCTACCAAATGTAAAAGAGTAGGTAATTTAAATCATAGGCAAGTTCTTATGTATAATGGGAAAAGGAGAGAGGGGGACCCTCATTTTATGAGGCTAGCCCAGTCTCAGTTCCAAAATCTAGCCAAGAAAAAATAAATAAATAAACACACACCACAATTAAAAGATGCAAAATGCATAAAAATCCAACATGATTAAGAATGAGTATTAAAAGTCTTACTGAACCTGAAATTAGTGACTGAGAATGCAAATAAAATGTGGTCATTACATATACTTCTGGCCTTTTCACTTATGCTCATTTGATGATTAGGAACACAATATAGATGGTTTGTTCTAACCAGCATGATGATTTCCTCACATAAATTTGAAATAACAGATAATAAAGGAGTTAGAAGCATGTTTTCATTGTTGTTGTTATGTGCCATCGAGTCGCTTGTGACTCATAGTGACCCTATGTACAACAGCCCTAAACTCTGCTCTGTCCTGTGCCAACCGCACCATCTCCAACACACCAATCCCGATTACCCCAATCACTGAATCAATCCACCTCATAGGGGGCCTTCCCCTTCTGCACTGTCCCTCCACCCTACCAAGCATGATGTTCCTCTCCAAGGACCTGTCCCTCCTTGCAACATGTCCAAAGTATGTCAGACAGAGCCTTAGAAACCTTGCCTCCAAGGAGCAGCC
>NW_006399806.1:16325599-16326624 GCF_000299155.1 Elephantulus edwardii
CTAAATATTTTTTTCCCAGTCAGAGGGTTTTCTTTTTACCTTGTTCATGAAGAATTTTTTTTTAAGTACATAGAGATTTGACTCTTAGAAGGTCCCATTCATCTCTATTATTCTCACCTGATTGTAGGTTTTACATTATGCTTGGATGGCTGTTCAGGCTGTGGATTAGAGTTTCTAGAATTCTTTGTAGTTTTTCTCTGATAAATTTTGTAGTCTTTGGTTTTATTTCAGGTCCCTGATTCACCTTGAGTTGGTTTTTGTGTATTATGTGTGATGTAGCTCTTGCTTAAGTTTTCTACAGATGGTTTTCCAATTTTGACACCACCATTTATTAAACATATTATCATTTCCCCACTTAAAAGATTCATATCTTTGTCAAAGATCAGTTAATCATACGTAGACCAGTTGATTTCTGAGTTCTTAATTCTACTCCACTGATCTTTGTGTCTGTCACTGTACCAGTACCAAGCTATCTTGACAACCATAGCAGGATTTCTGATGAGGGAATGTGATGTCATCTACTTTAGTTCTCTTTTCTAGTAGTATTCTGCTTATTCGGTGTCTCTTTCCATTTCAGATAAAATTGGAAACTGCCTTTTACATCTTATTGAAGAATGTTCACATCTGTATTAGAATTGCATTGAACTTGTAGATTACCTATAGTAGAATTGTAATTTTCATTATACTCAGTTTTTCTAGCTATGAGCATAGTTTATTCTTCCATTTCTCCAGACCTCTTTTTGTTTCTTGTAATAATGTTTTATAATTTTCTTTGTATAGGGCTTTTGTATCTCTAGTTATATTTATTCTCAAGTATTTCATCTTGTGATTAGCTATTGTAATTTTATTTTTCTTAACTCCATTTCTTTAATCTCTTTGTCATTGTAGAGAAATCCAACTGATTTTTTTTTTGTTGGTATTGTACTTTGCTACTCTGCTGAATTGTTCAGCTATGTCCAATAATATTCTCACTGAATCTATAGGATTGTCTAAGCATACTATGGTATCATCTGCATATATAGATA
>NW_006399806.1:16330438-16339862 GCF_000299155.1 Elephantulus edwardii
CTTGACATTGAGCCTCAATCCATATTGGAGGCTGCAGTCCTTGACCCTCTGCAGCAAGTGCTTCAGGTCCTCCTAGTTTCAGCAAGCAGGGTTGTGTCATCTGCATAACACAGATTATTGATAGATCTTCCACCAATCTTGACCCCACATTTCTCCTCATAGAGCCCAGCCTCCCAGATAATCTGTTCTGCATGCTATATATGGTAGAAGCATAGGAAACCAAATAATTATAGTGGGATTTGTGTTGGATTAAAAAAGAGAAGAAAGGACAGCAAACAAATGAGAGACTGGAAAAAAGGTACTGAGATCAATGAATTGTGGCCTTGATGGGAAATAACAACAATCTGGAAAGAGAGGGAAAACAATATAATTATCACCTTTGTGTAAAAGTACACAATATAGTGATTAGCTGAAATCTCACTCCAGCAAGAACACCTTTTCATTAAGTCCCTCCACTTGTTGCAATGCTTAAGAATGTTTTGGCCAGAATATTGAATGATTCAGAAAGTATTAAAAGAAGATGGGAGGAGTGAATATTCAGAGTCATAGTACCAAAATGAATTGGCTGACACAGAAGAATGTAAAGAAACAACATACTATCAAAGGTCAATGGTTATAAAGAAAGGAGTTCAGGATACTCTGAAGGACTCGGCAAAAATAAAGCTCTAACAGTTGATGAAATACCAATTGACATATTTCAGCAAACAGATGCTGTTCTGGATGTGCTTACCAAGTTGTGCCAAGAAATGAAGACAAGAAATTGAAGATAAGTACCTGGTCGACTGACTGAAGAGATCTATATTTATTCCCATTCAAAAAAAAATGGTGACCCAACAAAGTGTGGAAATTATTGAACAATATCACTAATAACAAACACTAGCAAAATCCTGCTGAAGATTATCAAAAGCTGACTGGAACAGTACATCGACAGAGAAATACAAGCTTGGTTTAAAAGGGGTCATGGCAATAGAGACATTATTGTCGAAGTCAGATGGATCTTGGCAGAAAACAAAGAGTACTATAGGAATGTCTATTTGTGTTTCGTTGACCATGCAAAGGCATATGACTGTGTGGATCCCAACAAATTGTGGCTAACCTTGAGGAATATGGGAATCCCAGAACACTTAAGTGTACTTATGCAAAACCTATGCTTGGTCCAGGAGGCAGTACTCAGACCAGAGCAGAAAAATGCTGCATGGTTCAAAGTCAGGAAAGGATTGCATCAGGGATGCATCTTGTCTCCATAAGTTTTCAAATCTACAGAACAGATCATTTGGGAAGCAGGGCTTTATGAGGAGGAATGTAGCATCAGGATTAGAGGAAGACTTATCAACAACCTACGTTACGCAGATGATACAACCTTATTTTCTGAAACTGAAGAAGACACGAAGTGCTTGCCGCAAATGGTCAAGGATTGTAATCTTCAATATGGATTGAAGCTCAATATCAAGAAGACAAAGAGTCTCAGGACTAGACCAATTGACAGCACCATGATAGATTGGAGAAGAGATTGAGGTCATTAACATTTACAGCTTGCTCAGATCTACAATCAACGCTCTTAGCATCAACAGTCAGGAAATCAAAAGATGAATTGCATTGGAAAAATCTGCAATCAGGGACCTCTCCAGGGTATTGAAAAACAACGATGTCAATCTAGAGATTAAGGTGCACCTAATGCATCAGAGATCTGGACTAAGGATGATAGAAGTATTGATGCCTTCAAATCATGGTGGGTGTTGGAGAAGAGTCTTGAACATACCATAGACCACCAAGAAAACAAATAAATCTGTCTTGGAGAGGGTCAAACCATGTGGAGACTAGGATTTTGAAGCCCCATCTCACATAATTTTGACACGTGGACAGAAAAGACTGGTCCTTGGAGATGGACATGATGCTCGGAATTTTGGAGGGACAGCACAGGAGAGGAAGACACCAGATGAAATGGATTGATAAAGTAACTGGGGCAATGGAGGTTGTTTTGTTGGAATTAGTAAGACTGGCTCAAGACAGGGCAGGGTTCAGACCTGCTATACATGGAGTCACTATGGGTCACAGGCGACTCAACGGCACATAACAACAACAACAATCACTGTCCCATTTTCTGAAGCCTTGTTGTGTACTGACATTCATATACTCCTGATCTTCCTGTTATTAGATGCCATTGGTTCTTTCCTGTGCTCATAGTGAGGTTATATAGAACAACACAAAATACTACCCACATTGGCACTATCCTTGTTTGGTTGTGGATTGTACAGTTGTGATCCCTAGCATTTTCAGTGGTCAAATTTTAAAAGCAGATCACCAAACTTTGCTTCCTGTTCTCAGTCAGAAACCCTGCAGAAACCTGTGCAAAATGATTGCTGTTGACATTACTGTGTAACGTGGAGTTGGAACCAATACATAGCGAACTTTCCAACAAGTTTTCAGAGGCAGTTTTAATCATGTGGGAGGAGATTGCCTATCCTTCTCATTAAGAGTGGCTGGTGAATTCGAACCACATGCCTTCAGTATTGCAGCACAGTTCCTTAACCTCATTTGGCAGATGAGTAATAGCTAATTACTACTATTTCCACTGGGTTCCTTTTAGTCCATCATCTCAAGACTCTTATGATACCAGTTACATTTTGTTAAGGCTTAGGTTTTATTGTTATTGATGCTGTTGTAAATTCTGATTCCCAAAAATAAATATTTGTCTTTAGGAAAGAGTATATACCTCTTTAGAAATTAAACTGACTTTGAATTTTAATAGTCATGATATCATACATTAGTCCTTTTGCGAATAATTTCACTCATCATAACATTCTCCAAGTTCGTCCATGTTATGAAGTATGAAAATGTTAACACTACCCAAAGCAATCTACAAAATGCAATCTCAATCCAGATTCTCTCATCATCCTTTAAAGAGATAGAAAATATAAGAGCTAACTTTGTATGAAAAGGAAAAATACCCTGGATACGCAAAGATTCTAAGCTTCTGCTCATGATGTTGGAATAACTGAATGATGGTGATAACTGTACAACATGATGAATGCATTTTTATTGCTGAATTGCAAATGTGAAATATGCTGAAAGGGGGAGAGTGTGTGTGTGTGTGTGTGTGTGTGTGTACGCACAAGCGTGCCATGGAGTCAGAACCAACTCATAATTGACTCCCCAAGTGATTTTCAGAGGAAATTATCCATCCTTCTTCAGAGCAGCTGATGGATTCTAACCACATGTCTTTGGGATGGCAGTGCAGCTTCTTACTACTAAGCCACCAGAGATCCCTATGTGTGTAGATTTATAGAGATAGATATTGTTGTTGCTGTGTACCATAGAGTCGAAACCAACCCATAGCTGATCCTCCAGTGGGTTTTCAGAGACAGTTAATCACACAGGAGGAGATTGTCCAACCTTCTCTGGTGGCCTTGAACTGTGTTCCTTTTAGATTACAGCACAGCTTCTTGCCACTAGGCCAACATAGATAGATAGATAGATAGATAGATAGATAGATAGATAGATAGATAGATAGATAGATAGGTATGGAGATATATACAAGCACGCATGCACCACTGTATGTAGTAATGTGTGAAGAGAGAGAGAAAGCTGAGAAAGCTTTGATGGCCTAGTTTGAATCCATTGCTCACTCTGTGGGAGAAATATGGACAATCTTCACCTTTGCAATTTTTAGCCTCTGAAAACTACTGGAGGGATAAATATGAGTCATTTCTGACTTGATGAGACATAACAACAGTTGCATTTCCATAAAAGTTGCACATTGAATTAGGCAGAACATTTCCAAAATTTACTTACAGTTTATTAAAATTCATTTTCCTCCAATTTCTCTCATATTTCTTCTAATTTCTCTCCTTTCATAACCCTTCAATATGTTTCTTTGCTCTCTTCAGGGTATTTAATTTTAAAGCTTTGTTTATAACCTACCATTTTGGTATTTGTTTGTTTTATATAACAGTTTAATTACTAAGTGCCACAAATCTTCCATACCAGATACCTAAATGAGAATGTCTACTTGTTTTACAAATGTCTTTCCTCCTTACTCCACGACATATTTCTTTAAGGTCAGCAAGATGGAAATATGTAATTGTAACTATGATGTAGTGAGATTTTCAGAAAAAATCGTTTGGACTTTTTTTTCTCCTTTTTTATGACCTGACAGCTATTCTGCTAGTGACAATAAATGAAGAAAGGTGCAAAACATATGATATCATTCAAAACATTGTACATTGTTCAAAATGACTGGAGAGTTTTCTCTTAAGTAAACAGGTAATACACAAAAAATGCAGTGCGCTAACTCGTAGGTAGTGTGCCAGATTCTTGATACCATTAATTTCCTAAGAAGTGGTAACCTGAGAAACATAATCAGGTTCAACACAAATGGCACATTAATAGCTTAAAAGAGTACACAGAACATGGATAGAAATGCAAATCAAGAGTCAATTCCTCCTAAAGCTTGTGATATTTCTCTTACAGTTCTCCTTATTCCTCCGAACTCCTGTTCTGAACTATCTCCTGATAGTCTTTCTATACAGAATTCCAGTTCATTTTGGAGGTCACTCACCATCGTCCTTTCCTTGCCTTCTAAGTTTGACCTACTTTTGATTGAAATTGGACTAAACTGCTCTGGAGTCTCTAACTTTGAGTCTTCCTATAAGCTGTCTGTATAATGTTCAGAGTCAGAGATAAGGAGAAAACAGATGTTGAATTAAAAATATATATTATAACAGCATATAATGATATGCTGATATACTGTAGTTTATCCTACTTAATGTTTCAAAGATATGACTGTAAAGAAACAAAAAAATACCCCAGGGAAGCAAAAACAAAGCACTCTCTATAATTGGCATGCACAGCCTGACTGCCCCCTCTATGTGTCCAAAATTGCAGTCCTAAGGAAAGTCTGTGTTGTTGGAAACTGCAGTTATTATCTTGCTATTTCCTCCCTTTTTTATTACTTATAAGAGGCTGTATTTGCCCTTTTATTTTCTCTTCCTTATTCCACCATATAATTTTCTCTTATACTTATTTACTCTTGATTCCTCAGTAGTTTACCCTACTTAATTTTCTACACAATATTGAATTCCTGCCAGTTCTGTAAAACTCATTTCATATTGCTTTAAAGTGTGATTTTTCTCAAACCCCAGATGCAGTAAATGTGAAACACTGTGCTGGGTGGAAATTCCAGTTACCGCATTTGTTTGGTTAAGACAACTTAATTGCTTTCTGAGAAAGCTCCAGTTTCAGCTGGTAAAACAAATTCAATGATCCTTGTGAGTAAGATGAGAGCAAAAAAGGAATAATATATCATTCGCCTGCCAGTGGCTCTTCACGCCACTTATCATCTTCACCAAGGAGTCAACATTGGAAGGAAGGATATCAAAGCAAGTGAGAATACAAAATTGACAGGTAATGTTCCTATGAAATGATGGCTGAGCCAGAGGTAAAAAAATAATATCAAGTAAACATTTCAAGTAAGTGACAGTTGCACAAAAAAAAAGGCAAATCTGAAAGCTTTGGCCCAGGCAATCTTTTTTAAAGCATAAAAAAGTAAAAGGGGACCTTTTTTCTGTTTAATACCAAGTCTCTGGAGGAATGAAATCGACACAGTATGGTAAACTTGGGCTACTATAGAAGCAGGTTGACATCACCTAAGATTTGCAAATGATTTTTTTTATGTATCTCTTAATTCAAAATCTTTTTCCTCCTCTTCTCTGACTCAGAATATTATATGGAGAGATTATAGGAAGACTCAAAGTTACAGAATCCAGAGCAGTTTGGTCCAATTTCAATCAAAAGTAGATCAAACTTAGGAGCAAAGAAAGGATAATGGTGAACAACCTCCAAAATTAACTGGCATCCTACACAGTAAGACTATCTGTAGATGAGCAGGAGTTCAAAAGAGTAACAAGAACTGTAAGAGAAACAATACAAAACTAGGATGTTGGTTTTTAGTAAATGATGTGTTCATTTGGGTTCTACAGATTTGCTTCCACTGAAAATTAAGATAAAAATAAATCATATTATTAGTTTGGAGTGGTTTTTAATTGTTTATTTTAGCAAAGGAGCACAAAGACACTGGTTTTCATTCATTTATGCACAGTCCCCTCTTTCCCCTTCCCACAACTCCCTTTGTAATGCATGTCTTGTTCCACAATATTAATTGTCATACCCATTGTTGCTAACTATCCATTCCTTTCATATTTTTCTTCCTTTCACTCCTCCCACTGCAGTGATAATTATTCTTTTCCTGCTTTCCCCCAACCCCAATACCAATTCTATTATTACAACAGTGGACTTAGACAGTATGTCTCCTTTTGGGCTGAAATACATCACTCAGCATAATGTCTTCAAGACTCATCCATATTTTGTAGTGTTTTCCTGTTTCTAGGTGCATAATGACTGCAACAATGATTTTGAGTATGATGAAAACCATTAGAATAACCCAGAATAGTGCAGGGTTGAAATATATTTTTCATTAGGCCACCATAAATTATAGTTGACAAAACAGCACCTAACAACAACAACAAACTATGAAACATAAGCCCTTGAGCATAATGCAGTGATATTTTTGCCCAGAAGTATCTAAGGATTGTATTTCACTTCTATTGTTCTGTTGGAAATGAGAAAGTCTAGAGAAGAGATCTCTTTTGATGGCAAGATAACTGGGGGGGAAAGATTAGTGTCCAGAAATGCTCTGTCTAAATTGGACGTAAAGCATTAGAAAGAGAGAATTAGAAGTTCATACTTTTCATGACCAAGCCAAAGAAAAAAGATGGGAGAAATCTATGCTTAGTGGCCAATTGCCACTGGTTGTGAGTGGTTATAATCTCCAAAAAGTCTGGGGCTGACATTTTACAAAGTCACCCTGTGAGAGTAACTGTGAAGACCCTGAATTCTTCCAGATTTACAAATTATCAACTTAGTCTGTCACAGATTCTGACAGAAAATATGGGAATTATGAGAACAAGGACAGTTTAAAATGCGCAGCTTTCCCCCTCCCCCGCGATCTTCATTCCTATAGGGAGAGGACAAGCAAAGAAGTCTCCTGCTTTGCACATGCATAAAAATTGCCTTGAGGGCAGGAAGCACTTGAGCTTGAAGAACTTGAATTTTTTCTTAATAAGCAGTGAGCATGCCCTATCCTTTGTTCTAAAGGAAATCTATCTGTGTCATTCAAAAGTCTTCATTACAAAAACATCCTTGAAGTGATATTTCAGAAGAAAGAGCATTTATGAACTCCCTTAGAAGGACATTTAGAAACACAAACCATTCATGAGGAATTGTCTCTCACTGTTTGATCGCCTTTCATGCAGGAACCCACTGTGGCATAGTCTGCAGGGAGTTGCACAGCTGACTCAAAGGTGATGCCTCTCAGGCAGGTTGAACCACAAGCAGCTCCATGGGACAAAGATGGAAAAACTGAACTCCTCTAGTTCAATTTACACCTTGGAAACCCAATGAATCTGTCTGATCCAGCAACTGTCTTACACTGAATGACTGTCCAGGGAATGAATATATCTCCAGGGAAAAAAATGTTCATCAGTCAAAATGAAGATCCGAACCCCATCCTGCACCCTTTATATATTCAGGAAGTGGTGGACCAATGACACAAAAAGACAAACAATCTCTTCCTATATGATTTAGTGCCTCCAAAAACCAGCTGGAAGGCCTTCTGTGAGTCGGTTCTGGCTCAGTGGCACACAACAGCAATAACAATGGCATTTGTTATCTCCTGATGACTCTACCAATCATCACTTTGTGATAACTGAGTTCCATCTCATATATTTTGGACATGTTAACAGAAGGGATGGATCCTTTGAGAATTCTTGGCATGCTTGGAAGAGTAGCAAGTCATCGCAGAAGATAAAGACCCCAGATGAGATGTATTGACACAGTGACGGTGGTAATAGGTTCAGTTGTGTCAAAGATATGACTGGCTCAGGATAGGGCAAGATTCAGAGCCATTGTTCTGTCATATGGTCACTGAGTTGTAGCAGCCCTGAAGGCACATAACAACAACAACAAATAATAAGTTAGTAGATCTGTTTCATGGTAAAATATTTAATGACTCAGAGAAGAGAGATGGCTTATAACATACAGTAACAGCAGTAACCAATTGTTGTTAGGTGTAATCAAGTCAAATATGGCCCATAGGGACTCTATAAACAACAGATCTGTTGTTTTACCCTGTCTTATCCTGTGCCATCCTCATGATCTGTGACACACTTGAGCCCATTGCTTCACTTGTGTCAATACAGCCGGTCTTCCTCTTTTTCATTGAGCCCCACCTGTCCAAGTGTGATGTCCTTATCTAAGACATAGCTTTTCCTAGCAACAAGCCCAAAATGTGTGAGATGAAGCTTTGTTATTTTTTGGCTTCAGGGTACACTCTGGCTAAAACATACCTCTCTGTTCTTTTGGGATATTCAGTACTTGCCTCCAACACAACAGTTCAAAGGCATCAATTCTTCTGTCACCCTTATTCATTGTCTAGCTTTCAGATGCACAGCAAGTTATTGAAAAGACCATGACATGAATCAGAAACACTTTAGTTCTCAAAGGTTCACAAAGAGATTTGGTGTTTAGTCTTTTGAGGAATAAAGTGCAGTAATCAAAGCATTGACATTTTTCCCTCCTCTGATTCCATGAACTCCATTTCCACAGGACAATTGTTTGAACCTTTTTATATACCAAACACTCTACATTCATTTTGCAACATATAGGACTTGAAATATGTTTATAAAACAGATAATATCTCTAATATATGGTTACTGGCCAAGATTGTAGAGGAAATGCTATCTGTGATTCACATACACTTATTCAAACACACAAATATGTATTCAATGCACACATGCTCAATTCATCTTTATTCATATGCCAGAAATAGATAAAATAAAAAAAGAAATTATGAAAATGCAACCAGACTGAATGTAAAAGTAATGCATCCATGGACCAAACACATAGCAAATCTAAAAAGCAATAACCACTCAGCATAATGCTCTCCAGTTCCTCCTAAGTTAGATAATAATTTACAAAAGCATTGCCCCTGCATGCTGCATAGTATTCCATTATGTGAAGGTCATGGTTTCTCAATCCATTCGTGTTTGGACATTTGTGCTGTTTCCATGTTCTTGCTATGGTGAGTAATGCTGCTATGAGCGTTGGTGTGTAAATCTCCGTTTGTGCCTCACTTCTCATTTTCTCAGGGTATATTCCAAGTAGTTAAATAGCTGGGTCATATGGAATTTCTATGTTCAGCTTTTTGAGGAAGTGCCAAACTGCCTCTGCCTTCCAGAATAGTTGTACAATTTTACAATTTCACCAAAGGAATATTAAAAAAAAAAAACACAACACCCAATAACAATGACAATGACTAACATCAATTGGATGTTTATCTGAACAATGAACAGTAGATAGATAGATAGAT
>NW_006399806.1:16340487-16342693 GCF_000299155.1 Elephantulus edwardii
ACTTATATCTAGAATTTATAAAATACTTGAGCACCACAACAAGACAAAGGAAAATAATCCAACTGAAAAATGGGCAATGGATATGAGCAGACACTTCACTAGGAAGACATTCTGATGACTAACGAGCACATGAAGAAATGTTCAAAATCCCTATCTCTAAGAGATGCAAATCAAAACAACTATGAGAGATCATCTCACCCCAGTCAAAATAGCAAAATTTAACAGACTGTAGAGTAAAGCAAGCTAAAGCCATTAACAACTTCAATCTCTTTTCCATCTATCATGGTGCTACCAATTGGCCCAGTGGTAATAATCTTTGTCTTCTTGTTGAGCTTCAATCCATATTAAAACTACAGTCCTTGACCTTCTGCAACAAATGCTTCAGGTCCTCCTCCCTTTCAGAAAGCAAGGCTGTGTCATCTGCATAACATGCATTGTTGATAAGTCTTTCTCCAATCCTGATGCCACATTCCTCTTCCTAGAGCCCAGCCTCCAAAATGATCTGTTCTACATATAGATTGAAAAGGTATGGAGACAGAATACATCCTTGATGCATTCCTTTCCTGAATTTGAACTATGCAGTGTTTCCCCGCTCTGTCATGAGTACAGCTTCCTGGTCCCAGGATAGGTTTCACATAAGCACAATTAAGTGTTCTGGAATTCCTATTCTCCTCAATGTTAGCCACAGTTTGTTGTGATCCACATAGCCAAATGTGTTTGCATAGTCAATGAAACACAGACATTCTTCTAGTACTCTTTGCTTTCTGCCGAGATCCATCTGACATTGGTGATAATGTCTCTAGTGTCATGATCTCTTCAAAATCCAGATTGTATTTCTGTTGATATGTTCCAGTCATTTTTGGATAGTCTTCCGCAGGATTTTGCTTGCTTGTGATATTAATAATGCTGTTGTTGTTGTTGTTGTTGTTGTTGTTGTTGTTATGTGCTATCTAGTGACTTGGGACTCATAGCGATCCTATGTACAACAGCCCTAAACTCCGCTCTGACCTATGCCAATTGCACTGTCTCTGACACACCCATCCCAATTACCCCAGTCACTAAATCAATCCACCTCATAGAGGGTCTTTCCCTCCTGCGCTGTCCCTCCACCCTCCCAAGTATGATGTCCCTCTCCAAGGACTTCTCCCTCCTTACAACATGTCCAAAGTATGTCAGACAACACCCCACAATCCTTGCCTCCAAGGAGCAGCCTGGTTTAACCCTCTCCAGGAGGAAACTGTTTTCTTGACAGTCCACGGTACATTCAATACTCTTCTCCAGCACCACAGCTCAAAGGTATGAATTCTCCTTCGATCCTCCCTAGTCATTGTCCAACTCTCTGATGCATGACAAGTGATTGCAAAGACCATAGCCTGTACCAAATTCACCTTAGTCTCTAGAGTGACACCATTGCTCTTCAGTACCCTGGAGAGGTCCCTAACAGCAGACTTTCCCATTGCAATATGTCTTTTTTATTTCTTGGCTACTGGTGCCAAGAGTGATGACAGTGGATCCAAGCCAACTAAAGTTGTGAACAATCTCAATCACTTCACCATCCATCCTGATGCTGCCACTTGGTCCAGTGGTGAGAATCTTTGTCTTCTTGACATTGAGCCTCAGTCCATACTGACGGCTGAAGTCCTTGACCCTCTGCAGCAAGTGCATCATGTCCTCCTCTGTTTCAGCAAGCAGGGTTGTGTCATCTGCACAACGCAGATTGTGAATAGATCTTCCACTTCCACCAATCCTGACACCACACTTCTCCTCATAGAGCCCAGCTCCTCAGATAATCTTTTCTGCAGACAGGTTGAAAAGGTATGGAGAGAGGACACATCCCTGGCTTACACCTTTCCCAATTTTGAACTATGCAGTGTTTCCTTGCTCTGTTCTGACAACTGCCTCTTGGTCCAAGTATAGGTTTCACATTAGCACGATCAAGTGTTCTGGGATTGCCATTCTTCTCAGAGTTAGCCACAGTTTGTTATGATTCACACAGTCAAATGCCTTTGCATAATCAATGAAACACAGATAGACATTCTTCTGGTATTCCCTGCTTTCAGCGAAGATGCATCTAACATCAGCAAAATATCCCTAATAACACAATTCCTTCTAAACCCAGCCTGGACTTCTGGCAGTTCTCTGCTGATGTACTGTTCCAGTCGCTTTTGGATAATCTTCAGTAGAATCTTGCTTGCATGTGAAATCA
>NW_006399806.1:16345529-16352699 GCF_000299155.1 Elephantulus edwardii
ACGTAGCACTTGCGGCAGTCATGTAGCACATGTAGCAGTTAGATAGATCTTTAACTATAGGGTGGTGTCACAAATTCTTAAGTATACAATGAGTTCAAACTCCAGGGCAGTGGAAAAGCACAAGATACATTGGTTATCAGTTGGGAAACAAAGGCACCTGGGTTATCAGTTGAGAAACAATCTTTGCTTGTTTGCTCCGCCTTTCTGCTAGCCATTCTTGAAATACTGTTGCCTTGGATACAGCTGGGTGTGGGGCTCTACCAGGGACAATGGAAAAATTCCTGAGTTTAACTTAACTGAGAACTATAGAAACTTGAGTTTAATTCAGCTGAGAACTATAGGGACTATTTTAATTTCAATCTTTTCACAACCATATAGCATCCTTAAATATTGCAGCTCACAGCTTGGTTCCTTCTTCAGCTTAAGAAATGCTGAGCCCTTTCGACTTTCCAACTCCAGATCCTTCCATATTTAATTATACTTTGCTTTGTTGTTGTTGTTGTTGTTATTGTTTTATTGTTGTTCTTGTTGTTATTATACTTTGCTTTGTCTTCCTGAGCTGCCCTTTGAAAGCATCTGTTCATATCCTTAACTTCTAGATTTCTTCTCTTTGCTTTGGCTTCTCCACACTCTAGCACAATATTCAGACTCTTGTGACATTCATTTTGGTCTTTTCTTCTTCTGTATTTGTAAAGATCTTTTGCATTCTTCATGAATGATATTCTGGATATCTTCCCACAGTTCATCTGGTCTCTGTTCACTAGTGTTCAAGGCCTCAAAACTATTCCTGAGTTGGTTTTTAAATTCAGGGGGGATAGTCTCGAGATCAAATTTTGATCTTTATGGATATGATTTGATCTTCTTTAGCTTTAAATTGAATTTGCATATGAGTAGTAGATGGTCTGTTCCACAATCAACACCTGGCCTAGTTTTTACTACTAATATTGAATTTCTCCAACAATTCCTTCCGCAGATATAATCGATCTGATTCCTGTACATACCATCAAGTACATTCTCACTTACTTTGCTCCACAAACAACCCTCTTGGCACCAGCAGTCAGGAAATCAAAAGGCAAATTGCACTGAGACCGCTCCAGAGGACTGAGAAGCAAAGATGTCAGTGTAGACACCAAGGCATACTTGATTGAGTCCATGGTCTTCACAATTACTTGCTATGCATCAGAGAGGTGGACAATAACTCAGGATGACAGAAGAAGAATTGATGCCTTTGAGTTGTGATGCTGGGGAATAGTATTGAACATATTATGGACCACCAAGAGAACAAATATGTCTGTCTTGGAGAGGCTAGGATTTTAAAACACCATCTCACATACCTTGAGCATATGTTCAGGAAGGGCCAATTCCTGGGGAAGGATATCACACTTGGAAGAGTAGAGGACAACGCAGAAGAGGGAATCAGGATAAGTGTGTTAGAGTTAGTGAGACCATCTCAGAACAAGGCAGACGTCAGAGCTTTTGTACTTAGACTTCTCTGTGAAACATGTTGCTTTTGATATGCATCTTTGTTGTTGGATATTTCATTAAAATGTTCCTTTATTACAGTTTTGTGTATTCTCTGGATTGTGTTTAAGAAATTATTGCCTATCCTACTTTTAGATATTCTTCTATGTTTACGGGCATGTTGCTAGGAGGAGCTATTCCTTGGAGAAGGACTAGATGCTGGAAGGGTGGACGGTTGGTGAAGGAGAGGAAGACACTCAACCAGGTGGACTGATGTGGTGACTGCCACAATAGGCACTTGTGTGTCAGGAAGTGTGAGGAGGGTGTAGGGAAGAACAAGGTTCAGATCTTTTATTCATGGGATCATTATGAGTTGTACTTGACTCAACAGCACCTGCCAACAATAACAATAACATATGTGCATTTATTTCTGTTTGGGCAACATTTATTAAAAAGGTACTTCTCTCTCCATACAATTGCTTTGACACCTCTGGAAAAGATTATTCACTATTTATGTAAGTTACTTGGATATAAAATGTTAAGATAAGTTTGCATTTTAGATAAATTATTGTTGTCGTTTTGTTGTTGTTATTGTTGTTATTGTTAGGTGCCATCAAGTAGAGTAAAACTTATAGTGATATTATGCACAACCGATCTGAACCCTCTCCTATCCTGTACTATCCTCATCATCTCTGACACTCCCAAGCCCATTGCTACAGTCATTTTGTCAACAATTCATCTCATTGAGAGTCTTTTTCTATCTTTCACTGACCCTCTACCATTCCATGCATGATAGCCCTTTTCAAAGAATAACTTCTCCTGGCAATATGCCCACAATATGTGAGATGGACTGCCAACATCCTTGCCTCCATAGAGAACTCTGGATGCACTTTCTGTAAGACATATCTGTTTGTTCTTTTGGCAGCTCATGGGATATTCAGCACTCTTTTCCAATATTTCATTGTCCAGCTCTCAGATGTATAATAAGTAATTTAAAAGTCCACGGCACTAATGAGGCACACCTTCATCTTCAAACTGACATTTCTTCTCAGTATTTTGGAGAGGTCTCTAACAGCAGACTACCCCAATGCAATCCATCTCCTGACTGCTAGTACCAAGGGTGTTAATTGTGAATAAAAAAAAAAAAATCATTGACAATTTCACTTTTCTGTCCATCTATTATAACGTTGCTTAATGGTCTAATGGTGAGGAATTTTTTCTTCTTGATGTGGAGATATAATCCATGTGTAGGCTCTACTCTTTGATCTTAAGTAGCAAGCGACTCAAAGTCCTCTTCACTTTCAGCAAGCAAGGTTATGTCATCTGCACAATGCAGTTTGTTGAATAAACTTCCTCTAACCCTAATGCCACAATCTTCTTTAAAAAGTTCCGCTTTTCTAATTATTTGCTCAGTATACAGATTAAAGAGATATGAAGAAAGGATACAACCCTGACATATCTGTTTCCTGATTTTAAACTATCCAATGTTCCCGTGCTCTGTTCAAACAACGGCCTCTTGGTCTAGGTACCAGCTTCCTGTAGTGTAATCAAGTATTCTGAGATTCTTTCCCACTTTTCTCAAAGTTAGTCATAATTTGTTACACACAGTCAAATGTCTTTGCATAGTCAATAAAACATAGATAGATATTCTTCTGGTATCCTTTGCTTTCTGCCGAGATTCATCAGACATCACCAGTGGTATTCCTTGCACCACTGCCTTTTCTAAATTCTAGCTAGAACTTCTTGCACTTCTCTCTCAATGAAGTATTCCAGCCATTTTTTTATGATAGTCAGCAAGATTTTGCTTGCATGTGATGTTAATTACATTGTTTGATAATTTCTGCATTCTGTTAGATTATCTTTCTTGGGAATGGGAATAAATATGGATTGCTTCCAGTCAGTTGGCCAGGCACCTGTCCTACAAATTTCCTCAACAGACTGGTGAGCACATCCAGGACTGTATCTGTTAGTTGGAACATATCAATTAGTATCTCCTTTCTGGTAAATCAATTTCAGATAAATAGCAAATAATTTTTATATCATTCCCATTGAGTTTAACTGTGTTCCATTTCTTGTAGGGAACACATTTACCCTGAAAAAAAATTTCATTATTCATGTGAAATTAAAATTTAATAGGGTGTCCTTTGCTAAATCTGCCAGCCTTGCAGTTTCTGATGAATCTATTACACTAGTCCCACACCATTTTCAATATTTTGGTTTTATACTGATTTTTCCAAATCAGAATCAACTTTGTCCTTCTCTTTCAAGGTTGTTTTGCTATTATAAATGTTTTACATTTCTATATAAATTTCAGTGTCAGTGGATTAATTTCTATAATAAAATCCTACTGAAATTTTGTTTAGAATTATATTAAACCTAGAGATGCACATAAAGACAAAGGATATCACTACAATACTAATCTTTCTACTGTGGTAGAGTTAAAACTGCTAAACCAAACTCCCATCTCTTTAACAATTCAAATTCACCAGTCACTTCTTGGGGAAAATAATTAATAATCTCCTCCTCTGTGATTTATAGCCTCAGAACAGAACTTCTCAGAACAGAAACTTCTGTTCATCTGTGAAAAAGTTCAAATTCAACAAAAATAAGAGACAGAGAAAAACCGTGAGCACATCTTCTCATTTATTTAGGTTTGCACAGTTTCCCTCAGTAATTCTTTATAGAGATTTTCTGTCTTTTATTACATTTATTACTAAGTGCTTTGAATTATTTCATTCTATTATACTATGTGTTGATATAAATCTGAATGTACACTCTAAATTTGTATTTATTGTTGTTATTCTTGATTGCCTTCGAGTTGAGCATAACTCATAGAGACCCTATGAACCAAAGGTATGAAGCCCCTCTACAACTATCAACATTTAGCAAGGTTCAAAGAGTTCCTGGAGGCATGTTGTTTAGGAAGTTGATGCCACTCCTCCTTCCAAACCTGTCATAACACGTTACTGTTAAGTGTCATTGAATCGTCTGCAGTGCAAAGTGACCCTATGTACAGCAGCTCCGAATCTTTCTCTGTCCTGAGCCAGTCTCACTAATTCTGACTTACCAACCCCCATTGCCCCCATTATTGTATCAATCCATCTCATCCGGGGTCTTCCTTTCCTGGGCTGTCTGTCCACTCTTTGGAGCATGATGTGCTTCAAGGATCCATCTCTCCTGGTCACATGCCCAAAGTGAGGAGGATCTTCAAAATCCTATCCTCCAAGGAGAGACTTGGTTTCACCCTCTCCAAGACAGACCTATTTGTTTTCTTGGCAGTCAATGGTATGTTCAAGACTCCTCCAGCACCACAACTCGAAGGCCTCTATTTGTCTTCTGTTATCCTTTGTCATTGCCCAACTCTCTGAAACATAACAAGTAATTGAGAAGACCATGCCTGGATTAGGCACACCTTTGTCTCTTGACTGACACCGTTACTCTTCAACACCCAGGAGAGGTCCATAACAGCAGATTTTCCCAATTTGTCTTTTGATTTCCTGACTGCTGGTATTAAGAGTATTGATTGTGGATCTGAACAAGCTATAATTGCTAACAACCTCAACCTTTTCTCCATCTATTATGGTGCTGTCGATAGGCCCAGTGGTGAGAATTTTTGTCTTCTTGATATTGAGCTTCAATCCATATTGAAGACTACAGTCTTTGACCTTTTGCAGCTTGTGCTTCAGATCTTCTTCATTTTCTGCAAGCAAGGTTGTGTCATCTGCATATTGTAGATTGTTAATTAGTCTTCCTCCAATCTGGATGCCATGCTCTCTCTTCCTCATAAATCCTGTCGCCCGAATGATCTGTTCTGAATACAGATTGAAAAGGTATGAGGACAGGATGCATCCCTGATGCACTCCTTTCCTAATTTTGAACCATGCAGATACTTAGATTTTCAGATGTCACTCTTTAAAAGTGTGACATTACATTGGATAAACAATAACTTGTCAACACTGCCATATGCTAAAATGCTCCTGTTCTCACAATTCTGTACCTTGTGACACTATACTAAAGCTCACTTTCACCTGAAGTCTGTGAAAGACTGAGATATTTTAGCATGTGTCATACTTCTAATATTTTCTTCCTTACTTCATTACCTTCATTTACTTAATTAAATATAAATTTTCAGATTATTTTTATAACTATTGTTATATATTATTTTGCATTCTCTTCTGTCAGAGATAGAATAATTCATACTCAGTTGAGAATGAAATTCACCCTCAGAAGAAATAAATATACTTCAAAAGTGACTGTTCACATCTTCATTTAATCACTATTCAATAAGCATTTTTGGACTGCCTACTACATTCCAGGTTCTGTGACCATAAGAGATCAACAATAAGCAAAAGTTATCAAAATCTCTGTTCTTACAGAGCTTACATTCTAGTAAAGAAAGAGACAGTAAGCAAAATCCTAGAAAGACACACTATTACATAAAGACGTCATAGAAGGAATTCATAAAAAATGACATCTTCAAGGTTGAAAGACTTCAAGATGTGAAAGGACATATTAATTATCTTTTGCTTCTTTTAAAATGACCCTAAAACTTTAAATCTTGAAAAAAATGTGAAATGTTTATTATCTATAGTTTCTATGAGTCAGAATTTCAAGAACAATTGAGTGATTCTGGCTCGGTGATTCCTCTCATAAGGCTGCTATCAAGATGCTATTTGAACTTGGATGAGAGTTGGAGGAATCTGCTTCCAAGATTGCTTATTCAGATGCTGGTGAGTTGGTGTTGCAGAACGAGGGTAAAGTATTTTTATAATTATTAATAATGAGACAGATAGCCAGAAATGAGATAGAACAGAGAGCATAAAAAACAGGGGGCCAGCAGTTCTCCACTGAAGACTCCCATTCCAACTTCCCTGTATCTTTATTGAAAATTATCAGAAAGTAAATCACAAAGAGAATTCAATGCAAATGTGACCAAGCTCTTTCTATTGAAAACCTTCCTCCTGACTCAGGAGGGAGGGGTTAGCAAGTGCAAGAATCTGATAAACCCTGAAGGATTGCCTCAGGGTGAACTCCAGCTTGAACCTCACTTCCCCCCACATCCTGATAGCATTCTAGCATTCGGTTTATTACAAATATTTAGTATTGGCTTCCCATAAGTTGGTGGTGTCACAGACAGACAGCCTCAGGTATTTGCCAAGTCCTCTTGGTTAAATACTCTCACCAAATGCAGATGAAGAGTGATCCAAGAAACATCAGTTAGTGGTTGCAATGTTTTTATGACCTATACTCACAAGTTCCACAATGAAATTTATGCAATTTCCTATTTATCTCAAAAACGAACCTTATTAAATACAGGAAAGGTATATACAAAATCATGGATACCAGGGATCATTGAGAGTCATCTTAGAGACTGGCTTCCACAGAAAATGAGTCTTGCTATTGGCCTAGTGGCAAGAACCTCCACTGCAATTCCAATGGCACTCAATTTCTTTTCTCTTTTTTTTTTTTCTTTTTCGTTTTATACTTGTTTTTTACAAAGTTCAAATACATTGGTTTTTCTCACAGTGTCTTTCCCATTTCCTTCACACACACACTCCACCCATCAAATCATAACTTCCCTCCCCACCCATCCTCAGCCCTCTGCTTCCACCTTGCCCGCCCCTCCTGGTATCCTCATACTCATTTAACAATAATGATTTTTACACAGTATTTATCCTTATAGGACTGAGTTCACTCAGCATAATGTTC
>NW_006399806.1:16353779-16354906 GCF_000299155.1 Elephantulus edwardii
GTGGTATGTTTGTCTTATAGATATAAGACTTCTATAAAAAAGGGGGAGTGATATTAATAAGTTCAGAATTCTCTCTATAGGTATCAGTTATAAAATTATAGCTATTTTTCTTCACCCTGCAAAACCAGTTGCTTAGCCTCCAAATTCTCTGTTTCCTGTCTTTAGTTATGTAGAGAAGTTTGATCTGTCTGTTTACCAGAAGAGGATATGCATCTATCCTAGATCCTGGTGAAGCTGGTTCTCTAGTCATATGTAAACTGTATCTTGGGGCCTTCCTGAATTACTGATACATAGATGGGAACTGTCCTTTTCAGATGTAGAAATTCCCCTTTTTTACTAACAAAAATGCATTGTTAAATGAGCTGGAGTTTCACCCTAGTATGTAAGACCATGACCACTCCCAGACCAGGAGGCAGTCTTAGAGGTTGTCTCCCAGATCTGTGTAATAAAGTGCCTTTATGGATATTGCAATCCGTTTCTCTTATTGGCAACTGACTAAGGAAAGAACCCCTTGCATTCAGTAACAATGGTAGAGCTCAGGAAAGAGTCACAGGACAGATATACAAATTCATATATTGGTCTATATATATGTGTGTATGTGTGTGTGTATGTACGTGTGTATGTATGTATGTATGTATGTATAGTAATTAAAACTATGTTCAAATTGCTAAAGTTCAAAGACTTAACTTTTGGGCCCAAGATAAGGAAGGGCAACCGAAGAGATAAGAAGTAATGTGCAATTTTTGAGATCAGGAAGCGCTATGCCTCCCACTGAACTTCTGTTTTTCAGAATTGCTTTGTTTATTCAGTGTTTCTTTTTCCTCCAAATAAACTTGATAACTGCTTTTTCAATATCCTTAAAAAGTGAATTTGGGCATTTACAGAGATTTGGTATTTTCATTCATTCATTGCTGCACTTCTCTCCCTGCCCATCCCTCCCCAGACCCAGTTCTCTCCTCTCTTTCAAAAGTAAAAGAATCTCTGTAAATGCTCATTAAAATTATTAAAAAAAAAAACCCCTTAGCTGAATAAATGGCAATAGTGTTTGAATCTTTAAAATAATTTGTTATATGTATAGTTAAAGATATTATCAATATTTATTTTAAAATATGTGATTATGTTGTCAT
>NW_006399806.1:16356717-16378485 GCF_000299155.1 Elephantulus edwardii
ACACTGACAAAGAAGATTAATCAGAACTGGCTTTGACAAGCACTGTGGCATTTGGACAAGAACAAACTGGGAGGAGGGTAGAGAGAATGGTGCAGTGGTGAATGAATGGAAACCCAAAATCTCTGTAAATGTTTATGAAAATTAATAAAATATAATTATAGAAAAAAAAATAAGAGTGGTGGCAGTGGGCATTCTTGTTTGGTCACTGCTCACAAGGAAAGTGTTTTTAGTCTTTCTCCATTTAGAATTATGATAGCTCTTAGTTTTGCATATATGCTTTTCACTATGTTGACTAAATTCCCTTTTATTCTATTTTGCTGAGTGTTTTAATCAGGAAGGGGTGTTGTATTTTGTCATAGGCCTTTTCTGCAACAATTACAAAGATTTCCAAACCCAACAAATAGATTGGTATATTCATATGATCGAATACTACACAGCACTCAGGAGCAAAGATCTTGAAAAATACTAAATAACTTGAGAGAGACTGGGAACATTAAACTCAATGAACTAAATCAGTCTAATAAGGGCAAATATGGCATAAGATCATTATTGTAAGAATATGAGGCTAACTAGTAAAACATGTATAGGGATCCAAGAGGGAAAGGGGTAAAAGCAGAGTGGTGAGGATGGTCAAGGGGGATATCACAGTGTCACATAATTTGATGAGTGGAGAGAGAGGGTAAAAGAAATGAGAAAGGTCTGGCAGAGACCTGAAAACATAGGGTGGTGGTGGGCATAGTTCAATGGAGATTAATTTTATAAACATAATATATGAGAATTATTATATGAATTATAATATAAAAGGAGGAAAGTGTGAAACACACATATACAAAATAATGTCTATTATCTATATATGTATGTGTTCTTTGATTGCCATTCTTCTCAGAGTCAGCCACAGTCTATGGTGAACCACACAGTCAAATGCCTTTGAATAATCCATGAAACACAGATAGACATTCCTCTGGTATTCCCTGCTTTCAGCTAAGATCCATCTAACATTAGCTTTAGTATACCAGGTACCATGGCCTCTTCCAAGCCCAGACTGCACTCTGCTGATGTGTTGTTCCAGTCATTTTTCCCCCCAGCAGAATCTTGCTTGCATGTGATATTAATGATATTGTTCGATAATTTCCATCCTCTGTTGGATCACCGTTCTTTGGAATGGGAACAAATATAGATAGTTGTGAGAACAGAGAAAAGAAACATTGCATGGTTTAAAATTTACAACAGTGTATGCCAGGGATGTGTCCTATCTCCATAAATTTTTAATCAGTACACGGAACAGATTATCTGGGAGGCTGGGCTCTATGAGAAGTGTGGCATCAGAATTGGAGGAAGATTCCTTAATAATCCGCATTATGCAGATGACACAACCCGACTTGCTGAAACTGAGGAGGACTTGAAGTGCTTGCTGTAGAAGGTCAAGAACTGCAACCTTAAAAATGGATTGAAGCTCAACCTCAAGAAAACAAAGATTCTCACCACCCAGCTGACTGGCAGCATCATGATTGATGGTGAAGAGATTGAGATTGTTAACAGCTTTAGTGTCCTTGGCTCGACAATCAACACTCTTAGTAAAAGCTGCCAGAAAATTAAAAGATAAATTGCATTGGGAAAGTCTGCTGTTAGAGACCTCTCCAAAGTACTGAAGAGCAATGGGGTCAGTCTGGAGACTAAGGTGCACCTGACCAAGGCCGTAGTCTTTGCAATACTTGCTATGCATCAGAGAGCTGAACAATTAAAGGCAGTCCTGAGGGTCCCAGAGGCTGTGGTACTAGGGATGTTATGGTTTATGTTGGGTAGATCTTGGCAGAAAGCAGTGTACCAGAGGAATGTCTATCTGTGTTTCATTGACTATGCAAAGGCATTTGACTGTGTGAATCACAACAAACTGTGGCTGACCCTGAGAAGTATGGGAATCCCAGAACATTTGACTGTGCTTATGAGAAACAAGCAATATAAGAACTGTCAATTAACTAAAAACTTAGATAAGTCATTAAAACTCAAATAGTATTTAATAGTATAAAATAGATACAATTGGTAAAGGTTACTTTGTTTAATACTAAAAGTTCCAATTGAAGATAGAATTATATAAAAATCTGTTTTCATTTTTTCCTACCATATATACTGGTATGTATTTTATTTCCATATTCATTTGGAGGACAAAAAGGGTACAATGTTCTTCATAAATGTATTTAGCTAACACACTCTCTTCACATTTCCATAATAGTTAATCCATTATCTTAATTGTCATATCATTTGAATATCCTAAATATTTAATATTTGCACAAAATAAATGAGCCTTTTTACCTATTTTTAGTGTGTCTCTCTTTTAGTAATAAATTTACATTGATATTTTAAAATAACTGATAGAGATTACAGCATAAAGAGAATGAAAGGAAATTTTTTATTTCATTAGAGATATGTGATTTCTGTATAGAAAAAACTTAGATACTAAAATAAATATAAATAATAAATTTTGTTCATATGCTGATTTAGTTCCACTAATATAATAACATGGTAACTTGCATGAACACATGAAAAACGCCAAAAATTATTTTAAAATGAGCATACAGCTAACTGACCTTCCTAAGATCCAGGGAGAAGAGGTGGTTCAGCCTGAATACTAATAAATGAATTAATTTTGCACTATCTCTTAATAGCTTTCTGGCCCTGTATGGAATATTGTTCCACTGCTATTCACAGGGTCACTAATAGTTGCAGTCGACTCTTTGATACCTAGCAACAACTTATTAGCCTTGAGAATAAAATACAATTTCCTATATTGTACATGAGGGAGACCTGGTGGCCTAGTTGTAAAGAAGAGCTGCATTGCCAACCCAAAGGCATATGGTTTTAATCCACCAGTTTCACAGAGAGAGAATGGTAGCCAATCCCCTCTTGCGGGATTTATTGCCTCTGAAAACCAACTGGAGGGCCAACTATGGGTTGGTTCTGACTGAACAGTACATAATAAGACACTACACATGAGTTAAAGAAGAAATCACCAAAAGCAATATTACACTTCAGTTGATTTTTGTGTGTGATGTGAGGCGTGGATCCTGTTTCAGCTTTTTGCAGGTAGCAGTCCAGTTTTGCCAGTACCATTTGTTGAAGAAGTTGTCATTTCCCCATTTGGTAGATTTTATTGCCTTGTCAAATATCAGGTGACCATAGATAGCTGGGATTATTTCTGGGTTCTCAATTCTGTTCCATCGGTCTTGGTGCCTGTCATTGTACCAGTACCATGCTGTTTTGGTTAATACCGCTATGTAGTAGGTTTTGAGGTCAAACAGTGCTATGCCTCCTGAGAGTAAAGACCAAAACCATAAAGTTTATCAGGGACAAACTGAGATCAAACTGAGATGGCCTAGTCTATGATATAAAGAGACTACCCAATACAGCCAGAAATGTACAATCTGGAGAAGATAAAATTAATGAATGGGACCTACTAAAGATTAAATCCCTGTGTGCCTCCAAAACATCTTCCAACAGAGTAGAAAGAATACCTACCGACAGGGAAACAGCATTTTGCAATGCCATTTCAGACAAGGGTCTCATATCATAGTTTACAGAATCCTACAGGACTTCCACAAGGAAAAGACTGTTAACACAATTACAAAATGGGTAAAAGACATAGAATTTTCACAGAAGAAAATCTTCAGATGGCCAACAGACACTTGAAGAAATGTTCAAAATGACTGGCAATAAGAGGGATGCAAATCAAGACAACAATGAGACACCGTATCACTCTGGTAGCAGTGGCAAAGCTTGTCAGGATAGTAAGTAATAAATATTGGAGAGGATGGGGAGAGATAGGAACTCTGTTACATTGTTGGTGGGATTGTAAAATGGTACAACCACTCTGGTAGGCAGCTTGACGTTTCCTCAAAAAGCTGAACATAGAAATTCTGTATGACGCAGCTATTCCACTGCTTGGAATGTACCCCAAAGATAGAGAGAAGTGAGGCATAAACAGAAATTTGTATACCAATGTTCGTAGCAGTGCTATTCACCATCGCAAGAACATGAAAACAGCCCAAATGTCCAATCACAATAGAATTGATTGAAAAATTCACATGATGAAATACTAATGTAGCATGCAGGAATGATGCTTTTGTAAATTACTACTTAAATTTGGAGGCACTGAAGACCATTTTGTTTAAGTGAACTAACTCAGTCCCATATGGACAAGTACGGTATAAGACCATTATTGTAGAACGAGTATGAGGGTCCAACGGGGGAGGAGGCTGGGAGCAAAGGGGTGAGGATGGGTGGAGTTGGGGGTTAATCATAGAGTCACACAATTTGATGAGTGGAGGGGAAGGGTAAAGGAAATAGGAAAGATCCAGTGTGAAAAACAATGTATTTGAAGTTTGTCATTAAGTGCCATCAAGTCGTAGACACTCATAGTGACCCTATGAACAAAAGACCTGGACACTTGTATAACTTTGGTCGTTTCTCCATGTTCACAGAGTTTCCGGAGGCAAGCCGTTTCAGAAGTGGAAGCCACTCCTGCTTCCAAGCTTGTTTTAATCAGGAAGCTCCATTCAAACTTTGTATACAAACCAATATAATTTTTTTCTTTAAAAAAAAAAGGAATATTACAGAAGTTGAAGTTCAGAGAGGGTACATTGTTATTGTTGTTGTGTGCCATCGAGTCGTTGGCAACTCATAGCGACCCTATGTACAAGAGCCCTAAACCGTGCTCTATCCCATGCCAATCTCATTGCCTCTGACACACCCATCCCGATTACCCCAGTCACTGAATCAATCCACCTCATAGAGGGTCTTCCCCTCCTGCGCTGTCCCTCTACTCTGCCCAGCATGATGTCCCTCTCTAAAGACCTGTCTCTCCTTACAACATGTCCTAAGTATGTCAGGCGAAGCCCCAGAATCCTTGCCTCCAAGGAGCAGCCTGGTTTAACCCTCTCTAGGATGAATCTGGTGGCTGTCCTGTAAGGTGCCCGACTTCAGCCAGTCAGAGCCGAGCCTCTGTTTTGACCTTTCTGCCGGAACTGATGTCTCGTGCTTTTGGCGTCTCCGATTACCTGGGAAGATAGGGTGGGTCTGCGGGGTCTGGTGGCTGTCCTGTGAGGTGCCCGACTTCAGCCAGTCAGAGCTGAGCCTCTGTTTTGACCTTTTTGCGTTATGCGGATGACACAACCCTGCTTGCTGAAACTGAGGAGGACCTGAAGCGCCTGCTGCAGAGTGTCAAGGACTGCAGCCTACAATATGGATTGAGGCTCAATGTCAAGAAAACAAAGATTCTCACGACTGGACCAATTGGCAGCATCAGGATGGATGGTGAAGAGATTGAGATTGTACAGAGCTTTAGTTTGCTTGGCTCCAAAGTCAACAGTCTTGGCACCAGCAGCCAGGAAATTAAAAGGCGCATTGCCATGGGAAAGTCTGCTGTTAGGAACCTCTCCAAAGTGCTGATGAGCAATGGTGTCTCTCTGGAGACTAAGGTGCGTCTGATACAGGCCATGGTCTTCGCAATCACCTGTTATGCATCAGAGAGTTGGACAATGACCAGGGAGGATAGAATTGATGCCTTTGAGATGTGGTGCTGGAGAAGAGTATTGAGAATACCACAGACTGCTAGGAAAACAAATAGATTTGTCCTGGAGAGGGTTAAACCGGGTGGCTCCTTGGAGGCAAGGATTCTGAGGCTCCGTCTAACTTACTTTGGACATGTAGTGAGGAGAGACCGGTCCTTAGAGACGGACATCATGCTTGGGAGGGTGGAGGGACGGTGCAGGAGAGGAAGGCCCTCTATGAGGTGGATTGATTCAGTGACTGGGATAATTGGGATGGGAGTGTCAGAGACAGTGTGATTGGCACAGGACAGAGCGGAGTTTAGGGCTGATGTACATAGGGTCGCTATGAGTCGCAGGTGACTCGATGGCACATAACAACAACAACAACAGGATGAATCTATTTGTTTTCTTGGCAGTCCATGGTACATTCAATACTCTTCTCCAGCACCACAGCTCAAAGGCGTCAATTCTCCTATCCTCCCTAGTCATTGTTCAACTCTCTGATGCATAACAAGTGATTGTAAAAACCATGGCCTGTATCAGGCACACCTTAGTCTCCAGAGAGACACCGTTGCTCTTGAGTACTTTAGTTCACACAAAATCACAAAATTAATTAGTAGTGAATAACTTATTTTTAATATTTAGCAGTTCTCAATTATTGGTGGTTCTAGTGGAACAGTGGTAGGAAGCTGCCCTGCAAACCTAAAGGCATACAATTCAAATTCATTAGCTGTTCTGTAGGAAAAGGATCAATAATCTCTTTCTTTGTGATTAATTGTCTCTCTGAAAACCTGCTGGAGGATCAGCTATGAGTCAGTTCCTACTTGATGGCGCACAACATCAACCATTATCATGAACCAAATATTGCCTCAATGACGATGAAGGGTGTCTAGCTGTATATCTTTAGACCATTTAAAGACCTAAAATTTGGGTAGAAAATATGTTAGTCTGAAATAAATATTCTCTGGAAATTTGAGTAAATGTTTGAATCATTCACATCTAAGGTAAGTTCCATGATAGTTCATTTCATCATTCATGGTCTACTTCACATTCTCATTGTCTGGAGCAGTGTCTGATTCATATATTTAAGTTCTAGAGAAACCTGTCTTAAATAAAAAAAGGACTAAAAATGTCAAGTCTTATATATCATTTGTTTTCTTTGATATGTCAAACTCCAGTAGCTAAAACAATTACCAATGGCTCAAAGTTTAATGATCTAGAATTTCGAAAGCATAAAGATCAAAGGGACATGCAATAGTATAACTATTCAAAGCTCAAACTCACTGCCATCGAGTCTAAATCACCTCATAGACTTCTGCCCCCTGGATTTTCTAAGACTGGAAACCCCACAGGAGCAGAATGCATCTCTTTCTGCCATGGAATTAATGCTATAGTCTCTTAGAGAGCTTCACTGATAGTTCAAAGCATATGAATTCCTGGTGTTTGTATCCATCATCCATCCATTCAGTATTATGAAGTGAAAGAAATTTATCAAGATAGCAATATAGTAAGTGTAAGAACAAAACTAAAGCCTGTGTAGGATGTTCTGGAGATAGTTGGTTCTTGTAAATACAGTTAGATTTTGAAAGTATTTTAAGAATAATATATATCATGCCTTGGGTCTTTGAGAAATCTCTAGTTGACCATTTATTTGAAACAGAAAACTGTATGGAAATGATGTGAGAGATGTGGACAGAATAGATTGGGACCAGTCTATGAAGACCTGAAATAAAACTTTAACTACAGTATCTAATGGGTCCTTACAGTGAATAACCTTTAAATACTTTGAACTTTGAATATATCCCTGTAGTTCTAAGGTTATTTCTCTCTGAGATCATTATTCAGAAATGAAAAATGGTGCATGAGTTCCAACAAAATATCACTAAACAGTCAAAGATATTATCCATCAAATACTGCCTCTTCTTGAATGGTTTCCAATGTATTTGAAAATGAAAAATGACAATTTTTCACCTCAATCCCCAAGAAATATGAGAAATAAGAAAAACAAGAGAGTTCATGGCTGTATAATAAAGTTTTCTCCCATGTGCTTAAGCCATGGACATCTTAAAAGAAGCTCTCAATGTGATGTAGAGTGGATTCTTCCCACCATTGTTCAGTCTTCAGCCATCAATGCTCTGCCTTTTGTCTTCAAGATCCCTGAACTTCCTATGAACCCTCAACACACACTAAAGTCCAGACCATCAGAATGTCTAGGATCTAGACATGATAAATATCTCTCATTTTAAAAAAGAATATTTCTGGAAACTCAACCTCTTTTCATTGCTTCTGAAATATGTCTATTTCTCATAAGTTTGAGTTTCCTAGGGAAACAAATCTTGCTTTTTTCATCACTTATCTTATTTCCTAATGCAATGTATACTGGCATTTTGTGTGAGATTACTGTAGTGAGCAAAACAGATATGCGGCTGCTCAGAATTGAATCGACAATAGTCCTACATGCTAAAGGTTATTAACATTGGAAAACAACATTCCACCAGGGAACAAAGGCTCGCCAACTCACTGTTAGGTTTCTTCTAAAGTCACCCTAGTGTTTGAACCTTGAAATCAAGCTAAGGAAACTTTCTTTAAATCTTCTATACTGTTTCTGCCTACCTACATCAATGCATTTGCTATATTGTGTTATATTGGGATTCTCTCTTTATGGCTATTTTTTCCATCAGATTATGTATTCCTGAGAGGCAGGAGCCTTTTTAAGTACCACCTAGCACATATCACAAGGCCTGAAACTTTATAGGTGCTCAAAAATATGTGTTTAACACATGTTTATTGTTATTTCCTAAAGAAAAAAAGAATTAATGTTTTTATGCCTGAAATACCTGTAGGGCATCTAGTTGATAAAACTAAGAAGAAATTTGAAAGCAGAGCCTGAAAGATCATAATGGGTTCAAAAGTCAGGTAGAAATTGAAGTAATAAAATAGGGGGGGAAATCTCCTGGGTGTGCTCCCTATCATTTTTAAATTATACATTATATAGCATCTATGTAATTCTTGCCTCAAAGGCATTAGCTTGGCTTGCTTGTTAGTTAATTGTTTGATCTCTAGCCTTCTCTGTTTGTCTCTAGGTTATGTATTTATACAAAACTTGATTTATATCATGTAAAATTCTCTTCCTTCCAGATTTCCTATTTAACCAAAAGCTTTCTATTTAGCTAATATAGAACTAACTCGGTCTTTGTGAGTGTTACACACCAGCCCCTGGCATGTTTAAAGTTAGTAAATGGCTAAACTGCAATGATAGGTAACTGCTCAAGCATTTGCTGCAGTGATCTTCAATATAGGTTGAAGCTCAACATCAAGAAAATGAAAATTCTCACCACTGGGCCAACTGGCAACATTATGATAAATGGAAAACAGATTGAGATTGTTAACAATTTCAGCTTGCTCAGGTCCACCATCAACACTCGGGCACCAACAGTCAGGAAATCAAAAGACTAATTGCATTGGGAAAATCTGTTTTCAGGGACCTGTCCAGTGTGCTAAAAGCAGTGATGTCAGTCCAGAGACTAAGGTGTGCCTAATACAGGCCATAGTCTATGCAATTACTTGCTATACATCAGAGAGCTGGACAATGACCAAGTGTAAGAGAATAAGAATTGATGTCTTTGAGTTGTGGTGCTGGAGAAGAGTTTTGAACATACATACCATGGACTGCCAAGACAGCAAACAGGACTCTTATAGAGCAAATGAAACCAAATTGTTCCATGGAGGAAAGGACCTTGAAGTGCCATCTTACATACTGGAGAGTTCTTGGAGAAAGACAGGCTTAGAAGGGTGTAGGGACAGAGCAAGAGACTCTCGGTGAAATAAATTGACATAGTAACTGACGTAATGGAAGTAAAAGTGGTAAAGGAAGTGAAACTGGCTCAGAATAGGGCAAGGTTCAGGGCTATTGTGCATATAGAGTCACTATGAGTCATAGTCGATTCAATGGCACATAACAATACCCAAATGCACTAACTTCACCAAAACCACTCCTTTCTCTTTCATCTAATCATTCTAATCATTTCTTTCCTGTCCATAAGCAACTTGGATCAACAGGTTTTTGTTTTTATATAGACCCAGGTTGATGGTTCTCTTTAGCACAGAGGTTCCAAAAGTGATCTCTTCATTGCCTTTGCCCTGCCATGAAGGAACAAACATGAAAGGACAAATGTAGGGGGCTTGTGGATCAGCCCTGGAATTGGCACACGTCACTGAAAAGAATATTCCATTAAGAACTAACCTACAAGGCCATACTTTAGTTAAAAGCAGGGCTTCAAAATCCTTGGTCAGGCTTCCAAGCTAAAACTCAATTATTATAGAAGAAAGAAAGTATACATTTTAGTAGTTATTGTTGTTACTTTTGTTTTTTAGTATTATCAAGTCCAGAGCCAACACCTAGCTGACCTAGCTGGGTTCAGAGGAAGTAAATCTACAGGATGTGGTTGTTCATCCTTTCCCACGGACTAGCTGGTGGATTTGAACCAAGAACCTTCAGGGTTACAACATAGCCTTCTTATCTATCACTAGGCCACCAGAGCTCCCACTCCAGTGTGAATTTACCAAAACGTGTTCAACCATTTACCTAGTAATGGGTCTTTAATTCATTTCAAAATTTTACAACTACAAGTAGTACACATATTGCTATTAGTACTTTTACTTATCTAAAATATGGTCATATTGCTTTCCCATGTGGTCAGTAATACTTCACTTTTCTATTAGTGAAACAGGTGGGAGGATGCTCCTTCACCCACTATATCCCCAACAGTAGTAGGTTTAATCATTCCCTTTTGCTTTTTCCATTTTGTTGAGTGTAGATTAATACTCCATCTTGAACTTTTATTTATATCTCCATGACCACTAGAAAGTTTAATCTTTATTGGCATATTTACTTCTTATTTTCATCAGGTGTCTTTGAGTTGGCTCCAACTCAGCAACCATATGAGTAACAAGATGAAACTCTGCTCAACCATGTACCTGCTGCACTTAAACCCATCATTGCACTCATTGATGTCAATCCATCTCTTTGAGGGTCATTCTCTCTTGCACTGACCCTCTATTTTTCCAAGAATAATGCCCTTCCCCAAGGCCTAACCTCTACTGATAATATGCCAAGTACAAGCAAGATGAAGTTTCACCATCACTTCCTCCAACATAGCTTTGCTTGTCCTTTAGGCAATTCATGGTATATTTAATATTCTTTGCCAGCTCCACAATTCCAAAGCACCGAATTTTCTTTAATCTTTCTTATTTACTCTTCTTTGAATTCACTGTTTCCTTTGCCTATTTTTCTTTTTATTTTCCTATAATTTTTTTTTTATTTATCACATTACCATTGAGTTTAAACCAACACAGAACTGTTCCTCCAAAGGGTCTTCAGAGACTGTAAGCTGCACAGGAGGACAATGCCTATTTTTTTCCAGTGGGAAATCTGGTGGATTCAAACCATATGTCTTTGGGCTGGCAGCACAACTCCTTACCCACTAGGCCACCAGGTCTACCTATTGAGCTTATTTCTTTTTTATTATTACTATTATCTTTCTGCTGTCAATTTCTCATTCTACAGTCAGTTTTTCTCAGTTTTTATAATTTTAAAAATACAAAGCATTTGATAGTTTTGAAAACATGTATTTTAGATTTACTTCTTCCTCAATTCGTAAAAACCATAAATTTTCTTATAAATCTGAATGTGAAATCCTAGGTTTAATCTGTCCTTTAACAACACACAATGGGTATTGTTTGTTTATGTTTCATTTAACAGTTTTAAAAAGGGACCAATATCTGAATTTATTCTTCTTCACAGAGACTGTGGTGATTTGTGGTTTGTTTTGGTGTTTTTAAAAAATAATTGAAGATTTGTATCAACTTGTGTTGAACAACCCTATTGGTATCATATTTTCCTGTGACATATATTTACTTTTTATTATTGTATCACATTTTGATAATTTTTCCCAATATTTCAAATATTTTCCTTGTCACATTGTACATGTAATAGGTTACAGTATATTTGTGTGGAGGTTGTGTGCCATGGAGTCAAAACCAACTCAGCTGACTACCTAACAGGTTTTCAAAGGCTACAAATTACATGGGAAGAAATTGTCCATCTGAGCAGCTGGTATATTCAAGCCACATACCTCTGGGTTCGCAGCACAGCTTCTTCCCACTAGGCCACGAATGCATACAGTAAAGTACAATGTAAACATACCTGTACTATACTCTGGGAAACCAAATAATTCATGTGACTTCCTTTTTTGGACATTCACTTTATTAGAGTGGTATCCAGACACGCCTACACTATTTACAAGGAATGTCTGTGTGTTCATCAAAGTTAGACATCAGCAAGTCTCCTTTTCTGGAAAAAAGTACATAATTCTCTGCCTGGGAAGCCCCAATTCAGCTAACCAACACATTTTTTAAAGAGATGATTTCTTTGGAGAGGAGAATGATCATCTAGTAAGGAAAACACCTGCTTTTGGTTCAAGAGTAGTGTGATGTGAGATTGATATGCTGGGCATTTGGTGGGATTAATTTGCACCCCAGTGATATGTAATCAGCATTACAAAACCTCTCACGCTTCACTGCAATGAATTTAGATAATCTTCTGTTAGGCATTCAGAAAGCCCTCTGAGCAGAGGGTAACTGTAAGTCTGAATAATAATATCTATCTACCCATTTTCAGAGATGTTTGCAAGCAGTAATTAAGCCCTGGAACATTTATAAGACATGGGCAAAATGCTATTTTCTTCTTATACATAAAGAAGAGTGGGAGAAGAACAGTTAAAGATTAAATGAAAAAGTTAGTTAAAGATAAAATCCCAGAAGTGCTGATACAGGATAATACTCCATCCACTAGACCCTCTTCTCTTCTTGTTATTTAAGACATAGGTCTCCTCAGGTCCTGGTTTAGCAAATGCAAGCAGCACGAGGAACCCTACACTGGGGATAGTCAGCAGATAAATAGGATAATTTCACTTTGCTGAGCTGCCAGACTTTACTGTCCAAAAGCCAAGGCATATAAAGGGGAAAATAGATGAAACTTCTTTCTACAGGACTTCTTGAAAAGCTTGCTTTTGTGCACATAAAATTAGTCAATTTTTAAATAACAGTTGGATTTAAAATAAGTTGACTAAAGCTTGAAGCATTTTAATTTCTTTGTCAAGTCAAAACAAGATTGGCAGATCTTGGTCTCAAAGAATCATTTTTATAAAATATACCCAACTAATAGAAGTGTAATTTTCTGTTAAGTGATTTTAGTTTTGCCACTTTCAGTAATTATCATATTGTTTTTATTTTGTACTGTTGAGTCAGAACTGACCCAGAGCTGACCCTCCAGTGGCTTTTCAGAAGCAGTAAATGGCCCAGGAGGAGATTGGCCTGCCTTCTACCACACAGCAGTTGGCGGATTTAAATCCTGTGTCTTTGTGTTGGCAGTACAACTACTTAACATTAAGATTTCAAAATTCTGTATTATTAGATTGGCACCAGTAGCCAAGAAATTAAAAGGTGCATTGCCATGAGAAAGTCTGCTTTTAGGGACCTCTCCAAAGTATTGAAGGGCAATGGTGTCTCTCTGGAAACTAAGATGCATCTGATACAGGCCATGGTCTTCGCAATCACTTGTTATGCATCAGAGAGTTGCACAGTGACTAAGGAGGATAGAAGGAGAATTGATGCCTTTGAGCTGTGGTGCTGGAGAAGAGTCTTGAGGGTACTATGGACTGCTAGGAAAACAGTTTCATCCCGGAAAGGTTTAAACTGGGCGGCTCCTTGGAGGCAAGGATTCTGAGGCTCTGTCTAACATACTTTGGAAAAGGTGGCAAGAAGGACAGGTCCTTGGAGAGGGACATCATGCTTGGGAGGGTGGAGGGACAGCGCAGGAGGGGAAGTCCCTCTATGAGGTGGATTGATTCAGTGACTGGGGTAATCTGGATGGGAGTGTCAGAGACAAGTGCGATTGGCACAGGACAGAGCAGTTCAGATAGGGTCGCTATGAGTCACAAGCGACTCGACGGCACGAAACAACAACATATGTTATTGTTGTTGTGTACAGTTATGTCGGAACTGATCCATAGTTGATCCTCTGGCAAGATTTCAGAGGCAGTTAACCACACAGGAGAAACTGCCCATCTTTCTCTCGAAGAGCAGCGGGTGGCCTTGAGCCATGTGCCTTCAGGATTGCGGCACAGCTTCTTGCCACTAGGCCACCAGAGCTCCCTATAGTATATGTAATTAATATATTATTATAACAAATATATCTTTAATAGAGGAAACTTAAATGTAATAATAATACAGATGCTTCTTTTTGTTTCCAAATGTGACATAAAATATGTACTGAAAAAAATTAACTCATTTAAAACAACAGGAATTAAACATTTTTACTAAAATGCACATTTTGGGGGTTATGGAAAAATTCTTTTATTCTATTAATAGTCTCTAAAATGGTGCTTATCCAAAAAAAAATGGTGCTTATCCAATGCAAAGTAAAGAAAAAGTGGGTGGAGAAAGACCTACAAAAATAAAACACTGCAACAAAACCCTGTTTTTTAATTGTATACGAAATAATTTTTGTAAAAAATGTAAATAATATAAATAACATATTAGTGAAACATTATATAATAATTATTATTATTTCTGTAATAATGATATTTAATGTCCTGCTAAACATTTTACAGGTGATATTCATATGTATATCTTCTATAGAAGCTTCCTGCATCATTCATGGTTTTGCCCATAGCATCTTTCAGTTATTACAGTTCAAAGGTTGAATGTGTTCTTTAGTTCTTTCTGCTTGAGAAATAACAATTATGTTATTCCCTTTTCTTTTTCTAACACTAATTCTTTGTACATTTCATTAAAATAGTTTATGTTGTCTTCTTGAACTATCCTTTGAAATCAGATAATGTCTCTTCTTCAGCATTTCTTTCCTTTGTTTTTGGCCCATTGGCATTCCAGTGTACGTTTCAGAGTCTTTTCTGGCATCTATTTTAGTCTTTTCTTTCTCCTCTGTATTTCTAATGATCTTCTGCTTTCTTAGTGGATTATATCCTTGATGCCATTCCCACAATTCACCGAGTCTTCAATAAATGTTGAATACATCAAATCTATTCTTCAAAAGGTTTTCAAATTCAACTGGAATAGATTCAAGGTCTTCATTTGGTTCTCAGGGACTTGTTTTCATTTTCTTCACCTTAAATTTAAGCTTCCACTGATCCAATTAATGGCCTGTTCTACAGTCAGTCCTAGACATGGTTTTGACTGCTGATGTTGAGTTTCTCTATCAATTTTTCCATAGATGTACTTGGTCAATGTGACTCCAGTGTAGTTCATCAGGTGAGGTCTATGGGCATAATTGCCATTTGTGTTTTCTTATTATAAAGGCATTTTCTATACATAAAATCATTCATTGTACAAAATTCTACCATTTAATCTCTAGTCTCATTTCCGTCACCAACATTTTCCAACTACTCTTTGATCTTTGTTTCTAACTTTTGCATTTGAGACATCAATTATTATAAATGCATATTGATTGTGTGTTCCATAAATTTTGGACCACAACTGTTGTAGAATTCCTCAATATCTTCATCTTTGCCTTTAAGAGGTTGATGTTTTGTTTGAATAATAGTTGTAGGTCTTATTCATATGTGTATGGAGAGAATACCAGGGCATCAAATTTCAAGATAAATTTTGCAATGTTCTTTTGGGCTATAAATTCAGCACCACTCCTCTTAAAAAAAATTGTCATTTCCAACATATAATGGTCTGATTCAAAATAACAAACAGTAGCATGATTCACTTTCTAGTGCCTAGGATGTTGATTTCATACATCCTATTTAATTTTAAAATTATCTCAATCTTTATGTGTTTCATTACATTTTCAAAAGAAGATGAGAAGATTACATAGACTCACTATACTAAAAATATTTGGTTAATACTGAATTATTTAAAGAAGTAGTGTATGATCAAGGATCAGTGGTAAAGAAGTAGAATACCAATTGAAGTGTTTCAACAAACAGACGCAGCGTTGGACATGTTATTAGTGTATGCCAAGAAATTTGGAAGAGAGCTACCTAGCTTACTGACGGAAAGAGATCTATATTTGTTCACATTCTCCAAAAGGTGATCCAAGAGAGTATAGTATAGACATTACAAAACCATACCATTGCTATCAAACACAACCAAAGCTTACTGAAGATTATTTTAAAATTATAGCAACATTGACAAGGAACTTCCAGAAATTCAGTAGCTGTCATGGCATGAAGGATATCATTAGTGATGTCTCACAGACTTTGCCTGAAAAAGTAGACAACATCACCAAAAGATGTTTGAATGTGTTTTATTGATTATATAAAAGCATTGGACTGTGTGGATCATAACAAACTATGGGTAACATTAATAATAACAGGAATGCAAGAACATTTAATTTTGCTCATGAAAAACCTATCCCTAGATGAAGAAGTTATTGTCTGGAAATGGCAATGGAATGCTGAATGGTTTAAAGTCAAGAAAGGTATGCATCAAAGTGGTGTCCTTTCTCCACACCAATTCAATCTATATACTAAGAAAATAATTTGAGAAGCTAGAGTATAAGAATGTGGTATCTAGATTAGAGGAACACTAAGCAGCTGCCTGTATTATGCAGATTATACACTCCTGCTTATAGAAAGTGAGAATATTGGAAGCACTTACTGAAGAAGATCAAACACTACAACCTTCAATGTGGATTACGTCTTAACATCAAGTAAACAAAAGTCTTCACCACTGGACCAATAGAAAAGATAGAGAAGAGATTGAAGTTGTCAATTACTTCATTTTACTTAGCTATATCAGCACAGTGACTTGTTCAAATATATCAGAGATGACGAGGATGGCACAGGATAGGGCAGGGTTCAGATATGTTGTGTATTAAGGTCACAGTCAATTAAACAAAACCTATCAACAACATTTACATGGAATTGTATAATTTACAAACCATTTTCTGTATATATTATTTTATATTTTGAAAGAGGAGTGGCATCCACATCCTAAACAACATACCTCCAAAAATTCTATGAACTTGGATAAATGTAAACAGAAAGCCTATAGAAAGGCTTCAGGCCATTTGTTCATAGGGTTACTATGAGTTGTACTCAACTTGAAGGTAATCATCAACAACAACATTATTTTATAGTAATTTCATGTACTTAATTTTAATATTATTCCACATTTATTGAAAAATAAACAGAGATTCAGAGAAATTAAGCAACTTGTCCAAGGTCCTATTATTTGGTAACAAAGTAGAAACTACTGATTTAAAATTCTATTTCTTCAAATAACTTTTGTTCAGCTGTGAGTGTGAGAGGAGAAAAGTAATGAGATCATTCTTCATTGTATTTATTATGCTGACTGAATGTTCCTCCTCTCTTTCCTCCAGCCCTTACTCCTACATCTTCATTGTACCTATATGACTTTTCTCTTCATTCCTTTAAAGAAATAATAGAAAGGATCTTGTCTATGGGCCTCCATCAGATTTACCAGTCAACCTCATCTATCCTCTTATTCTCTGTTTTCACATCTACTTCAGTTAACAACTCTCCCTCTTATAATCAAACCCATCCAACTGACTCCTAGTTCTCTCAACTACCCCTCATCCTCTTAAAAAAATTGTCTTCAGTTTTATCTTATTGCTCAAATTTAAAAATTATAAAAAAACTGAAGCGTACTGTTGTAGATAGAAATTTACCCGTAACACATGAATAGAATGTTACAATGTGGTAAAAATCTGCACTACAATCCTAAAAGCACATGGTTCAGATCCACCAATTGCTCGGTGGAAGAAAAAATGAGAAGTCTCTTCTTAAGTAATATATTGCATCTGAAAACCAGCTGGAGGGTCAGGTATGTACTGTTGTTGACAGTACACAACAATAGCAATGTTTTAATGTTGTAGAAGATATGTAGTGATCCCCTATGATCTGATCAAAAATATTCATATGACGATTAAGGCTGAGATGAAACCTCTCTGATTGGACAAAAGTTCCCCTGTAACATCTTTTCTTTTACTGGAGGTAAAAGGAGAAGCAAGTAAGCAGAAAGCCAGAAACTTAGTATCACCAAAGAAGAATCAATAGGAATGGAGCATGTCCTTCTGGACTAAGATCTCTGCACTAGGAAGCTCCTTAATACTGAGGACAACTGGAGATCTCCAATGACTGTCTGACTGAAGCTACAGAGTGCAACAGAAGTCTTACTCCAGTAACAACAGAGAGAAAGAAACTTCCTCTAGAGCTGGTGCCTTGAATTTGAACTTCCAGATCACCTGAACTGTATGAGAATAAATTTCTGTTTACTAAAGTCAGCTACTTGTGGGATCATTACTTACATGAGCACTAGATAACCTGGACACTTGCTATCACCCAAGATATCCTACTTCTCTACATCCTTCCCTTTAATAGAAAGCTTATGGGTCATGTTTCCTATATTCACTGACCACGTCTTCACCAACCAGCAGATTATGATCATGTTCTGTGATCTCCACAGACTGTAGGAAACTAGCTGTTATTCTCATTAGTAAATGAGGACACTGGGCAACAGAAATTTGCAGAATGTTCCTCAACTAATAAAACACAGAGTAAGATACAAAGAACTGATTGTGAAAGATCAGAAAAGTTGTGTGTGAGGGTTGTAGCATTTTGCCATACCTATTTAAATCTGTATGTCACATTAGTACTTTAAGAACGTGGGTTCTAAGTAGAAGACCCGTGGTCTTAAGATCTGAGGAGGACTCATCAACAACCTGCGTTATGCAAAAGACACAACCTGCTTGTTAACAGGTAGGAGGGCTTGAAAACTTGATGCAGAAGATCGAAGACTCTATAGCCTTCAATATGGAGTACATCTCAATATCAAGAAGACAAGAAAAAAGTAAATCCTCACCACCAGACTTAAAAGCAACAGCATGATACATGGGGAAAAGGTTGATACTATCAATGATTTCATCTTACTTGGATCCACAATTAATAGTCATGGTATCAGCAGTCAGGAGATCAGGAAACATTGCATTGGACAAACCCACTGTCAGGGACCTCTCCACAATACTGAGGAGCAGTGACGTTTGTTAATTTGAAGACTAAAGTGAGCCTGACTTAGACTATGGTATTTTCAGTCACTTACTATGCCTCTGAGACATGGACAATGAATAAGGATGACAGAAGAACAAACCATGGCTTTGAGCTGTGGTGCTGGAAAACAGTACTGAATATCCCACGGACTGCCAAAAGAACAGAGAGATAAGTCTTAGGGAAAGTGTAGCCAGAATGCTCCTTGGAAGCAAGGATGTTGAAGCTTTGTCTCACATAATTTGATCATGATGCTAAGACAGGCTAATCCTTGGAATGAGACATGATGCTTGTAAAGGTGAAGACTCAATGAAAGAGAGGAAGAACCTCAATGAGATGGACTGACACAATACTTGAGCGATGCACTCAAGTGTGTCAGAGATAATGAAGATGGCACAGGACAGTGAGGGTTCAGATCTGTTGTATATACGATCGCTATGAGTCACACTTGACTCAGCAGCACCTAACAACAATGACACAGTAAGTATTTTGCAGTTTAACACAAATTTTACAGTATCTTAAAATAAACATGTTGTTGTTATTAGGTACCGATGAGTCGAGCATGACTCACAGTGACCCTATAAACAGCCAACCTGAAACTTGCCCTATCCTGTGCATCTTCTCCATCTCTGAGACACTAGAAGAGTTTTATTTATCAGTATAATAAAACTTTAGAAAGAGAAAGAATATCCTCCAAAGGATAAAGAAACATGCATGTGTGTATACACACACATACAAAAGTATAATAGTCACACATTCCAGGTAGAAGAAATCAGCAAGGATAAACTAATGTATACTAGAAATAGTATTCGCTTACCTAAATTTGTGTCAATAACCCACTAATGCTGTCACAGAGTCAGTTCCAACTCGTAACAAACCTATGTAATAGACTAGAATTGTCCCACAAGTCGTCTAAGGCTGTGAGTCTTTACTGAAGCAGAAGCCTCATCTCTGTCCTGCATAGCGCTGGTGGGTTTGAACACTGACCTTTTGGTTACTAAGTCAATGTTTAGCCTGCTGTGCCAACAAGGCTCCTCTACAATTACCTATGAGTCCAAAACAAGTCGTAGCTGATCCTCTAGCAGATGCTTAGAGATTGTAAACACACAGGAAGACGTTGTGAGATATAAAAAAGAGTTGAGAGTGAGAGAGAATGTTATGCCCAATGAATCAAGAGACATACACTGCAGGATTACAGATGAGGTCGTTTATTAGCTTTATAGCAGGAGTCCCAGCAACACAGCAGGATCACTCACCTTCTAGTGTCAGTCAAGCGTTTTTATACCTTTGCCCTAGGAGCTGGGCTACTTGGGCCAACACACAACATTCTGCTGTTGACACATTTCAAGGGCACAGTGATAGATTCAAGGGTACATGGAATGCCATAACATTCTGCTGCTGACACATTTCAAGGGCACAGTGATACATTCAAGGGTACATGGAGTGTAAAACTTCTATATCTTCAGTTATAAACAATAGCAGTCATTGCTTTGGGAAGCAGTTCAATGCAAAACTTTAAGGCTCGGGGCAAAAACTTTCCACACACAGGGATTTAGTTACTCAAATGGAATACTACATAAAATGGAGTCTGTTTGGCTTCTCAAGAGAAGGAAAAAAGCAGGTCCCAAGAAACGAATAGGCCTTTATTGCGTGGTCTGAGAGGGATAGCAAGTGACCCACATGCAGAGAGGGTCAAAATGGCACCTGGGTAGTCAGGAAAGTTCCTTTTAAAGAGGTTTTAGAGAGGACTAGGGAAGATGGTATTTTGCTCAGAAGATGGTGTGAGGTTTTGTGATCAGGCCCAGAGCCTTATCAGAATCCTGTCTCAGGTCTAGTGCCTTAGACATTATTAGATTTTGTAAAAGGAGTAAACAGGCCTGGGGACAACTGTGACATTCTTCCTCCAGACATTGTCCCCATCTTTCATCTGTGGAGCTACTAATGGATTCAAGCCACCAGATAGACTGGGTATCTGGGTCAGCAGTGCAGCTCCTCAAGCACCAGACCACCAGAGCATTCCTGAAATCCTCCTCCAGGCTTTTAAATATCACTAAGTCCTAGAGCAGGGAGCTTGGTGACTGCAGCCTTTGGGAAACACTGCAAACCCAAGATTACGCCTCTCTCGGGGTTTCAATCCACCAGCTGGTTCAAGAAAAAAAGATGGCACATCTCCTCTCTTCAGATTTATAGCCTCAGAAATCCACTGGTGAATTAGTTGCCAGTTACTAGTTGCTTCCAGCTCTATAGCAACAAAGAGTTTTTTGTGATCCTCAAACATTTACATCTTGAATTGTGAATTGTTTCTCTCAACCATCAAACCCTGATTTAAAAAGACTGTCTTAAGGCCAATATGTGGGCTGGGTCAGGAGAACAAAGGGAAGCTTAAGGCTCTGGTAATATTCCTACAGAAAAGGGTTGATATTGATTTTCTAAATGAGAACCTGAAAATAAATACAATAGAGGCCTAAAGCAGGAGTACTGACAGGTACGTGTGCCCTGGTTCTCTGACCTTGATAGAATGAAGAAGCAGAATGCAAAATGTCATTGCAAAGGTAAAGGAGAAATAAGAGGCCAACAATGTTATCAGAGAGACTATAAATATTGCATTAGAATTCCTAGAGCCCAAAGCAAAGAGAAGAAATCAGAAAATTAAGGAGCTGGACAGAAGATTTCAAAGGGGAGCTCAAACTGACAAAACAAAGTATCAAAATGAACTGTGCAAACAGCTGGAGTCAGAAAAACAAAAGGGATGAACTCAATTGGCATTTATTAAACTCAAGTAACTGAAAACAAATTCAAGTGCTGAGATGCAATACTTAAGGATGCTATGGCCCGAAAATTGAATGACAGGGAAGTGTCAAAGAAGACCGAAGGAGTACACAGAGTTACTGTATCAAGAGGAATTGGGTGACACAGAAAAATGTCATGAAACAACATATCAAGAGCCTATCGTGATGAAGGAGGAAGTTTAAGCTACTTTAAAGGAATTTGTAAAAACCAAGGCCCAGAAGTTTATTAAATACCAATTGACATATTTCTTTTTTTTTCCATTTTCTATAATTATATTTTATTAATTTTCATAAACATTTACAGAGATTTTGGGCTTCCACTCATTCATTGTTGCACTATTC
>NW_006399806.1:16385295-16389232 GCF_000299155.1 Elephantulus edwardii
CTGCGTCACCCTCGCGCTGCCTAATTGACATATTTCAAACAGATGCTGCCCTGGATGTGGTCACCAGATTGTGCCAAGAAACCTGGAGGAGAGCTACCTGGCCAACTCACTGCAAGAGATCCATATTTATTCTCTTTCCAAAAAAAGGGAATCCAACAGAACATGAAAAGTACCAAACAATATCATTACTATCACACACAAGCAAAATCATGCTGAAGATTATCCGAAAATGGCTGGGACAGTATATTGACAGAGAATTACCAGAAATATAAGCTAGGTTTAGAAGAGGTTGTGGCACCAGAGACATTATCGCCAATGTCAGGTGGATCTTTGCTGAGAGCAGAGAGTACCAGAGGAATGTTTATCTGTGTTTTGTTGACTATGCATAGACATTTGACTGTGTGGATCACAATACAATAGTGGTTAACATTGAGAAAATGGAAATTCCAGAACACCTGATTATGTTTATGTGAAATTTGCATCTGGACTAGGAAGCAGTCATCAGAAATGAGCAGGGAAACACTGCATGGTTCAAAATTAGGAAAAGGGTATGTCAGGGATGTGTCCTGTCTCCATACTTTTTCAATTTATATGTGGAACAGATCACTCCAGAGGCTGGGCTTTATGAGGAGGAATGTGACATCAGAATTGGAGAGAAAGACTCCTCAATAACCCATGTCATGCAGATGAAACTGAGGAGGGCATGAAGTAGTTCCTGCAAAAATTCAAGGACTGTAGTCTTCACTATCTATTGAAGATCAACATCAAGAAGACAAAGACTCTCACCCCTGGGCCATTTGGCAGCACCATGATGAATGGAGAAGAGATTGAGGTTGTTAACAATTTCAGCTTGCTGCTTCACAGTCAATACCGTTGGCACCAGCAGTCAGGAAATCAAAAGAAGAATTGTGTTAGGAAAATCTACTATAAGGGACCTTTCCAGAATGCAAAAAAGCAACAATATCAGTCTAGAGACATAGGTGTGCCTGATCCAGGTCATAGTCTTTGCCATGCATCAGAGAGCTTTACCATGACTAAAGATGACAGAAGAATTGATGCCTTTGAGTTATGGTGCTGGAGAAGAGTATTGAACATACCATATACTGCCAAGGGAACAAAGAGGTCTGTCCTGGAGAGGAAGAAATCAATCTGATCCTTAAAGGCAAAGATTTTTGAAACTCTGTCTCATACTTTGGCCATGTTGCCAGGAAGGACTAGTCCTTGGAGAAAGACATCATACTTAGAAAGATGGAGGGACAGCATAAGAGAGGAAGACCTTGGAGAAGATGGATTGATACAGTAACTGGAGTAATAGGGGTAGGTGTTTTAGAGACAGTAAGATTGTCTCAGTATAGGATAAGGTTCAGAAATACTATGCATAGGGTCGCTATGAGTCAAAAATGACTCAACAGCACATAACAACAACAAATCTCTGATGTTATAAAAGTCCAAAGTAGCTGCGTTAAAGAGGCTTCTCTTTTGTCTCTCACAGAGAACTATTTGTTCTGAGAGGGGGAAAAAACCCCAACAAAAGCCACAAACCCGAGATTCAAGCATACTCTAAAGAAATGTCTTTATTAAGCTTTAAAAGGACAAAGACAAATCATTCCTGAATGAGGGAAATCATCAGCATGATGAAGAAGCAGCCCAGGAAATTACAGATGTGCTTTTCATTTATAAGCTTGAAGACAAAGAAAATCATAATCAGTGACAGTTAAAGTCCATTAGTGTAGTGGGCAGGACTATAGAAATAGACAAAGGACCGCAATTATGACATGTATGAAATTAATGATTCAAAACAGCCTGACAGCATCTGTCTGGCCTTGACCCCCAAGTCAATTGGTAGTCAGGCATGATTCATGGTCAAGTAGCCCTGAGTCCTAGCCACTAGGACTCCAACTTTTAACTTAAATGAGGTAACATGCAGCTATTTCCAGTAAATTATTAAGGACACATTTAGGCAAGGTTCTCAGCTTCCCATGCAAGATTGAGGGCAAAACTGCCACTTTCTAAGGCCTCCCAGAGAATTGTATTCTCTTTTCAATTACATTCCTCCTGAGGGAAAATGGATTTTCCTCTTATTTGCCCTGACTTTTCATACAAATACTTTAAAATTCAGATAGAACTCAAAATGGTGCTCAAATTTACCTTAAAAAAAAAGTTTCATTACAGTTCTGCCATAGACTTCAGCCTCTCACAAACATTGGGCTTCAGAATTTAAGCTCTAATGCACAGCTCACCTGCTGGTATCCCTCTAGCCCTGCACCCACCGAGAACACAAATCCAACAACCACGGCAGCAATCCTACTTAGACATCCTGAGCTTCCAACCTCAGCAGTGGAAGCGAGAAGTCAGTGGAGGCAAAACTGTCTGCAATGTACTAAGAGAAAACTGTCCAATTTGAGTCAATGCCAAGATATACTATTTTTTCAGGCATGAAGAAAAATATATTGTCACATTAATAAATCTGAAAGAATTTACCAACACCTCTTCATTAAAAGAAAACACAACACCTCCTTACCTATTCAGTCTATATACTGATAATTCAAATAATTCTAGAAGCTGGCGTGTATGAGGAAAAATATAGTATCAAGATTGAAGGAAGAATCTTCAACAGCCTGATGACATAACCTTGTTTGCAGAAAGTAAAAACATTTGGAGAACTTGACTATAAGCAACATCTCAATTTCAAGAAAATAAAAGTTCTCACTAGTGTACCAATAGACATCATGATAGACGGGGGGGAAATATTGCAGTTGTCAGTGATTTCATATTACTTGAATCCACAATCAGCACCCAGTCAAGAAATCAAAAGATGTATTAGGGAAATCTACCATCTGGGACCTCTCCAAAGTCCTAAAGAACAAGGATGTCAGTTTAAAGATTAAGATGCACAGAAACCGAGGCATGGTATTTTCAATTGCTTCCTAAGCATCTGAAAATCAGACAATGAATAACAGAAGAATGAATATTTTTGAATTGTGGTATTGGCAAAGAATACAAATATCCCATAGACTGCCACAAGGATGTACAAGTCTGTCTTAAAGGAAGTAAAACAAAGGTGCACTTAGGCACAATGCTGGTGAAACGTCATCTCACATAATTGTGGCATATGGTCAGAAGAGGTCAGACCTTAGAAAAGGATATCATAGTAGCAAAGGTGGAGGGTCATAGAAAGATAGGAAGACAATCAAAGTAAATGACACAGTGAGTGTAACAATGGGGTTAAGCATGTCAGAGGTGACATGTGAATGGCACAAGTTCATAGGGTTTCTGTGAATGATAGTCAACCCAATATCTAACACCTAACAATTGCATTACTAAAAGAAATTCTAAAGATTAAAAAAGCTACAACATTAGGAGAAATGAAGAGCAATGATCCAATGAACTTGTGGATAGATCTAAAGTGTCATTGATGACATAAAATTACAATAATAATGTTTAAATGTGTGAAAAGTAAAAAGAATAAACCTAAATATTCCTAAAGCTAATGATTGTTAATACATAAGTAAAGCATTTGATTTGCACAAGCACAAATCAATATTGCACTTAAATCCACCTAATAATTTATCTCCAAATCTGAGGTGCAGAAAAAGCAGGAAATCTATAAAGAGATAATTAAAATTCCTCAGTAAATTATAGATCACGAAACAAAAATCATTAAGAAAATGTATGAGTTAAGAAAATGTGAAGTGTTTTGTTAAAAGGGCAAGTACAGAATATTGTATCACACTAACAACATGCCTAAATATATGAGCTGAAGCTTCACTGTCCTTGCCTCTAAGGAGTACTCTGGCTACACTTTCTCCAAGACACATCTGTTTGTCCATTAATTAGTCCACAGGACATTCTTCTCCAATGTCATAACTTAAATATGCTGATTCTTCTTCTGTCATACTGATTTCATTGTCCAGCTCTCAGATGCATAAAGTTGATT
>NW_006399806.1:16389464-16391635 GCF_000299155.1 Elephantulus edwardii
ATTTCTTGATGTGGAGATATAATTAATATTGAAGGCTGCAGTGCTTGGTCTCCTATAGCAAGTACCTCAAATCCTTCTTGTCTGTGTCATCTGCATAATGTAGATTGTTGATGAGTCTTCTTCCATACCATATTCTTTTTTTAAAAAATCTAGATTCTTTACCAATTTGCTCAACATATAGTTTGCTATAGAGAAAGGACACAGTACTGATGCATACCTTTCTTGATTTTAAACAACAAACTGTTCCTTTACTCAGTTCAGAAAATATATTTTTGGTAGTTTAATAAGTATAACTTATTAAGCATCATCAACAAGCATAATTAAGTGTTCGGGAATTCCTATGCTTCTCAATGTTAGCCAGGTTTTTTCCTTGAAAGTACATATATCCACCTGCCAACTCCAGATAGAATCCTAGTACTATTTCTCTATATCTCCCTAGTGTTGTCTCTTTTGAATTCCTATATCCTTTTTTCAGAATGTATGGATGCCTTAGATTGAATTGAGTCCTCCAAAAATACTCTTCAACTTGCAAAGACCATGATCCTAAATATTGTGTGGTTGTATTTTGTGTTCCAAGGGAAATATCTCCCATTATGTGCAGACCCTACTTATTCCTTAGGTTGTTGTTACTATGTGCAATTGAGTCACCTGTGACTCATAACGACCCTATATACAATAGCTCTGAACTCTGCCCTATCTTGAGCCAGTCTCACCATCTCTCACATACCCCCATTGCCCCAGTGACTGTCCAATCCATCTCACCCAGTGTCTTCCTCTCCTGTGCTGTCCCTCCACCCTTAAAGTATGATGTCCTCCAAGGACTAGTCCCTCCTGGAACCATTCCTAAAGTATACGAGATGGATTTTCAAAATCCTTGCCTCCAAGGAGAAACTTGGTTTCACCCTTTCTAAGACAGAAATGTTTGTTCTCTTGGCAGCCCATGGTATGTTCAATACTTTTCTCTAGCACCATAACTCAAATACATTAATTCTTCTTCTATCTTATCATGTCTAGCTCTCTGACCACATCACAAATAATTGCAAAGACCATGGCCTGGATTAGATGCACCTTAGTCTCTAGAATGACATCATTGTTCTTCAGCACTCTGGAGAGACCCCTGACAGCAGATTTACCTAATGTTATTCATCTTTTGATTTTCTGACTGTTGGCACCAATATGGTTGATTGTGGAACCAAGCAAACTGAAATTGTAAACAATCTCAATCTCTATCATGATGCTACCAATTGGCCCAGTGGTGAGAATCTTTGTCTTCTTGATGTTGAGCCTCAATCTACATTGAAATTGCAGTTCTTTTTTTCCTATTTATTTTCTACTAGTTTATTTACAAAATTCAAATACAAATTTGAACAAATTCTTTCAATTTCCCTCACCCCCACCTATCAACTTGTACAACCCAATGATTAATCCTCCCTTCCCCATGTCCATATCCCTCTGCTTCCAGCCTCTCTCACCCCTCCTGGATCCTTGTATTCATTCTGAAATAATGGTTTTATACAATATTTATCCTTATCGGACTGAGTTCGTTCACTCAGCATAATGCTCTCCAGTCCCTCCCAAGTTAGGTAATAATTTACAAAGTTATTGCTCCTGCGTGCTGTCATAGTATTCCACTGTGTGAATGTTCCATAATTCCTCAATCTATTCATTTGTGGCTGGACATTTGGGCTGTTTCCATGTTCTTGCGATGGTGAATAATGCTGCTATGGACATTGGTGTACAAATATCTTTTGTGTCTCCATTCTCATAATCTCAGGGTATATTTCAAGCAATGGAATAGCTTGGTTGTATGGAATTTCTATGTTCAGCTTTTTGAGGAAAAGCCAAACTGTCTTCCTGAATGGTTGCACCATTTTACAATCCCACCAACAATGTATATGAGTTCCTTTCTCGTCATATCCTCTCCAAAATCTATTTCTTTCTTCCCTGTTATGCTTTGCCACTGTTACTGGAGTGATATGGTACTTCATTGTGGTTTTGATTTGTGTCTCTCTTATTGCAGGGATTTAGAGCATATTTTCATGTGTTTGTTTGCTATTTGAATACTTTTCCTCTGTGAAAATTATTTCCATGTCTTTTGCCCATTTTATAATTAGGTTATCAGTCTTTTTCTTGTGGAGGCCCATGAGTATTCTGTAAACTTTTGTTATAAA
>NW_006399806.1:16392085-16394302 GCF_000299155.1 Elephantulus edwardii
GACCATAGATAGCTGGGTGTATTTCTGGGTTCTCAATTCTGTTCCATTGATTGATGTGCCTGTCATTGTACCAGTACCATGCTGTTTTGGTTATCCCTGCTGTAGATGTCCTGTAGGTGTGCTGTAGATGTAGGTTTTGAGGTCAGGGAGTGCTATACCCCCAAACTCATTTTTTATTCTCAGAAGTGTTTTGCTTATTCAGGGTCTCTTGTCTCTCCAAATAAAGTGCAGTTCTTGACCTTCTAAAGCAAATACCTCATGTCCTCCTCAGTTTCAGCAAGTAAGATCGTGTCATCTTCATAACACAGGCTGTCAATGAATCTTCATCCAATCCTGATGCCAAATTTCTTCTCATTCAGCCTCCTGAATGATCTGTTCTGTTATTGATTGAAAAGGTATTGGGGTAGGATGCATCCTTGACACACTCCATTCCTGTTTTTGAGCCATGCAGTATTTCTTTGCTCTGTTCTGACCACTGCTCCCTAGTCTAAGTATAGATTTCACATGAGCACAATAAAGTGTTCTGGGATTTCCATTCTGCACAAGGTTAGCCATAATTTGTTGTGATCTACACGGTCAAGTGCCTTTGCATAGTTGATGAAACACAGATAGACATCCTTGTCAGGACATCATAGTCAGTAACAGAAGGATCTTGGCTGAAAGCAGAGAATACCAGAAATCTCTTAAGTTTTTCTATTGAAACACATAATCTCTACCTCCTTGTTTCTCTAATAAGAGCTGTATTTAATAGCATCCAAAAAACTGATCAAGTGAGTAAATAGTTTCTCAGAAACTATTTTTCTTTTGCCATGGAGCAGCCTAAATTCAAAAACTTAGAAATGGAATGTCAAATATTTATACCTAAAAAGCAAACAATAACACTGCATATCAAAATCTCAGAGACAATCCTTACACATTAACTTTTTTATTAAAAATTAGCTATAGTATTATGACATGGAACACAAGCATGCTTTACCCTCAGGGAATGTAGTGTTCAAATCGAATTGTCTTAATCAAAAAGAAAAGGATAAAAATACTCTATCTCTAAAGCTAAATTTTAAAAATAAAGAGTATGAAGCAGCTAGCAAGGTATTTGTTTTATAAAGTACAATGTTCACTTTCCTTCTCCCAACAATAGTAACAAACTTTTTCCAGGTAGAATCTTGAGAATTCCCTTATTTTTCTCTTCTAAAATAGTGAGGCACAGAGATTCCTTTGAGATTTCATCAACTTTATCATCTTAGCTTCCTTAACCCAGGAGTCAAATTCTCATGTGAAAAGAGAATTTTTAGTAACTAGTACAAAGTAAACGTCTCTTGCCTTAGAATTTTATTTTTGGCCTTTTGCAATCACTTTCCCTTAACAAAGAGTTTCTTTCTCCAGTTCTGATATGCTTGACTTTCATTCAAGGTATTGTTCTCTGACCTGATGTAATTTAATTTACTACAATCCCACTATCAGCATTATTAGACAGGGACATTTCATTTTTTAATATCTATGTTGCCATTTTAAAACTTTTAAATGCTTTAACAATTTTTCTTTAAGTAATGATTTCCCAGAATAGCCCTTTGTAATACTTAGGCTTTATTTAAAAGAATGTGGAGAAACTGGAAATGATCCAAAGAAGAGCAGGCAGAACGATGAAAGGGATAGAAAATAAATTATTGCAGAAAAAAATTTATAGGAGTTGTGCTGAAAAAGAAAACGTAGAGGTGTAGAGGTGTGATGTAACTGGTCTAATTCTGCAAACTCTCACACAAACCAATGTTAATGGCATTGAAAAACTATACAAAAAAAGCCAGCACAAAGGTTAAAGGAATTCTTTAAAGTCAATCTTCAGTTCTATCTCTAGATTACTGGTTTCCTTCCTTGAATGCCCATATAATTTATAACAAAATTTAGAAGTGGTCAATAGGCTGCATTATGGTCATTAACTCTGATTAATTGAAGAAGTTAAATGTTTTAAGGATTATGAGTCTGTATCCATCTCTACAATATGCAGGGTCACATTCAGTGATGACTTACAAAGACTATGATCTATGAGAATCATGTGATTCTAGATACTAAAGTCTTCCAAGGAAAAGGTTATCATTTCTTCTTTTTTATCTATAATTATATTTTATTAATTTTCATAAACATTTACAGAGATTTTGGGTTTCCATTCATTCACCGCTGAACCATTCTCTCTACCCTCCTCCCAGTTTGTTCTTGTCCAAA
>NW_006399806.1:16395507-16413317 GCF_000299155.1 Elephantulus edwardii
CTTTTTCCCAGTCAGTGGCTTCCCTTTTTACCCTACTGGAGAAGTTTTTGGATGTGCATAGGGATTTGAGTCTTAGAAGATCCCATTCATCTTATCATTTCTTCTTACTCAAACATCTATCCTTGTCTGGAAACAATGAAAGCTGCATGGCTGAGGGACACTGTGGAAGATTCAGAGTTAGTGTCTTGGCTGCCTGTCTTACACTTATCCTCTGCCCTTTATTTACCCTTCTATTCTGTGATCTACAATGATCTTTATGCCTTTTGACTTTTCATTGAGGTTACCTAAGATAGTTATAAAATCAGACTACCTCAAACCTTTCAAGTTGGTAAATATTTGGTTATTTTAAATTATCCTGCTTTTTCCTTATAGATACTCAGATGACCCAGAGAAAGTCTTAGCAAAAGACAAATAAGAACCATAAAATATCAATCACTTCTTTTCTGTATCATTCCGTGTCCTTTTAAAAAAAGTGCACCTTCAGATCCTTAAACAGAAAGAACTTAATAACTTAAATTCATTATCAAGATTTCGGCATCCCGAAATGAGCAACTTAGAAGAAGGTAAAATTATCCCGGGAGCAGTAACTACAGGAAGCCATGAAGATGGGAGAAATCAAAGAAAGATTGAATTGTTCCAAAGCTCCAAAACTTGGTACAGATGGCAGCTGCATACTGAAAGACTTGTCCATCAGAAGCTGAGATGATAGTGGAAAGGCTGATTAAAGGGAACTGAGGCTATATATGTACTTCAGTCACTGACAAAATTGCCTGAGAAATACTCTACTTTATGTAGTGGGCTGCTAACAAAATACATTATTAGAGGAAGATGAACAGTGAGCTCCTGTTAAAATTAGTCAACTTGGAAACCCAGCAGAGCTCACCTGGAGTTGGAATCAAGTCAACATCAGTGGGTTTGGCTTAGTCAGTGGGTTTGGTTCGGTTTTCTTTTCCCCAAATGCTTATCTCTAGAGTGGTGGTTATCTTCCCATAAAGCGATTGCCTATTTTACTCATCTATAACAATGCTCCCTAATAAAAAGTCTAAATTTAAAGAGTACAAACAAATCTGAGAACTGTAGTTTGCGGATATCACAACAAATTAGGGAAATGACAAGGAAAGGATTGGAGAGCAAACAGGCAAATGACCTGCATGCTATCTAAATTTCACTTTTGTCATCAATAAGGAAAATCACTGCCTTCAAGTTGATTCATAATTGGAGGAAAATGCTCCTCTGCTTCCTTGGGGCCACTGGTAGATTTAAACCAGCAGAGACAAGTGGCCTCTAGGTTGGCAGCGCAACTTTAAGACGTCTCCTTTTTCCTATACTGCTCTTTTTTTTCTGTTTGTTTGCCGCTCTTTTTCATATTATTATTGTTTGCCATCTAGTTGGAACTAACCCACAGCTGACCCTTCAGTGAGTTTTTAGAGGCAGTAAATCTCATGTAAGGAGATACCCTTAGCGGGAATCTGTGAGGAATCTTTGGGTACTTGACGAATATAATGTACATAGAAATCACTACAGTAAAAGTGGTGTGATCATGCAGAAAAGTAAGTTGCTTCATGAATATTTGGTTTAAAGGACAAAGGGGATCACCATCTAATAGATTCAGACTGTTCATAATCTCTTACTGCTTTTTGTGAACTATGACTTCAAGTCAATTTCAGGTATGATGGTTCACTTCTGTGAACCTTAACTGTAGAACAGTAACAATGTCATATCCGTAGCACTCATTCACTGAAAATTTTAGAGTGAGCCAGATACTGTACTAAGCACTTTACACTTGCAGATTAGTGCTCACAATCACCCAATCAAATGGTTTCTAATAAAACACACATTTCATAGTAAATAAGGTTAAAGAAGTTATGCAGGTTTATCTGGCTTAGCAAAGAGTACTCTAATCTGGGATTGATTTTTAAATATTAGAGCACTCACTTTTCACCATTGTAAACACACACCACCTACACTCACAGAGAGACAGACCACTTAGGACAGAATACTCTGTAGGAAGCTGCACTTCCAACCCATATGTCAAATCTCTTTACCAGTTCGAATCCACCAGGAACACTGAGAAAATGATGGGAACTCTTATCTCCAAGGTAATTTACAGCTTCATAAACCCAGCAGAAGGTCAGTTATGAGTCAGTTTGAATTCAGCAATGAATGTGAGTTTTTTGATAGTATTTCTCAGGTCATAGATCTTTATTGAAGCAAGCTGTCACATCTTTTTCCAAAGAGCAACTAGTGAAAACCACCTATCTTTCAGTTAGGAGCTGAGCATTTAACCACTGCATGCACCAGGGGCTAATAAAATACTGTATAGCATTTCTTTGATGGCAAATCTCTCTTATCTATTCTTTGACAAAGAAAGGATCCTACCTTATTAATATCTATATTTTGCTCCTTTGCTAAATGAATATTATTAGGTACCATTAGTTTGACTAAGACTCATAGTGACTGAGGGGACAGAATAAACCCCATTTTTTTATAAACCCCCATTAATACCAGAAGCAGAAGTGGGCCATAAAAATTCTTTGCTTAAGGCAAACACGAATGCCCCAGGTAAAGTCTTATCTGTCCTTGCAAAGTAAAGAATTAACTAGTATCTACGTGACACAAAAAGAGTAAAAGTGGGCAAAGTAGCCAGCCCATCAAAAGCCGACCCACATGACTAATCCCCTGACCCACCAACCATGATCTCAATCTCCCCGCCCCATCAGTGGCCCCCAGGAAAGCCATAATAGCAATCGTGGAAAGGCACTAGGGGCTTTTCCCCTCGCCACCTTCCTACTGAGGGAGAAAGTCTCCACATGTGGATGTTCTCTGGAATAAAGTACTTTCTTATATTTATATGTTGTTGTTGTTATGTACCATCGAGATGCTTGTCACTCATAGCGACCCTATGTACAACAGCCATAAACTCTGCTCTGTCCTGTGCCAATCACACCGTCTCCAACACACCCATCCCGATTACCCCAACCACTGAATCAATCCACCTCATAGGGGGCCAGTCCCTTCTGCACTGTCCCTCCACCCTACCAAGCATGATGTCTCTGTCCAAGGACCTGTCCCTCCTTGCAACATGTCCAAAGTATGTTAGACAGAGCCTTAGAATCCTTGCCTCCAAGGAGCAGTCCGGCTTGACCCTTTCCAGGATGAATCTGTTTATTTTCCTAGCAGTCCATGGTACCCTCAATACTGTTCTCCAGCACCACAGCTCAGAGGCATCAATTCTCCTCTATCCTGCCTAGTCAATTGTCCAACTCTCTGATGCACAACAAGTGATTGCAAAGACCATGGCCTGTATCAGATGCACCTTAGTCTCCAGAGTGACACTATTGCTCTTCAGTACTTTGGAGAGGTCCCTAACAGCAGACTTTCCCATGGCAATACGTCTTCTAGTTTACTGGTTGCTGGTGCCGAGAGTGTTGACTGTGTGGGCAGAACAGTGACTTGTACTTTGCCCTATCCTGCAACATCCTCACCAGCTCTAATACACTCAAGCCCATTACTTCAGCCACTGTGTCAATCCATCTTTCTGAGGGTTTCCCTTTCTTTTACTGATTCTCCACCCTTACAAGCATGTTCTCCTTTTCCAAGGACTTATCTCTCCTAACAACATGTCTGAGGTATGTGAGATGAATTTCATCATTCTTCTGTCTAAGGAGTACCCTGGCCGCATCTTCTCCAAGATATATATTTGTTTCTTAGAAGTCCACGGGATATTCAGTACTTGTCTCCAAAACCACAGCTCAAAGGCATAGGTTCTTCTACTGTCGTTCTTAAGAAGTCAATGCCCAGCTTTCAGATAGATGTGAAAAGGCTGTGGCTCAAGTCAGACACCCTTTAGTCTTCAAACTGAAATTACAGCTTCTCGGTACTTTGGTGAGGTTTCTGATAGCAAATTTCCCCAACACAGCATTTATTTTTATTTCTTGACTTCTAACGTCCAGGTTATTGGCTGTCTATCCACGTAAAATTAAATTGTTATCCACTTCAATCTTCTCTCCATCTATCATGTTGTTGCCAAGTGGCCCAGTAGTAAGAAATTTTGTTTTCTTGAGGATGAAATGTAATACATATTTAAGGCTGTAGACACCTTGACCTTCTGCAATTAGTGATTAAAGTTTCTTCCTTTTCAGCAAGAAAAGTTGTATCATCTGTATATCACATGTTGTTGATGTGTCTTCCTCCTCTTCTTATGCCATATTCTTCTTCATAAAGTCCAGCCTCTTGAGTAATTGTATCTGCATGTAGATTGAATAGGTATGGAGAAAGGATAGAGCTTTGATGTACACTTTTCTTGATTTTAAACTATGCAGTATTCCTTTATCATCTTCAGACAATAGCCTCCTGGTGTAGGTATATACATATCACGTGTTCTGGGATTCCCACTGTTCTGGAATTCCATTATTTTCTATGATCCACACAGTCGAATGTCTTTGCATAGTCAATAAAATACATTTAGACATTTTCTGGTATTCTCTACTTTCAACCATGATCCATCTGTTAACAGCAATGATATCCTTAGTGTCACAGCCTGTTCTAAATCCAGCCTGAACGTCTAGCAGTTGTCTACTTATGTACTATTACAGCTGGTTTTGGATAATCTTTAGCAGTACTTGTATGTGATATTAGTGATGTTATGTAATAATTTCCTGATTCTGTGAGAACACCTTTCTTGGCAATGGGAACAAATACCAGGTAGCACAGACTGGTGAGTGTGTCCAGAACTGCATCTGTTTGTTGAAACACCTTAATGTGTATCCCATTAATTACTATAGCCTTATATTTTCTAATGTCTTCAGTGCAACTTGAACTTCTTCCTTCATTATCGTCAGTTCCTGATCAGATACTACCTCGTGAAATGGTTCAGTATCTATCAGTTGTTTTGGGCCCCTACCATCACGTTCCTCCCCACACACAATGCCATTGAAACTAATGAAGAGAAAGTCAGCTCTGCTATGTGATATTTATCAGCCTACTGTTCTTACAGCTTCCTCTTAGGGATGTAAGGTTTATCTGTAGTGTATAGAATTGGGGGGGTGACTTGCATGCTGTTGCTTGTCTTATAACTTGTGTGTATGTGTTTGCTTGTTCATCATTTGTTCTTAAGAGTATAGTACTTGTCTGTCAGCTGTTGTACTGGGGTAACCCATGAGTTCCTGTGATGATGTAAGACGTACCACTAGTGCTGTGAATGCCAGCAGGGTCACCCATAGTGGTTGAGTCTTGAGGGAGCAGCCAAATTAAGAAAGACTAAGAAGCAGGAGTGACCTTCTACTTCTGAAATAATAGGTCTTTGAAAACCCTATGAACAGTGGAGGAATATTATTTGATATAGTGCTGGAGGTAGAGCCCTAGATTGGAAGTCATTAGGCTAACACATTTCCATAAGTGTATGTTGAATGAATAAACAGTAAAAGTGTTTTATTTTTGTGCAAAAAAAAAGAATAAGGTTAAAGAACAGGACAAAATAAGTGCATTCAACAAAACACTCAACAAAATACACAGACCCAAAATATTACCACTGTCTTTTTACTTATGCAACAGATTTATTCCAAAGCTCAATTTTCTCTTTAATAACTCTCAAACCATCTAATACTGAAACACTTATTACCAAAATGCATTTAAGTGCCTATCTAAACTGAAGCTCTGCAGATCAATAAAACTCAAATTGCTCTTAAAAAAGAGAGTGCAAAAATTATTTTTAAGTACTTCAAAAGCAAGATCAAGATTAAAAATTAGTTGAAACACAGAAAAACTCTAAGGAATGTCAGAATTTCCCCAAACTTAACAAGTTTATGCTTCAAAGTTAGGGAGGAAAAGATTGTTAATGAAATATAACTATAATAAATACAGAACTATATACATCTAAATAGGAATTGTCTTTTCAGATCTTCTTTCCTACAATGCACACATAATTCAATTATGCTGATACTTTTTAAATTATTTCTTGAACTTCTCCCCAGAAGTATAAATAATAAACTGGAACCTTGACCTACCCTGTGCCGTCCTCATCATTTACACCAAGCTCAAGTCCATTGTCACAGTCATGGTGTCAATTCATCTTGTTGACAGTCTTTGTTCCTGTCCCTCTTTTTTTCATTAACATTCTTCTTTTCTAACTAAGCATGATTTTTCCCCCCAAGGGCTGGTATCGCCTAACATAAACCCAAAGTAAGTGAGATTAAGTTATACTATCTCTGCCTCTAAAATTGTATATCTCTGACTCTATCCTGGTTATATTTCTTCCAAGATTTGTTTGTTCTTTTAGCAGTCCATGGAATAATAAATATTCTTCACCAGCACCACAGTTAAAAGGCACCCATTTTTTTAGTCTTTCTTGGTCACCCTAGTCTTTAAACTGACATCCTTTTTCATTATCACTTGAAAAAGTTCCTTGACCTTTTCCCAAAGCAACAGACTTTTGATTTCTTGACTGCTGCTATCATGATTGTATTGCATTGACTGTAAGCTAATCTCTAGAAAAGGACATCTTGTTGGGTAAATAGCAAATGCAAAGAAAATTCTCAATGAGATCAATTGATTATAACCAATCTACAACAAAGGATTCAAATACGCCAGTGATGATGAAGATCATCAGAACTGGGCAATGTCTCAAACATAAGTTGGCCATGAGCTGCAGCCAACTCAAAACCAAATAACAGCAACCTTCCCTGAGATAACTACCATTGCTTATAATATAATTCCCCAACATTTTAAAAGCAATTTCTCCTTCATTTGCACCTCAATAGCCATTCCATTAAGAAAGCAGGCTATGGGAGTGAAAGAAAAGACCTTAAAGATGTATGGATATTTCTAAAAGTACTAATCAGAACTTTGGAGAGCAGTGATAAAAATTATAATCTGTTTTAAAAAATGTTTGAGAAGAATACTCGACCTAGGATGATCATCCTTCTCTGTTTGCCTGGGACAGTATCAGGTCACTTGTTATGTTGGTAGAGTTACTCTGACTGCTTCCATTAGCTTTCAGAAGTATCTTGATTTGTATGACTAATTAAACAATCACTCCAATTTTAATTTATTAATGATTCAGAATATCCCAGGTCTCCCTCCTCACTGGTTCTGTTTGCACTCTGTATTTTTTGAACTCTTTTCATTTTCTTGCCTTTCCTATTTTGCCTCAGCCAGAGTGAATGAGCAATACTATTCAAATTCTTTTTCTTGTTGCAATAAATTGCCCAAATATGCTTTTTTGATAAGTAAATATGGCCTCTTAGGCTGTTTAAAGCTATTTAAATCAAGATTATGAAGATCATAGAACTTTATGAGATCTTGTAGAAATGAAAACATTCAAACATTCACAAGAAAATACAGCCAACAGTTTATGGCCCAAAATGAGTACCTCACAAAATAAAAAGATCTCTAGTTTCTCTTAAAGGATTTTTTTTTAGTGTTACAAGTTTAAGGCCAATTATATCATAAAATTAAGGAAACTGCTGCGCACTTGATCCATTCATTTCAACTATCTCAATCATCCATGCGGATCCTTCCAGAATCAATCAGTATTGATCATAGAGACCATTGACATTCATAAGTCAAGCTCATAAGTAGATTATACGCATGACCTTGCTTCAGTGGAGAAATACAAATGTATCTCTAATGTGGTTTCGCGAAGGGTGTCTCAGAGGTCACTGTTAAAGATTTTTTACTTGAATCTTGTTCAGTGTTGCAGATACAGAGCCTTCATTCTTATTTGTTCATTCATTCACTGATAAACTCTAATTTTATAATGCCTTAAGTGCTAAGTTTTCACTTAGATGCTAGAGATGCCAAAGAAACCCTCTAGGAACCCACAGTGCTGTAGAAGAGACTGATTTTGTTGTCATGCAGCATCGAGTGGAAACCCATTCAATGGTGGGTGACGCTCCAATGGGTTTAAGGAGGTTGGCGGGCGCACGGTAGGAGAGTGTTAATCCTTCTCCCACAGAGCTTCCGGGGATTTCAAAATGCCAGAAAACACCACCTTTGGGCTAGCAACGTGACTCTCCACTGTGCCACCAAATAGGATGGAACCACAAGTTAAAGTGACTAACCAGGCCTGACTCACTGCCCGATGAAGGTCTCAGAGAAAGGGTTGTTCTTACATAGCTTTGTCCTGCCTAAATTATTCATCTTTATCTAATACGGTCCACTCACTGCCCATCATAACTGCTACTTCAGCAATACCAAGCCAAGGGAAATTGCCTTGTTCTTCATAGCACCATACTTTTACACATGAAAATTACTCTGAGATGTATGTATGTCTTCAACTGCCTGGGACACTCCCATATCTGTCTTGAAATCTTGAAACCAATCCTGAGAAATTCATTCTCCGTTTACACTTTTGTACCCACCGCCTCCATGACCCTTAGCTTCATGGTAGAGTCTGTAGCTTCAAGGTAATTCCTGGTATCTTGCACAGTGCAAGAAATAAAAATTTCTTAAATAATAAAAGTTGCACTCTACTATAAAGGGGCTTAACCTCAAAAACGTGAAAGCTAAAACTTCATGAGAATTCATTGGCTATATGACTTTATGGTTTCACCTCAACATACTTTTCTAGGGGAAAAAAAACCACGTGTTTACAGGAGATAAGTGTATAAATTTCTACACCATTTTATTAACAATTGGCAAAAACTGGACATAAACAAAATGTCAAGCAATGGCTACTCTCAGTTGTTTTTGTTGTTGATATATGCCATGAAGTCAACTACGACTCACAGAGACTTTATAAGTAATGGCTCTGAACCTATCCTGAGTCAACCTCACCCTCTCAGACACACTTGACCCCTTTGCCACAGCCACTGTGCCAATCCATCTCATCCAGGGTCTTCCTCATTCAGTGCTGATCCTCTACCCTTCTACGCGTTATGGCCTTCTCAGAAGACTGGTCCTTCCTTGTGACATGCCCAAAGTATGTGCGACCGAGTTTCAAATTCCTTGTCTTGAAGGAGCAAAGAGGTTTCATCCTCTCCTGGACAGACCTATTTGTTCTCTTGGTAGTCCATTTTATATGTTCGGTACTCTTCTCCAGCACCACAACTCAAAGGCATCGATTGTTCTGCTGTCATTCTTAGTCATTGTCCAGCTCTCTGATGCATAGCAAGCAATTACTGAACCCCTCTGTTGTGTTATTGTTGCCATTGATTTGGGATCAGCCCACAGGTGAACCTCTAGTGAGTTTTCAGAGACCGTATAACTCATGGAGGAGATTGCTCATCCTTCTCCTGCAAAGTAGCTGGTGGATTTGAACCGTGTGCTTTTGGGATTGTAGTGCAGTTTCTTAATCACTACTGAGTTCTCAGTAGTAAGTAGGATCAACTCTTAATTCCTATAACATCATAAGGACATCTGATGGCACAGTGGCTAGGATCTGTTTATAATTTAAAAGTGACATCACAACAAATAACAAATTATAAAATGTTGGTCATAGCACAAATATCACAAAATTTGGGGAAATAGCCTAGTATCTTTGTTAATTCCATCATGTGTCTCAGAGATTTTTTTAAATATATATTTTACTACAGACTCTCCTTGTAACAATTAATATAAAAACAAGTTCTATTATAAATGTACTAGTAGATCTACAATCAACACTCTTGGTACCAGCAGCCAGGAAATCAAAAGACAAATTTTGGGAAAGTCTGCTTTGAGAGACCTCTCCAAAGTACTGAAGAGCAATGATGTTAGTCTGGAGATGAAGGTGCACATGATCCAGGCCATGGTCTTTGCAATTATTTGCTATGCATTGGAAAGATGAACAATGACTAGGGATTATAGAAGGAGAATTGGTGTCTTTGAGCTGTGGTGTTGGAGAAGAGTATTGACTATACCATAGACTGCTAAGATAACAAACAGGTTCATCCGAGAGAGGGTGAGACCAACCTGCTCCTTTAGATTAGTCTGACATACTTTTAACATGTTGCAAGGAGGGATCAGCTCTTGGAGAGGGACATCATGCTTGGGAGGGTGGAGGTACGGTACAAGAGGGGAAGAAATGAATTGATTCCTTGCCTGAGGTAATGGGGGTACGTGTGTCAGAGACAATAAGATTGGCACAGGATAGAGCAGGGTTTAGGGCTGTTGTACATAGGGTTGTTATGAGTTGTAGGTGACATGTGACACATAACAACAAGAATAGTTACAACACTGCTAAGTATGTTTGCTTTAATGAATTCTCACCAATTCTACTTTATGAAAATCACTTTTAAAAAATTGAAATATCATTTATATACCATTGTTAATAAACTCCAAACAGGGGAGCCATTTTGACTGTTACTGGGTGCCATTGAGCTGTCTGACTTACCGTGACACTATATACAACTAAATGGGCCTGCACCATCCTCACAATATCCACCATGTTTGAGCTCATGGATGTAGCTACTGTATCCATCCGACTCATCTAAGTTCTTCTTCACTTTCCCTGACTCTCTACTTGGCCAACAGTAGTGTCCTCCTCTACACACTAACCCTTCCTGACAACATTGTTGGTGGCATTTTGTTATTTTTGGGGACTTTTTTAACTGAAAGAGGTTTAAGAGTATGTACCTCAGAAAACCACAGGTAAACTTTCTAGCAAAGAAAAATTGCAAAGAATTCTTTCTGGACTTACACATAAACTTGGTAACCCTTTGTGAAATTTAGCGTGAAGCTGTGTAATTCTAAATTGATGATGTGGGTCAAAATGTTTCATATAAGGGGATGAAGAGGCCTGAAAAATATGTTTCTTGGTTAGATTCAATCCTGATAGTTACATTATATCTGCCAAATATCTGAGCATTTCACATGCATCTTATGTCAACCTCATAACAGCTTCAAAGTAACATTGAAAACAAAGTACTTGCTGTGTAGCAAGGGAAATATATTTTGTGAGATTTGAAATCTGGGGATAATATTCTTCCAACAAGTTAAAGAAAGAAATGACCTGATTACTGGAAAGTTGGGTGGTTTTGTTGTGTGTGTTTTTTTTTCTCCCAGCAAGCATTCCTCAGGAGGCTCGAGGCAATCTATCTATGTAATATAGACATATACATACTCTTTCATTGTTTCTGGGGAAATGATCTTTCTCTGAGATTGCAAAGTGGGTGATAGGAAGTTGATAAGCTTATTGATCAATCTGAAGGTTTATGAATTAAAGAAATGTTTGCAATTGAGTATTTTATTTATTTTTTTCTTACAAAACACTCTGGGATTTCAAAGGGCCTCAGTCTACTTGTTATGTATTTTAGTGATGAGCAAATATTTTCTTTAACTGAACACAGAAATTGTGTTTGAATGGAAATGATTGCCATTTTAAACTTTGTAGCAAGTAAATTTTATTACATTTTTTATCTTCAGTGGTGGTTTATCCCTCACAAACAGAAAGTGTTCATGACAAATGGTATAACATAGTGTATCTTTAGTTTAAAACATTAGGTAAATATAAAATAAAAAGAAATGGTCACACCTTTCTTTTCTGAATGAAATATTTTGTTTGTACTTTTCTTTCTTCATATACCTAGTGATAAAATAGATCCTTTGATCATGAATCTTGGCTGTAACAGCACTACTCACTGGCTGCTGTCTGCAGGTTCCAACTTCTTAAGTCCTCCAGTATGAGTTTACATCAAAGCAACTCCATTCATCTCAACTCCATATTTATCAGAATTAGACTGTGCGTCACAAGAATTTTCAATGACTTTCTATTGTGTGATTCAAGGCATTTTGCATTGTTTTATTGTTTTTTCAGTAGAGCAGTCAAATATGTTGGCCCTTTTTACCATTCGGGGAAATTTGTTTAGAGCCTTCAGATAAGAGTAAAAACAAACAAAAATTGTTCTTCTATTATAAACACAAAACCATACTAGTTATAAATTGGTGAGAGGAGAGTGGAATAGTGAATTGTCAATACGTTGGTGGCATAGCACATTACGTGTTGGTTTCCTAACCAAAAGGATGAAAGTTCAAATCTGCTGTACTCTATGGGACAAAAATAGAAAATGTCCTTCCATTAAGATTTACATCCTGGGAAACTCAGGAGAGGGTCACTGTAAATTATAATCACCTTCACAGCAGTGGATGTAAGTTAGATCAGAAGGAGGCCTGGTGACAACGCCCCACCATAAAGATGCCAAGTTTTCCATCATGGAAACCCTAGGAAGCAGTTCTGCACTCTCTTATTGGGTTGCTTCAAGTCAGAATCAGCTCATGGCAATGAGCTTATCTATTCATTCATCCCTCTGTTTCTTGACTTAATTATTTGATGTTATATCAGTAGAATGCCTAGATACAACAACATTAGAAAGCCCTTAATAACCCTGACCTTTAGCAGTTCTCTTTAGCCCTAACATTGCTTTACTAGCTTGTTTCACCTGTAGTCAAATGAGCTAATTCAGAAAGGTTAGATGGTAAAATGAACTCATATCCTAGTTTCAGCCAGCAGCTTTCCACCATAACTCAGCTTTGTAGACACTATGCTGGATCTTCCTATTCTTTGATCCACTTCCCAGCTGTTCTCTAGAAATTCTTTTATAGGTCTTGACACCCACGTGCTACTCTGTCACAGCCAATTCTTTGTCAAAACACATTGTGGATAAACTCTATCAAGTGGATTACAACTGTCAAGTTCAAGAAAAGTCGTAACTTACATTGATACTGTTGTTGTTGTTGTGTATCATTGAGTCAGAACTGACCCTCCAGCAGGTTCTCAGAAGCATGAAATCACTCAGGAGGAGACTGCCATAGAGTAGAACAGTTGGTAGATTTGAGCACTGTAACTTTGTGTGGACAGCACAATTCCTCACCACTAAGCCAACAGAAGTCAACAAACAGTACTTACTTCTAAGGGAAAAAGGTAGTACTCAAAATAGTGAACATCAGTCCCCATATTCTGTGGGTCACTCCTTACAGCCAGGTCCAGGCGTTTGACTTCACACACTCGTCTACTACTGGAGGTTAAAGACTGAATTTTCTCCCTATCTGTAGAAACTGGAGTTGGCCAGGTGCTGTGTGTCACACATATATAAACAAGAACAAAAACATACTCGGTTCTGTAAAAGGGGGATGTCACCAATCAGGACAGACTGCCTTCTTTCTCCTCCCTGACCCCTACACCCACTCTCATTTCCTTAGACCTTACAGTCTCCCTGATAAACAGACCCAACTTTTCTCTTCGGACTGAACTTATATGCTTGGACTCTCTTTCATTATGTCTAGATTGCTCTCAGAGAGATAATCTAGTCATAATGAAATCTCCAAGGATGAACACCACACTGCCATCTCTGAACATAGTCGATTTCTTAGGCTAGCTTAACATTAACGAGAAATCAAAAGACATGATTCAGAATCTTACCTAGAAAAAAAGCTTCCAGATAGAAATTGATGTTCCTCGTTTTATTGTGCTGCATTTTGCAGATGATAGTATTTTTAATACACTGAAGGTTGATGGCAACCCTGAAAAGAGTAAGCCTTTCAGTGTCGTTCCCCAACAACATGAATTCACTGTATGTCATAATTTGATAATATCACAATATTTCAAACTTTTTATCATGCTATTGCATACTTTATAGACTGCAACATAGAGTCAATATATCTTTTCAATGCACTGAGAAACCAATAAATTCATGTGTTTCTTGTTATTGTGATGTTTGTTTTATTATAGTGGTCTGAAATTAACCTGGAAATATATCTCTGAAGCATGTCTATAATCCTTATAAAAGAGTAGGGGGTAAAAGCTTAATAAAAGAGAAATCAACTGCAAAAGTATAATAAATGGTGTTTATATATAAAGAACTTGAGGAATCTCATCTTCTAAAAATCAGCAGGAATAAAACATCTTTTTCTTTCTTTTTTATATGAACAGTAAAGCACTGTTCATACAAGTTACATTTGTTCTTTAGAGCCCCATTTGACTGCTACCTCTTTCAGAAAACTGAATGGTACCCCAGAGTCCACAAAGAAATACCTTACCTTCCAATGAACGGTTACCTCATCTTAGCTCAATGCAAGATCTGAGCCTTTATAGACAAAATGCCCCAAAAAAGCTACTGGTACTTCGTTTTATGTCACAAGATTATATCAGTGACTGATAGCCTTCCTGCTAATAATAAAAGAATTTAAAAGTTGGAAGGCATACTGTATTTTCCAGAAGGAAAAAAATGTATAACAAAGATGTAGAAGTATTTAAACTTTCTTTAATAGAATTCCAAGACTTGCTGTTTACACTGCAATTTACACAACAGGGATGAATGAGGATTATTGTGTCTTCTGACTCTTTATTGGCCTCCACTTACTTGTTTAAATTTGGCCTTGTAGCAATCAACTGATGTCAGGATACAGGTGATTGTTAGACCTCAAGTCAGAAAAATAAAGTAAGCAACATAATTATGTCAAAATTTGTAATTTTTCTTTTTCTCAATAAATGTATTGAAGTTGATTCTAAATTGATAAATTATATACTAACATCACATATTTAAACTGACACAATAGCTAAACAATGGAGTCAAACATCCCAGCAATAATAGCAATGAAGCAGGACTAGGTAATATGTTCCATGAATAAGAACTTACTCAATGGCAACTGGCAAAAATCTCCCCAAAATTTAAAAAACAATGAGCAATGAAAGGGAATATTTCAAAATTATTGACTCTCAGGGAAAACAGAAAGTGTGTATGAATCACATGCCACCATAGTACGGATGATACATATGTAAGGCATTTGAAATAAAATGTCTCATTTGTTGTTTACCACAATTTTAAAATATGGTGGTGGTGGTTGTTGTAATGTGCCATCAAGTTGCTTGCGATTCATGGCAACCCTATGTACAAGAGCTCTAAACGCCATTCTATCCTGTGCCAACCTAGCCATCTCAAATGCACTCATTCCCACCACTCCACAGAGTCAATCCACCTCATCGAAGATCTTCCTCTCCTGTGCCGCCCCTCCACTCTACCAAACATGATGTCCCTCTCCAAGGACCAGTCCCTCCTTGCAACATGCCCAAAGTATATCAGATGAAGCTTCAGAATCCTTGACTCTAAGGAGCATTCCAGTTTAACCTTCTCCAGGACAAACCCGTTTGTTCTCCTAGCAGTCCATGGTATATTCAACACTCTTCTCCAGCACCACAGCGCAAAGGCATAAATTCTATCAACCCTATTCACTGTCCAACTCCCCTGTGCATAGCACATAATTGCGAAGACCATAGCCCAGATCAGGCATACCTTAGTCTCCAGCCTGACATTGTTGCTCTTCAGTACTCTTGAGAGGTCCCTCACAGCTGACTTTCCCAATGCAATTCATCTCTTGATTTCCTGGCTGCTGTTACCAAGAGTGCTGACTGTGGAGCCAAGCAAACTAAAACTGTTAACTATCTCAATCTCTTCACCATCCATACTGATACTGCCAATTGGCCCAGTGGTGAGAATCTTTGTTTTCTTGATGTTGAGCCTCAATCCATATAGGAGGCTGCAGTCCTTGACCTTCTGCAGCAAGCACTTCAAGGTCCTCCTCAGTTTCAGCAAGCAGGGTTGTGTCATCTGCATAACGCAGGTTGTTGATGATTCTTCCACCAATCCTGATGCCACATTCCTCCTCGTACAGGCCAGCATCTCAGATGATCTATTCTGCATACAGATTGAAAAGATATGGAGACAGAATACATCCCTGACAGACCCCCTTCTTGATTTTCAACCATATAGTATCTCCTTGCTCTGTTCTGATGACAGCCTCTTGGTCCAAGTATAAGTTTCGCATTAGCACAATCAAATGTTCTGGGATTCCCATTCTTCTCAGAGTCAGCCATAGCTTGTTGTGATCCACACAGTCAAAAGCCTTTGCATAGTAAATGAAGCACAGATAGACATTCTTCTGGTATGGTTAAGATTAAATATAAGTAAAATATAGACTATGATTCAAAATCAGGAAAGGAATGCATTAGGGATGTGTCCTGTCTTCATACTTTTTCAATCTATGAGCAGAACAGATCATTCAGGAGTCTGAGCTTTATGAGGAGGTGTCAGCATTGGAGGAAAACTTCTCAACAGCCTATACTATGCAGATACTATGATTTTGCATGCTGAAACTGAGGAAGACCTGAAGCACTTGCTGTAGAAAGTCAAGGACTGTTGTCTTCAGTATGGATTGAAGCTCAATATCAAGAAGACAAAGATTCTCACCACTGGGCCAATTGGGAGCATCACGATAGATGGAGAAGAGGTTAAGGTGGGTAGCAATTACAGCTTGCTCCTCTCCACAATCAACACTTTTAGCATCAGCAGTCAGAAAATGTAAAAAATTAAAAAAAAATTGCTCTGGGAAAATCTGATTTCAGGGAACTCAGAGTACTGAGAAGCAACAACATCAATCTAAAGACTAAGGTGTGCCTGAACCAGGCCATGATCTTCACAATTGCTTTCTATGCATTAAAGAATGGGACAATGACTAAGAATGAGAGAAGAAGAATTGATGCCTTTGATTTGTGGTTCTGGAGAAGAATCTTGAACATATCATGGATCACCAAGAAAACAAATAAGTTTATTTTGGAGAGGGTGAAACCAAGTTTCTCCTTAGAGGCTATGATTTTGAAGCTCCATCTCACATACTTTGGGCATGTGGCCAGGAAGGACTAGTACTTGGAGAAGGACAACATGCTTGGAAAGGTAGAGGGACAGTGGAGGAGAGTAAGAACCTGGATGAGATGGATCAATAACTGGGCCAATAAGCTAGATGTGTCAGAGTCAGTGAGATTGGCTCAGGGCAGAGCAGGCTTCAGAGCTGCTGTACATGGGATTGCTATGAGTCACAGGTGACTTGACAGCACATAACAACATAGGCTACGATTATCATGGTATAACAAAAGAAGTTGGTGTGTTTTTTTTTTATTTCAGCATTTTGCCCACACTGTATGACTGAGTGAGACATGACTAGAAAGTAACAGAGCCAGGGTACGGAGAATTTTGCTTACTTTCAAAATACAGGCTTTTCCTAACACACTGTGGTGCCTTAAAAGAAATTAACTCCTAGGAGGTAATCAAAGGTTTTTAAGGTGAACTGTTGTTGGGATTTAATTAATTTTGTCGTTTACAAAGCCCAAAATGGGAAAAGATTTTTCAAACCCCACAATGCTGTTTCTCTATTGGTTTCTGCTGCATTAATGTATTGACTTCAGGAGGTTCACTAAATATCCCCAAGTCCCCCTGTTAGCATTTGCTAACTGATATGTTCAACTCAAGAAGTCCCATTGAGGGTCCTCTAGTACAATGTTCTCATTGATCATCTATTCTAAAAATAAAATAATGAGATCTCATGGCATTGATATGCATCAGTAAGGCAAAGAAAGTAGAATTTTCTTTAGGATTTTCAAACTTAAACTTATTTCACTCTTTTATTTATTTGATCATCATTCATTCATTAAATAAAATTTGTTTGGCACCTCTTGCAAGACTGGCAGGGAACTCTGGTAGCTTAGTGTGTCAGGAGCTGCAGTAGCCAACCCAAAGACAAATTGTTCAAATCAACTAGCTGTCCTGAGAGAGAAAAATGGACTAACTCCTCCCATGCAATTTACAGCCTCTGAAAATTCACTGAAGGAACAAATATGAGTCTGTTCTGACCAGAAAGCAATGAGTTGGAGTTGGGTGTCTCTGTGTGTGTGTGTGTGTGTGTGTGTGTGTGTGCTTTGGTTTTAACAGTATATACTCTTATTCATAGCAAATACATTTTTTAAGAGACACAAACGCAGGTTATATACCTGGATTTCACCTGATGGTATGCATAGGAATCAGATCGATTACATCTGTGGACAGAACCGCTGGAGAAGCTCAATA
>NW_006399806.1:16428190-16462269 GCF_000299155.1 Elephantulus edwardii
GGTAGGTGGCTGGCTGTTGTTCTTCCCAGGTCTCTTCCCGGCCCCTCTCGCGGTGGAACCCTGTCTGGCGGCGGTGTTCTCCCCTACCCATCCTTTTAAGATTAAAGAGTAAACAATAAAATCAAAACGTGTTGATACATCTCATTTTTTTATTTAAGGTGACTGCTCCTGTCATTGCACCCTCTCTGTACAGCTGCCTCTTAATGCTAGTTGGCAACGCTGCACAACTGGGGTACTGAAGAATCCTTTAGGGGTTTCTTAAATCCTTTCTACACCTTTGTTAAGCCTTCATGTATGACCCTACGTGAACCTATGCAAGAATCTGACACCCATACTTCTGAGAATTTGCAAGAGGAGAAAAGATAAAGACTAATTTGATATCTTTAACATATTTGTGGAAACTATAAATATTGAATGGATGATATTATTACTATAGAATTATTTTTAATTGCTTTCTTTTTACAAAAAATGGGGTTTTTTTACATTTTTTCATTGTTACACATTTTTTTCCTCCTCCCTCCACCTCCAGTCCTCCCCATAATGCACCCCTTGTTCTAGATTGTTGTCAAACATATTTCTAATCATATATTTCTTTCAAACAGTTCTTTCCCTCATCTGATCTAATGTAGTATTCATTATCTATCCACTGTTTTCCAATTCTGTCCATAATACTCCCATGTCTGTCCTATTTTGTAACAGTGATGTTATGCAGTATTTTTCCTATTGTGACTGAGATATTTCACTCAGCATAATGTCCTCCAGGCTCCCACATGTTGTGTAATGTTTAATGATGTCATTGTTTTCCAGTGCTGCATAATAATCTTTTGCATGAATATACCATAGTTTTCTATCCATTCCTTTGTTGGTAAGCACTTTGGTTGCTTCAATCTCGTTCTTATTTTTAATTAGGCAGCAATATACATGTGTGTATATACATTTGTTTGAGTTGTGGCTCTAGTTTCTTTAGGGTATATTCCCGATAATGGAATTGCTAGGACAGATGGTATTTCTATTTCCAGCTTTTTTAACAAGCACCAAACAGCTTTCGGTAGTCACTGTGCCATTTTGCATTCCCACTAGCAGTGAATAAATGTTCAAATCTCTCTAAAGCCTTGCCAACATTTGTCGTTTGCTGCCCTGTTCAACTTTCCGATTGTTGCAGGAGAGAGATGATATCTCATAGTTATATTGATTAATTACTTTCGTAAGCCTGACAATTTGGCTCAATAGCAGACGGATGCAATTGCAAAGAGATACGTGGAAAAATATTTTAGGTGGAAATGACAAAGTACAGTTTACTTTCAAGTAGTTCTTGGTTTTACAGACTTTGATCTTGTTATCATAAAGAACCAATGCCTGGAGAAGAACATTTTGCTTGTTATAGGAGATGGTCAGCAAAAAAGAGGAAGATCTTCAACAAGATAGATTGACAAAGTGAAACAAGCATGGGCTCAAACATAACATCTAGTGTAGAGATGGTGCAGGGGTAAGCAACGTCATCTTGTATTGTACAGAGGGCTAATAGGAGTTGGAACATACTCAACAGCAGCGTGTGCGCGCACACACACACATACACACACATATTTGTGCCTTTGGGTTGGCAGTGTAATACCTTACCAAAAGTTCACCAGGAGAGAAGGATGGGCAGTCTCCTGCCATGTAATTTATAGTCTCTGAAAACCCACTGATGGAGTTGGTTCCAACTTGATGGCACACAAAAACACAGCAAGAACAGGCCTCTCGAACTCTGGTAAACAATAGCAATACAGAGAGATAGAGACAGATAGACAGACATAGATGACAGAGAAATAGAGAGAGAGACAGCGGAGGATTTCTGTTTCATTGCTATCAATGTAATCTATATTGTAGTCTTTGACCTTCTACAGCAAGCATTTCAAGCCCTTTTTGTTCTCAGTAAACAAGGTGGTGTCAGCTGCATAATGCAGGCTGTTGATGAATCTTCCTCTGATCCTAATGTCACATTTATGCATAAAGTCTAGCCTCTGGAATTATTTGGTAAGTATAGATATTGTGGCTTTAAAGTTTTTTCAAAACAAAGAATTTGGGAAAGCTAAAAAGAGAAAACATTATAATCAATTAGTGAGAATGTGTAATTGTAATCTTAGTCTAGTGGAGTGCTTGGTAGCACAGTTAATGTATGTGGTTGCTAACCAAAGTGTCTACAGTTTAAGTCCATTCAGCAGTACCTCATAAAAAAAATTTGTAGTTATCTACTTCCACAAAAGCAGCCATTGAAAATACTGTAGCAAATTTTAAGTCTGGTACACACGGGGTCACTGAGTTGGAATGGACTCAATAGCAACTGGTACTGATGATTTTTGTTTCCGCATTTGCCTGGGTGTATTTTCAGAAATACTAATTAGGGCAGGAAAATAAAGAATTCTGTGGTGAGATATGAACATAATGCTTGAACAATAACTTCGTCTTGGAGAAATAGCCCACATTAATAGCAATATCATGTACATTAACTCATTAAAATTTTTCAAAATGTGTGAAGTAAATCAGTTTGCAGTTCAAGAAATCAAAGCATGTAAAGGTTAAACATTTATTCAAGGTCCCAAAGCTCATAGTGAAGTTGAGATCTGATCCAAAACTGCTTGCTTGAAGAGCCAGAACTACTGACTGTTACACCAGAAGTTCAAAGATGTTTTGCAGTAAAGAAGTTTATTTAATTCATGCAACAACCAATATTTCTCACACTTAGCTCCTGATTTTTTTCCTATGTGACACTTATTAGCCTCCTTTAATTTCAGTTTTATATGCTGTTTTTAAGGATCTTAAATGGGCTTGGAAAATACGATGTAATATATATATGGCTGCAAACAATAAAGCCGCATCAAGTTAACTGATGGAACTAAAGGATAGTCTATAGAAGCTTTTTTTAAAGGAAAATCAATGAAATAATTATAGTTATGTTCAATGTGCTTACGGGCAAAGAGAAAATAAAGGACAACTAAGCATGTCACTTTAAGGACTAAGGTGTGCCTGATCCATGCCATAGTATTTTTAGTCTAATGCATTATCCATTGTGCCACACAGCCACCTTGTTAACTATTTTTAATTGCTTCATGTACATGTAACTGCTAGGAGAACAAACAAGTTCGTTCTAGAGAGGGTGAAGCCAGGATGGTCCTTGGAGGCAAGGATTCTGAAGCTCCATCTGACATACTTTGGACATGTTGCAAGGTGGGAACAGTCCTTGGAGAGGGACATCATGCTTGGGACGGTAGAGGTACAGCACAGGAGAGGAAGACTCTCGATGAGGTGGATTGATTCAGTCCCTGGGGTAATCAGGATGGGTGTGTAGGAGACAATAAGATTGGCAAGGGATAGAGCAGAGTTTAGGGCTGTTGTACATAGGGTTGCTATGAGTTGCAGGTGACTCGATAGCACATAACAACAACAACAGCATATGCATGTGAAAGTGGGACAATGAATGAAGACTGAAGAAGCATTGTTGCCTTTGAATTGCAGTGCTGGTGAAGAATATGGAAGATACCTTGTACTCCTACAGAACAAACAAATCCACGTTGGAAGAGGTGCAGCCAGAGTGCTCCTTGGAGGTGAAGCTGATGAGATTTCGTCTCACATACATTGGACATGTTATGAGCAGGGGTCAGTCCTTGGAAATGGATTTCATGCTTGGAAAAGTAGAGAGTCAAAAAAGGAGAGGAAGACACTGAGGCTGACTGACACCGTGACTGGAATAACGGACTTTAGCACAGAAGAGACCGTGAGGCTGGCACAGAATCAGGTAGCTTTTTGTTCTCTCGTGCATAGGGTTGCTGTGAGTTGGAGACAACCCTATGACACCTAACAATGCCAGTTGCATTTCTGATTTTGGTTGAATTTATTTATTTCTTTGAAAAGGTGAAACTATATCAAGATGATAATAAAGATGATTCTTAGTCACCCTTCATTAACCAAGCTGGAAATTTCATACAAGCAGCCCTACCATCTATGTTTTGGAAACAGGAGTGGCATCCACTTCATAAACAACATGCCTCTGAAAACTCTATGAACTTTGAGAAATGACAATGGGCTCAGGTCTTTTGTTCATAGGGTCAGTATGAGTCGTGCTCAACTCAACAGCAATCAACAGCAAAAACCACCACCATCTATTTACAGGCATCCTTCCCAGACTAAAGCAAAACATTGTTTTTCAGCAGAGTATTCTCTTCATACCTGGAAATGTACACTGAAAAGAAAATTAGTAATGCCATGTCTTGAATTCATAGATGACTCCTTACCTGGTGTATGCACTCACACACACATTCACTAACTACATTCACATCACCAGATTTACAGCAACATTGGAGAAGGATTCACAGTAGCAGACCAGGTGATAAAGCAAACACTCACCTCACTTTGGTCTTTTGGAAGCGTCAAATTACAGAAACCTTGTAAGAGTGATCTTATTATAATTATCATCGTGTATTTAACAAAGGCAGCACTGATGGCACAGTAGTTAAATGCTGACCTACTATCTAACGAAAAAGGGAATGATTCAAAGCCACAGCTGCTCTGTAGGAGGAAAATGTGTCTCTTTGCTTCCACAAAGACTAGAAACTCTGTGGGATCATTTTACTCTGTGCTGTAGTCAAAAATTTATTCAATGGCCACAGGTTCCAGTCTATAACCAAAACTTCTGACTAGATCATGAAGCATTCTAAAACTGCCTGCTAAAATGATTGATAAAACAGGAGTGGGGTGCTGGATGTTAGTCTTGTCAGGTCCCATACTGTCAACTCCAATTCATAACTCCAAGCCATGTACAACGACAGATCAAAGCCCTGCCTGATCCTGCGCCATCTTCACAATCACTGCTGTGCTTAAAGCCATCCATCATTGCAGTCCCTGTGTGACCCATCTCATTGAGGGCCTTGCTCTCCCACCATGATCCTCCACTCTACCAAGCATGATATCCTTTCCCAAGCAGCCACTCCTCCTGACATCATGCCCAAAGTATGGAAGACCAAGTTTCACCATCCTTAATTCTTCTTTTGTAAGCCACATAGATACTAAATTTTCCCATTTATATTGCTTGCAAAAATTAGTTCTAAATTATATATTTAGCTGCTCTCATTTTGATACTACTCTTCTTCCGTGGTTGTACTATAAACTTCTCTCTTTATCCTAAAACTTCCTACTTTCTTTACAAATAAGTTTCCAACACCAGGGATACCCAGGCAAGATTAATATGACTTTTCTACTTAATACAAATCTTTTGATTTGCTGCTGAATGGAATGTTCTTCAGCATTGCTGTCTAACTTCAAAGGACAATGCTGTTCATCATCCAGCACTGAATGCAGCCGACCACATCTGGATATTACAGTACTTTGAATTTAGCAACCATGAAATATAAATGTGTTACTATCAGCAGTGAGCAGATATCCAATGAATCACGTTGGTTAGACAGATGAAGTGTTTTACATTCGCTTTCCATTTCTGAAATTTAGGAGGAAAAAAACTCGAGGAACATTAATGTTAGGAGGAGGGATATTTTAGGGAATCAGACTTAAAGCAGATACTCAGGAGACTTCATTAAGGATTTCTAATATTTCATGTTTGTACTCTTCCCCAGGGGGTCTTTAAAGACTTGAATCTCAGCTAGTCTCTGCGACACACCACAGCAAAATATGAGGCAGCTTGCCAAATGCTCATAACCCAAATATGCCCCTAGATATTAAATTGAAGTCAAATTTTATGAGACTGTCAGCTGACAGGATTTAGGTATGTTTGTGTACCTTCTCCACTCTCCCCCCCCCCAATATGGAGTCTGGAAAATTGTCCATAAGCCAAATTGTGATGTGGGTGTTATTTTGCTCACTAAGCCTAGCAATTTTGATTGAAAGCAACATGTGGCTAAGAAATTCTAAGACAGAGTTGCTTATCCAGATTACACAATGATTCTGAATGAAGTTTGGAAAAAAGAGCTCCAAAAATTATTTCATCACTTCAATCCTTTTTTTTATTTATTTTATAAAAATTTTATTGAGAACTACTGCATGTCTGCCCTGCATAGGAGAAAGAGACAATCACAAGCGTACATAGCTTCAATAACAGCGACACACTGGGCATAGAATACAAGGTGAATGCTTTGAAGGATGATGAAAATGTAAATGAATGAATAAATTAATTTATTCATTCAAAAATAGTAGTTGATTGTCCAACACAGGTCAGATATTAAGCACTAGGAAATGAAGCTGTAAGTAAAATAAACGTAAATATCTATGATCATGAAAATTAGATACTAGAGGGGGCAATAAACAATAAATAAGATAAAAACTGATTGCTGTTGAAGCGATTCGGACTCACAGTGACTCTGTCAGACTGCTGCTGCAGGACTGTCCCACAACATTTTGAGAATGTAATTCTTTTAAAAATGTCTTTTTATTGTAGTATGGGCAAAAAATGCAGAGCAAATCAGTTTTACATTTAATAACTTACACACATTGTGTTTGGGGACGTTGGCTGCAATCATCTCACTGTAACAGCACTCTTGACACTTCCTCCCTAGATTCCCATTTCCATTTTTCCTCCTTTCTTACCGATTCCTATCTTCTGAGTTTGTTTGGGACAAAAATTATCCTTTTATTCCCATATAATTGGTTATAGTAAGGAGTACGTTCTTTCCCAGTGTTATTATTCACTATGGTTGTTATGTGCCATCAAGTCAGAAATGACTCATAGCTGACCCTCCAGTGGGTTTTCAGGGACTGTATATCACACATGAGGAGACTGCCCATCTATCTCCAGAAGAGCAGCTGATGGATTTGAACTGCATGCCTTTGGGTTGGCAGTGTAGTTCCTTACTACTAGGCCACCAGCTCTCCCTGTTCACTATTAAGCCTGTATATTGCTTGTCTGAAAGTTGATCCTCCCAGTGGGTCCAGTTCCTGACTTGAAGGGTGTCTTACGGACTATTGTCTTCAGTATTCCACTAGTCTCTATGAAACCAGTAAATCTAAATTTGTTTTGGTTTGGTTTGAGTTTTAAATATTTTTAATTTTATCTAGTTTCCTTCTTTTCTCATGCTCTATCCAGGACTTCCTACTGTAATTCAGTCAGAGCTGTCATGGTGACAACCCAACACATCTAGTTCTGATCGCACGGTAGCAAAGGCTGTGCTTTGCATGGTCCATTAGCCCTTTGTTAATGTTGTTTACCATTGAGTCAGAACTGACCCATAGCTGACCCTCCAATGGGTTTTCAGAGGCAGTTAATCACATGGGAGGAGATTGCCCATCTTTCTCCCACAGACCAGGTGGTGGATTCAAATCATGTACCTATGCATTGTTGTTGTTGTTGTCGTCGTTATGTGCCATCAAGTCGCTTGCGACTCAGCGACCCTATGTACAACTGCCCTAAACCCTGCTCAATCTCACTGCCTCCAATACACCCATCCTCATTACCCCAGTCACTGAATCAATCCACCTCATAGAGGGTCTTCCCCTCCTGTCCCTCCACCCTCCCAAGCATGATGTCCCTGTCCAAGGACTGGTCCCTCCTTACAACATGTACAAATTATGTCAGACGAAGCCCCAGAATCCTTACCTCCAAGAAGCAGCCCAATTTAACCCTTTCCAGGATGAATATGTTTGTTTTCTTAGCAGTCCATGGTACACTCAATACTCTTCTCCAGCACCACAGCTCAGAGGTATCAATTCTCCTCTATCCTGCCTAGTCAATTGTCCAACTCTCTGATGCATAACAAGTGATTGCAAAGACCATGGCCTGTATCAGATGCACCTTAGTCTCCAGTGTGACATCATTGCTTTTCAGTACTTTGGAGAGGTCCCTAACAGCAGACTTTCCCATTACAATACATCTTTTAATTTCCTGGCTGCTGGTGCCAAGAGTGTTGACTGTGGAGCCAAGCAAACTAAAGTTGTTAACAATCTCAATATCTCCACCATCCATCCTGATGCTGCCAATTGGTACAGTGGCGAGAATCTTTGTCTTCTTGATATTAATCCTCAATCCATATTGGAGGCTGCAGTCCTTGACCCTCTGCAGCAAGCGCTTTAGGTCCTCCTCAGTTTCAGCAAGCAAGGTTATGTCATTTGCATAACACAGATTATTGATAGATATTCCACCAATTTTGATCCCACATTTTTCCTCATAGGGCCCAGCCTCTTGGATAATCTGATCTGCATAAAGGTTGAAAACGTATAGAGTTAGGACATATCCCTGTCGTAAACCCTTCCCAATTTTGAACCATGGACTTAGAAGTGAAATTTCTTTGTGTCATTGATCTTCTTCATTCTTCTATGCTCCACTCACAACTAAGGTAGTGAATTTTCCACTCACTGTACATTTTACACTCACTGATGGCTACTTACAACTAAGGTAGTGGATTTTACAGAAGCAAATTTTCACATATTCCTTCTTCAGAAGAGCTGGTGGGTTCAAACCAGACTTTTTGGTTCTAACCTCTGTGTCACAATAGTTCCTTAATCAGAGAAAAATAGGTCAAGAATTAGAGAGCAGTGAGTGCAAAGGAGATAAATAAAGCAAGGACAAAGAATGTGATGTTGGGAGAGTGCGATTTTAGATAGAGTAATCCAAGAGGCATTACTGAGAATGTGATCAACGGGCATAAACTGGACAGGGATTTATCCACTTATTCTCTAAACATGTATGATTTGTAAAGTAGAATATACTAGCCATTTGAAAAGGAAATCAAATAGGGTATAGTGATGAAAAGTAAGTGCTATTTTTAATTTCATTTTCTGCTTTTTAAAAATTCATCCCCAAATCAGATAAAACTACATGCAAAACACTTAAGATTCATAACACATGTTTTATTGTTGCTATGTACCTTTGAGTCAGAACCAATTCATAGCTGATCCTGAAGCAGCTTTTCAAAGGCAGTAAATTTCATGAGAGAATATTGCCCACTTTTCTCCTGTGGAATGGCTGGTGGATTCGGGCCATGTGCCTTTGGGTTGGCAGTGCAACCGTTTACCACTAAGCCAGAGCTTCCCAACACATATTTTAGGAGAACATAATTCAATTCATAATATCTTCTTAAAATTTATCTAAGATTCCTTAAGTCACTCAGTTATTCAATAAATATAAATTCCTCATATGTAACTTTTACTACTCTATATATTAAAAAAATATAGGAATTAATAATATCTTTGATTTCACATGCAAGCAAGATTCTACTGAAGATTATCCAAAAACGACTGGAACAGTTAATACCTATGAATTATTGTCTGAAAAACTGAATGTGATTGGTAAACTTTCACCCATAAAAAATAGATTTAAAGCAATAGTGTATATATTTTCAAGTTTGTTTAGTCAGGTTTCCAAGTGTTTCATTTTCTTTAGGCCTGTAACCTTAAACTCACATTTTTGCCTTGAGGTCCAGTTGGTGACCAATATTAATTTATTTAGACCAAATAAGACTAGAATGCTAAAAATTAAGTATGATTGTCTCAGTTGGAACCAACTAACAGCTGACCCTGCGGTGGGTTTTTCAAGGCTATAAATTGTACAGGAGATTAGCAATTGGTTTTTCAGGGTTGCAATGCCACTGCTTTTAACAAGAGTATTATAAAGGAAAGAGTTTGGCCTGATGGTCCCTTAGGCCTCCAGACTTGACTTTTGGTGAGTGCTGGCTCTTTTAAGGCAACGTTTAAATACAAGGAAAGGCATATAAAATTATTTCTGAATTGTTAAACATTGATTTGATGTCCCTTCATGAAACAAAATAGCTGCCCAAGACAGGCAGCATTGCATTTCCTTTAGGTCCCAGTATAAAACTGCTGATTTTCTACTACCTTAAATTCAAGCTTATATGTGCTAAAGCTTGTGTTTAGATTTTGTTTGGCAGTATATAATGTGTGGGTGCATCCTAGGTCATTTTTCAGATAACTCTTTATACTTATGTGATACTGTTTTGTGGTTGTACAGTAATGAATCAATCAGATGTCCTTGCTTTTCTAAAAACTACCTCTTGTTTTTTCCCCTGGGTTCAAATCTTTGTCATTAAGTTTCATATTTACTTGTTTGAGGTGTTTTAGTTCAAGTGGGTATAATAGCAATTAGTCATGATGATCTTGGCTATTGGATGTACCCAGAGACACTCAGGCCTGGATGATGTGCTTCTATAGGGTCACACCTTTGAAAGCCCTATTGAGTGCATATATGTGATTACCCCAAATAAAAATTGCCCCAACTGCAACAGAAAAAAAAATAAATTTAAAAATAAATAACTTCTTGTTAAACATTTTAGGCAATAAAGTGGTAATATTTTTAAAACTCTGCCTTTTATGCATAAACATTAACTGGTAGCAGATTATTTAATAATGTATGACAGTTTCTTTAAAATTAGTCTATACCCAAGTATTCATCAACAATTAAATGAGTAGAGAAACTATGGCACATTTACACAATGGACTATTGAAGCATTGAAAAACAATGAACTCGTAAAACACTACAGAACTCATAAAAACACTACACACCTGTGATGAGTCTGGAAGACATTGCACTGAGTGAAATATCTCAATCACCAAAGGACAAATAACTCTTATAATGAAAGAATCAATATGGGAGGTGGGCTCGGGAGATAGAAGAAAAAGAGGATAACAAAGACTGCACTAGAACGGGCAGAAGGAAGGATAACTCAAAGGAATGGATGATTAGAAGTTACGTGGATGACAACTAACTTAGACCAGGACAAACATTAAGAAGAATTTTTTGTGTGGGGGAGGAAGGAAAATGTGCATGAATGAATGAAAACTAATCTCTTTGTGAACTTTCACTAAAATACAAAACCCAAATTTAAAAATAAAATTTAAAGTTAAAAAATAATCCAGAAGGAGAATATTTAAGAGGGGTAAATACGAAACAAGATTGAACAAGTATTAATAATTGTGAAAACTCAGTGATGAGAAAAATGTTCTTATTAAAATATGTATATTACTCCAGCTCAAAAGTACACAACCAAAACAATTCTCTCTACTTGACAGCATCTTTTAAATTTTCATAACAAAAGCCTTAAATAGAAAAAAATAATTCTTTTTAAAAAAATAATGAAATCTTTAAAACACAAAGACCTGAATCTCTCTGCTGACAAATCTTTATCTTTTATGTATTTTGCTAATACTTGTTGGAAGTATTTGACTGTGTGGATCACAACAAACTGTGGCTAACTTTGAAAGGAATGGGAATCCCAGAACACTTGATTGTGCTTATGCAAATCTTATATTTGGACCGGGACGCAGTTATCAGAACAGAGCATGGAAACACTGCATGGTTCAAAATTGAATTATGCATCAAGGATGTGTTCTATCTCCATATCTTTTCAATCTGTATGCTGATTATTCAGGAGTTTGGGCTCTATGAGAAGTGAGACATCAGGATTTGAGGTAGACTTATCAACAATCTACGTTATGCAGATGACACAACCCTCCTTGCTAAAACTGAGGAGGACCTGAAGCACTTGCTGTAGAAGATCAGGGACCACAGCCTTTAGTATGGATTGAGGCTCAATATCAAGAAGACAAAGATTCTCACCACTGGGCTGATTGGCAGCATTATGATAAATGGTGAAGAGACTGAGATTGTTGTCAGCTTTAGTTTGCTTGGTTCTACAATCAACACTCTTGGTACCAGCAGCCAGGAAATTAAAAGACAAAATGCATTGAGACAGAGACCTCTCCAAAGTACTGAGAAGCAATGATGTCAGTCGGAAGACTAAGGTGTGCCTGATATGGCTATGCTTCAGAGAGATGCACAATATCTAGGGATGATAGAAGGAGAATTGATGCCTTTAAGCTTTGGTCCTGGAGAAGAGTATTGAATGCACCATGGATTGCTAGGAGAACAAACAAGTTCGTTCTGGAGAGGGTGAAGCCAGGCTGCTCCTTGGAGGCAAGGGTTCTGAAGCTTCATCTGACATACTTTGGACATGTTGCAAGGAGGGACCAGTCCTTGGAGAGGGCCGTCATGTTTGGAAGGGTGGAAGAATGGTGCAGCAGAGGGAGACCCTCAATGAGATTGATTGATTCTGTCACTGGGGTAATGGGGATAGCCATGTAGGAGACAGTGAGATTGGCAAGGGATAGAGCAGGGTTTAGGGCTGTTGTACATAGGGTCACTATGGGTCACAAGCGATTTGACGTCACATAACAACAGCATTGTTGGAAGCAGGAGTGGCATCCACTTCCTAAATAACATGCCTCCAGAAACCCTATGAACTTTGATAAATGTCGTTAGCTGTAGAGGGGCTTCAAGCCTTTAGTTCATAGGGTCGTTATGAGCCGTGCTCGACTCAAAGGCAATTAATAACAACAACAACAATACTTATTGAACCCCAAATAAGTGGCAGCCACCATTCAGGGTAACTGGTACTTATCAATAAGTAAAACAAATTTCTGCCTTTATTTAACTTTTTTTTCCTAGCAGAGAGAGAAAAACAATAAAGAGTAAGTAAACTATACAATGTTTAAATAGGATCAAGATTATGGGGCAGGGGATAATGCAGTTCAGGATATTCAGTATACCTGGATCATGTGACAATTTTAAGTAAAGTGAGTGAGCACAGACCTTTTTAAGATGTTAAGAGCTGTCTGAAGGAGATAAAAAACTAGACAAATTGGATGTGTTGAGTCAGTGAAATCAACTGGTACAAGAGACCTCGTGCATAAGCATGCCTGTTTCATTGATGGGAGCATTCAGAAAGCCAGTGTGGGTGGGTCACAGTGACAGAAAAATAAGCAGAAAGTAGTGTCAGAGAAGCAATTAAGAAACTGGTCACATAAGGCCTTGTAAGGTATTTTCACATCTTGGTATTTACAAAAAGCACTGTAAAGTATTGGATAAAGAAATGAAAAGGTTATTTTTTTGTTCTGGTGACTGTGATGAGGCTAGACCTTAACTACAGAGAAAGCAAGAAAGGGTGGAAACAGTGATTTCAGTCTTCTGTTGAGCATTAATGTGAATTATATGTGAGTGATCAATCAAAGACACTAAGAAGTGTCTAAGACATGGATTCTGAATGAACTTATATGGCAGTCCTAATGGAATTTCCTTACAGCTTTGTTGGGATATAGGGTGTGTGAGAGAAACAGATGGGAGTGTCAATGTTTAAGACTTAAGAACTGAACAAGTGGAAAATAGGGCTGTTTTTAGGTGAAATTGAGAAGAATTTGGAAATGGCTTGTGTATCAATTACCTTAACTAGTTCTGGTGGAATAGTTCATTAAGTGTTGCTCGCTAACCAAAATGGTAGCAACTCAAATCCACCACCTGCTCCATAGAGAAAGATGAGCTGTCTCTCATAAAAATTTTCTGTCGTTAAGATTTTGTTGAGCCATTTACATCTTCATGTCACATACTTTGTGCATTTTTGTTAAGAGGGCTATTCCTTGAAAAGGGACATCATGCTTGGAAAGATGGAAGGTCAGTGAAAGAAAGGAAGACCTCCAACAAGATGGACTGAAACAGCAACGGCAGGAAAGGGCTCAGGTATTTTAAAGATTATAAGGATGGCACAGGATAAGATAGGGTTCAGACCTGTTGTTCATAGGGTTGCTCTGAGTTGTACTTGACAGAAACGAGCAACAACTCAACGTCTCCAATAAATAGAAAAATAACAACAAGCTAACCCTATAGCCTCTAAAAGAAAGTAAAATTTTAAAATAGGGGTTGAAGTAAATGGAATAAAAAATGAAAAATATTCAAACCAATCAACAAGACCAGGAATTAGTTCTTTGAAGGGGCCAGTAAAATGGACAAACAATTGGCAAACTTAAGAAAAGACAAAAGTAACATTAATAAGAAATGAAATGGTAGAAAAAAAAAGAAATGAAATGGTGATGTCACAACAGAGTCAGCTAAAATTAAACCAATAATAACAGAATGTTATGAAAAGCTACACTCCAATAAATTTGAAAGTCCAAAAGAAATTGGAAAATTCCTAGAAATCCACACCCTACACAAATTGACACACATGCAAGTAGAACACTTGAACAGACCCATCGCAAAGGAAGAAATTATAGGTCAGTTAAGAAAAATAAAAATCTTCCAATAAAAAAATAGTCCTGACCTCACTGGCTTCTCCAGTGAATTCTACCACAGTCAGAGATGAACTGTCACCCATTTTACTGAAAATATTTCAAAATATAGACAAAGATGGAACACTCCCAGAGTAATTATATGATGGCAAGCATGGCCCTGGTACCAAAACCAGCCAAAGAAAAATATCATCAAAAAAGATAACTATAGATTGATATTTCTCATGAACATGCATGCAAAAATCCCTAACAGAATCATAGTCAATAAAATCCAACAGTATCAAAAAAATAATTCACCATGGCCAAGTAGTCATGCAAAGATGGTTCAAAACAAGAAAAATGATTAATTTAATTCATCACATTAATAAAGCATAGGACAAGAACCACATGACCCCATTTTGTTATGGAAAAGGTGTTTGATAAAAGCCAACATCCAGAAAAATACTAAATAAAATAGAGGAATAGAGACAAATTTCCCCAATATAGTTAAAAGTATATCCTCAAAAGCAAAAGCCCACATCATTCACAACATAAAGAGACTAAAAGCATCCAGGGACCAGGCAAAGATGCCAACTGTCACCATTCTTATTCAGTATTGTAACTGGATGCCCTAGCTAGGACAAGTAGGCAAGAGAAGGACATAGAGGCATCCAAATTGGCAAATAAGAGGCAAAACTACTGATTTATGCAGATGATGTGATATTGCATGCAAAAATATTAGAGACTCAGCCAAAAAAAAAATCTCAGACCTAGTCGACGATTTCAGCAGAGTGGCATGATACAAAATCAACTTAAAAAATCAGTTTGATTTCTCTACAGCAACAAAGAAAACAAGGAAAATGAAACAAGGAAAGCCGTAACATTTACAATAGCCTAACACAAGATTAAATACTTCAGAATAAATCTAACTAGAGATATGAAAGACTTATATAAGTAAAATTACAAAGCACAATTATAAGGGGTAAAAACATAAAGATGTAATTAAATGAGAAAATATTCCGTGTTCATGGATAGGAAAACTCAGCATTGTGAAAATGGCAATACTACCAAAAGCAATTTACAGACTCAATGCAATTCCAGGACAGATACCAACCTCACTCTTAAAGGATATTTTTTAAAAATGCAATTTGTAACTAAGCTAAGCTCTTCTGAAAAATAAAAACAAAGAAGAAGACATCACACTTGCTAGCCTCAAAATCTGCTTACTACACAGATGCAGACCAACAACAGGCATATGAAATAGAATTGAGAATCCAGAAATCAATCATTTCATTTGTATGTTGAATATCAATTACCTACAGTCAATTGATATTTGACAAGGGAAAGAAAAGCATTAAATGAGGAAACAACAGCCTCTTCAAAACTGGACATCCACTTGCATAAACTTGAAACATAATTTGTATCACATTTCAAAGTGATTCAGAGACCAATGGATAAAACCAAAAATTGTAAAGAGCAAGAGAGAATAGGGGGGAAAATTTAGAAGCTCTAGTCCATGACTCAAAGGCATAAATTCTGTCATCCTTATTCATTGTTTAGCTCTCAGAGACATAGCAAATGATTGAGAAGATGATGGCCTGGATCTGGTACACTCTAGTCTCTAAATTGAAAAGATCATGGTTCATATCAGACCCACCTTAGTCTTTAAACTGGCAACCTTGCTCTTTACAACTTTGGAGAAGTCTTTGACAGCAGATTTCCTCTGTGCAACACATCCTTTTATTTCTTGATTGCTGCTACCATCAGTGTTTGTAGGTCCAAGTAAAACAAAATTGTTGACAACCACTTTTTTTCTATTATGATGTCAGCTCTTGGCCTAGTGATGAAGATTTTTGTTTTCTTGAGATTTAGATATAACCCATATTGAGGACTGTGGTCTTTGACCTCTGCAGCAAGTATTTCAAGTCCTGTTTGCTTTCTGCATTCAAGGTTGTATCTCTATATAAAATAGTTTGATGATGAATCTTCTTCCAATCCTGATGCTGAATTCTTCTTCATATAGTCTAGTTTCTCAAATGATATGCTCAGCATGCAAGATTGAATAGGTATGGAAGATATGGAAAAAAAGGCAAAATAAGATGCAATCTTTGCAGAGATAAGGAATATGGGTTTTTTTCCCCTCTTTTACCATCAATTTTACCATTACTATCTTTTACTGATCACAAAAATACCTCTCTGCATTGCTAGCCATAAAAAAAAAAAGCTATTCCTTCTTGAAGACTAAATAGATTGTCTTCGAAAGGGTTCTCATAAAAAAATGTCTTCTAAACCCAGTAATGAGATCTGCCATGTGAGGTATGGTCTTCAGTTCTTTACCATAAGGTCTTATAACATAGGAATTTAACTTTATTCCAGTGTAAACAAGTGAAGTTTTCAGTATAGTACATTTTGCTTGGACCAAAAATCAAAGCTCATGAAAACAATAGTCTGGGAAGCAAATAATATACAAAGCCAGCAGTGGGTCTGTGGGAAAAAAAATATGTCATTCATTGCTCCTGAAAGTCCACTGGTGCATTGAGTTAAGTAGGTTTCAACTCAATGATACATAACAACGATAACAACATCTCACTTACGCAGGACCTATTAACAGGAAACACTAATACCGGAAAAAGACTTAGTGCTTGATTAAGTAGAGGGGTCAGAGGAAAAGTGAAAGAACCTTAAAAAAAAAATAAATAAAAGTAAAAATTATTGCATAGTGTCTGCAACAATGGGTTTGAACATACTGTGAGGATGGCCAGAACTGGTGACATTTTATTCTACCATACACAGTTTCTATCACTTGGATCCCATTGGACAGCGCCAAATAGCGACAGTGTGAATTTCTTTCCCCTTACTTTATTGATGAGAATGATGTGCTCACTGGAAAATATATCAAGTGTAGACCAGGAGTACCTGACTAACTTCACAACTGTAAAGAAGGATGTCCACAGGAAACAATTTCCAAATAATCATAATTCAAAAAAAACTCACTGCTCTTTAGTTGATTCCAGCTCATGTCATTCCTCTATGAAACTTCCAAGACTGTAAATCTTAACAGAAGATTGTCCATCTTTCTTCCTGGGAGCTATTGGTGTATTCTAACCACCAGAGATGTGAAGACTTTCACTTAGCAACAACACACTACACATGAGAGCCCCCAAACAGTCATAGTGATATGAAAAATCTGAGCCATAAGTCACACATAAAGAGGAAAATATTCTAAATCCACACCAAATGGAACTTGCATAACACTTCAAGAATTGCATTGCAAAAAACGAATCCTGAGGAGTGGGGTTCACTATACCATTTTTGTGCTAATAACTCTTTTTTATCACTGACACGTATGATTAGTGTTCTCTTACGAACCACATGACCTTTCCTCTCATGTTGCTTTTCTTAAGAAAGTGGACCCATCTATTATCCAGAGTACTGTACTTGTGCAGCCAAGGCCCTCAGGCATTTATATTTCCAAAGCAGGGAGCATTGTGCTGAACCAATACCATAATTGGACAGACTCACAATACCTTCAAAACCCTCTGTACACAGACATACACACACACACTGGGATGCTTTAGAACAGCAAGAAACAGAAAAGAAAATATTAGAGATGCAGTCTTATAAAATATACTACAATACTGAAAACATGGGTGCAGGAGCCTCACCAAATTAACTCTCTGAAGTTAATAAAAGTAATTTCCACTCTCTCATTGTTCAATCTTATGACTAATTTCCTGAATTAGTCTTTCATTTGGGAGACTCTACTTGTTTTAGCGTCTTTTTCCAGGATTTTACAGATATTTCAGGTGTCAGACCTTACGTTTCATTTCTGTGAACAATCAGCTCTTGCTTATAGTTGTAATTCTTCTTTTGGTTCATTTAAATTACCAGTATGTATAATTAAAGGAAAAATTAAGTTCTATTGTCTACCATTCAATCAATCAACAAATAGCATGTGAATTCTACTTACCAGGGAAAGAAAGATCTAAGTGCTCAGAATACAGTGAAGAACAAAACAGACAAGAAGCTGGCTCCCAAGAAGCTGACATTTTAATGGGGAAAGAAATTCAATATGTAATAAATATAATTTAGGCAAAATGAACAATGATAAATCCCACACTGTTGTTAAGTGTTGTCAAGTTGACACAATGAAATATTACCCAGTCTTATTCCATTTTCTAAATCATATTTGAGCCCATTGCTGTAGATACTGTGTGAAGCTAGCTCATTAAGCATCTCCCTATTTTTGGCTTAACCTCTACTTTACTGAGCATGGTGTCCTTCTCCAGCATTTCTTTCTTCTGATGATATGTCCAAAGCAAGTGAAACATTGTTTCACCATATTTGCTCCTGCAGAGTTTATCTGTTAATAACTTTCCTGAACATTAAATCTAACTTGATCATGTAGATGGAAAGGAATACGTGAATAGGGCATGTTAGGTTATACACAAGGGGATTGACTATCTCACCATTCCACAAGAGGAATGGACAGTCTTCCCAGTCTACAAGGGGATTGGCTAGTCTTGCTAATAAATTTGAGCTATTCTAGCAGCTGAGTATCTCTTTCACAACCTGCAAAGGAGAAGTAGGCTTGCAGTGGATGCCCTTCAGAACCAGACATTCTTGTGCCAGCTAGACTTACAGCAACAGCAGCCATGGTCAAAGCAGAGAACCAGAGAATCAAGTTGAGACAGAACTGATATCCGCCACCCCCAGAACAGAACCAGAGAGTTAAGGTAAGAGCCTTTGCCCAAGTTTGTTGGATAATTTAGGGAAGAATGGTGGGTGAGCCAATATTGGCAGGACTGAGAACTTGGTAACATTGGTCTAAAGCAGTGAGGCTTAAAGCTGAGGTGTTGAGTACATATTTTTTAATCTGTCCTAACTGTATTCTGCTACTAATCTGAATTATAACTTTTAGACTTCCCCAACATGATTCTGTGAGCATAGGATATACCCAGGGATGGGGGATTGTATATCAATGAAGCAATTTTTCTTTTACTTTTCTAAGAGAAGAGCAAACTGGGGGTGGGGGGTGGTGAGAAGTGGGCAGGGAGAAAAAATGCAACAATGAATGAATGGAAATCCAAAATCTCTGTAAATGTTCATTAAAATTAAAAAAAGAACACTCTGGCTGTACTTCCAACAAGATCGTTTGTTTGTTCTCCTAGTAGCCATGGTATGTTCTGTATTCTTTCCCAATGCTTTAAATCAAATATATCAGATATCCTTCAATAATCCTTTTTTGCTCTCAAGCAAAAAAACATGAGTAACCACAGACTGGATCAGGCACACCTTGGCATTGTAAGGTCTTTGATTTAATATTTTCAAGAAGTCTTTTGCAATAGATTTGCCTACTGTAGAACAGCCTCTGGTTTCAATATGATATGACTGTTGCTTCCATAAGCAGTGATCATTGATCCAAGAAGAATGAAGTCATCAGCAATTTTAAATTGTGTGTCATTTATCACAATCTTTTATATTCTTTTAGGTATAAATAATTTTTTTCTTTATGTTCAAGAATAGTCCATTCTTAAGGCTATTCTTTATATTCATCAGTAAGTGCATCAGTTCAATATCACATTCAGCATTAGAAAAATTGTATCTAGATTAGATTAGATCTGCATATCTAAAGTTGTTAATGTCAAGCCCCAGGACTGATGTTATTTTTATGTATTTCCATCCTGACTTTTCACTCTGTGATTATATTCTTGTATAGTGTCTTAAAATATTATAGAAACCATTTTTAGAGATAGTCCTTTTATTCATTTTAGAATGGTTTGCTTACAAAGTTTGTATATACATTGTATTTCACCCCATTATTCATTCATTATTTTTTTAACAGCTGACTTTCCATTGTAAAGGAAAAATACATTTGCAATTTGAAATTTGGAAGCTTACATAAAATTTGAAATAAAGTAAAATAAAAACAACTTTGAAACAACCGCCTAGAGACATCACTGGTAGCATCATATTTTCATTTCCACATAATATTTTATATATTTTTAAAAATCATTAGATTCCATACTGTAGTACTGACTTTAGTCAATTAACACAAAGATTTTTAAAATTCTTCTTGTATCTCAACATGTAAATGTTTTACTAAAAGATAATTATTGTTATTATCTATGTTGTTAAGGGTGGAGATTCAGTTCAGGCAAAGAATATTGTGAATGAGAGGAATTGATACAATAACTGAGGGAATGGAGTCAGAATTGTCAGAGATGGTGAGCCTGGTTCAGAATACAGGAAGGTTCAGAGCTATTGTTCATAGGATCACTATAAGTCTTAGTCAGTTTGATGTCACATAATAACATCTATGTTGTTAGGCTTTTCTAATTAAAATATTCTCTATAAAATATGAAGAAAGAGAGTAGTCAAGCTTTCTTACCAACTTGCATAAATTGTCCAACTTGAGGTATTTGTACTTGTATAGAATTACAGTAATGATGGTGTTGTTCAACAAACTGTTCTATTCTATGCCTTCCTGAAACATGTTCTTCCTGTTATGTACCTATAACTTAAAAATCAATTCATAGCTAAGCCTCCAGTGATTTTTAAGAAGTTGTAAATCACATAGGAGGAAAGTGTCCTGTGGAGTAGCTGGTGGATTCAAACTGAAGACTTTTTGATTGGTAGTATAACTTCTTACCCACTATGCCACTACCAGAGTTCTTCTAGAGTATGATGGGTGTAAAATGTGGGGGGAAGGGGGAATTAATCAGAAATAAGTAGTGTAGAGACTCAGGCCCTCAAAGTGAGGCTGGGTAAGTATATCTCATTTCCAAAATTACAAACATAATTTTGAGACATATTTTGATAGACAAAAGCTAGTTAAAATTTACTTTAACACAAATATAGGGAACTCTGGTGACCTTAATGACAAGAACCTCCACTGCAATCCTGAAGGCACAAAGTTTGAGGACAATAGCGTTTCCACAGAAGAAGGATGGGCAATTTCCTCCTGTGTGACTAACTACCTCTGAAAACCTCCCAGAGGGTCAGCTATGGATCAGTTCTGACTCTACAATGCACTAAAATGACAATATCCTTATATATTGTTTAAAAAAACCTTAAGACTAATATGAAATCCAGCAATCTTTTTAATTCCTGATTTGTTTTCCCTAAGGAAAATAAAAGAGAAAGTCTAAAGTTGATCCTCACCTTCCTCTATGTCAAAATAGGAAGAGGTATGGGTGTGAGACAATACAGCAAATCTAAGCCCTATACTTTACAAAGAGCTATGAATATATCTACTGCTAAATGTAAGTTCAAATCTTATAAAACTTTAAATCTTTACAATTAGCATCCTTACTACCAGCAGTCAGGAAATCAGGAGATAATTTGCACTGGGAAAGTCTACAGTTAGGGACCTCTCCAAATTATTGAGGACTAAGTTGTATCTGATTCAAACCATGGTCTTTCCAGTCATTTCTAAGCATCTAAGAGCCGGACAATGAATAAAGACCAAAGGAGAATTGATGCCTTTGAGCTATAGTGTTGGAAAAAAGAACTGAGCATCCCAGGGATTGCTGAAAGAACAAACAAATATGTTTGGAGATGGTGTAGCCAGAGTGCTTTTTGAAGGAAAAGGTGATGAGGTTTTACCTCACATACTTTGAGAATGTTGCTAGAGAGGCTATTCCTTGGAGAGGGACAAAATGTTCAGAAAAGTAGAGGGTCAGTGAAGAAGACGAAGACCTTTGACCAGGTGGATTGACACAATGGGTTATAATGTGTCAGGAAGTGTAAGGATAACACAGATAGGAGAGGTTTAAGATCTATTGTTCATAGAGTCAAAATGAGTTTTATTCAACACAATGGCACCTAACAAAAAGTTCAAATCTTTTAAAACTAAACTGTGCAAATGTTTTATTTATATTGCCTTCAAGTAATTTCATTTAAACAGTGTAGCAATAGATAGCCATTAAAAAGAACCCACTAAAAAAAACCTCTCATTGCCATATAGTTGGAAAGAACTCATACCAGATCCTCCAACAGGTTTTTAGAGGCTATAAATCTTACAGAAGCAATTATATATCTCTCTCCCACTTAGCAACTGGTCAATTTTAACTGCCCATCTTTGGGCTCGCAACACAACTCCATACTCTCTAAGGCACCACACAGAAGAAATAAGTTTTCTAGTGTTAAGATAAGGGAGCGTGGGGGTTGAATCCAGTCAACAGGTGGTAGGGAGAGCAGCCCAGCCAGGGAGCTTCCCAGACAGCTGAAATTTGAGTAAGGTCCATGCACGTGCCCAATTAGCAAGAGTCCATACATGCACCCTGCACCAGTGTCAACCCTGTGCCCATGCCCATGCACTGCACCCATGCCCATCTTGTGCCCATGCCCACCCTGCGTCAGTGTCCATGCCCTGTGTTTGTGCCAATACCCTGCACCCATACCCGTGTCCTGCACCCATGCCTTCACACTTAGCCTTGCATCTCCTCACATCCAGTCAACTAAATGCCTTTAGTCCAGAACATCTCAATCTGACTGTGCCACAACAGTTATAAACAGAAGAGACTGTTTGTACAGATCCTGAATTGAAACTTCTCTTGGGTCAGAAGTTCAGAGAGTAACACAGTCCACATAATTGCCTCACCCCTTCTGGGCCAGCGACTTAAGATCGGAACCTATTGTGACCACAAACATGAAAAACTCTACCACAGCAATGTCATGTAAGAAGCAGGTGACTTCACCACCTACACAGGCACAAAGCAAGATGTAACCCCAAAAATGTGGCACATTATCAATGGATTTCCTGAAGACAGAAAATCTGATGTAACTTTCTGACACAGAATTTAAAAGAACAATAATTGAATATTTTCAATGGATGAGAGACAAACTTGAAGAATTACAGGATTCTACAAGCAAAAACCAGGAGGAGATAGATAGATAGATAGATAGATAGATAGATAGATAGATAGATAGATAGATATAGATAGATAACAATGGAGATAAAAAAAAAACAAGGCATTAGAGGCTTTGGAAAAAAAACAAGAAATCATGATCCAAAAGATGAAGTCCAATGTTTCAGATGCTGTCAACATAATAGAGGGACACATGAACAGAGTTGAAGAGATGGATAACAGAACCAGTGAAATACAAGATAGAATTGTCACCACTGAACTACTAGAGAAAAAAGTAGGATCAAAAAGAAAGGAAAAAAGGAGAAAACCTAAGAATAATGTGGAACATCTTCAAGAGAAATAGCATGTGCATCATTGGAATCCCAAAACAGAAAGAAGCAAGGAAAGGCACCAAAAAGCTTGTGGAAGAATTACTAGAAGAAAACTTCCCAGGCATAATGAAGAATGGGAGAATATATATTCAAGATGAGCAAGCATCATATAGAAGAGATCACAAAAGAAAACAACAAGAAATAGCATAGTTAAATTTGCAAGAGACAAAGATAAGGAGTGAATTCTGAAAGCAGCAAATGAGAAACAAAAAAATAACCTATAAGGGAAAGCAGATAAGATTAAGTGCTGACAGGTGAGCACTAAGACAGTGGAGGGACATATATCAAACACTCAAAGAACACAACTGTCAACCAAGAATACTGTACCCAGCAAGATTGTCCATCAAATATGAAAGAGAAATCAAGATATTCTCAGAAAAACAGAACCTAAGGGAGTTTGGAAAAACAAGACCAGTATTGCAGGAAACACTGAAAGATGTCCTTCTTACAGAGGTACCAAAGAATAGCAGGATGAACCAATGTAACAAGCAACAAAACCAAAAAGAACTCAACAAAATGATAGCAATAAAACCTTGCCTCTCAATAATCAAACTGAATGTCAATGATTTAATTGCACCATGGAAGAGAGAAAAAAAAACCAAAACCCAAAAACCATCAATATGCTGACTACAAGAGACACACCTGGAAAATGAAGATAAAGAAAGACTAAAAATAAAAGGTGGGGGGAATATACCAAGCAAATGGCAACCAGGAAAAACTAGGAGTAGTGGTATTAATCTCTGATAAAATAAATTTCAATGCAAAAGCCATCATGAAGGACAAGGAAGCATAATGCTTAAAGGGTTAATAGAACAAGAGGACATAATAATAAATATCTATGTGCCAAATGAAAGACCTGCAAAATATATTAAAAAAACATTAACACAACTGAAAAAAGAAATAGGCAACAATACTATAATAGTGTGGCATCAGAATAGGTGGAAGATTCATCAACAAGCTGCGTTATGGAGATGATACAACACTGCTTGCTTGAGGAGGACCTGAAGCACTTGCTGCAGCGGGTCAAAGACTGTAGCCTTCAATATAGATTGAGAGTCAATATAAAAAAGACAAAGATTCTCACCACTGGGCCAACTGGCAGCATCAGGATGGATAGTGAAGAGATTGAGATTGTTCACAGCTTTAGTTTGCTTGACTCCACAGTCAACACTCTAGGCACTAGCAGCCAGGAAATTAAAAGAGGTATTGTGATAGGAAAGTCTGCTGTTAGGAACCTCTCCAGAGTTCTGAAGAGCAGTGACGTCAGTTTGGAGACTAAGATGTGCCTGTTATAGGCCATGGTCTTTGCAATCACTTGCTATGTATCAGAGAGCTAGACAATGACTAGGAAGGATACAAGGAAACTTGTTGCCTTTGAGCTGTGCTGTTGGAGAAGATTATTGAATTACTACGGACTGCTATGAAAAAGAATAGGTTCATCCTGGAGGGGGTTAAACCAGGCTGTTCCTTGGAAAGGATTCAGAAGTTTATCTGACATACTTTGGACTTGTTGCAAAAAGGGACCACTTCTTGGAGAAGGACGTCATGCTTAGAAGGGTGGAAGGACAGCAGGAGGGGAAGACCCTCTATGAGATGGATTGATTCAGTGACTAGGGCATTGGGAGTAGATGTGTCGAGACAGTGAGATTGGCACGGGACAGAATAGGGTTTAGGGCTGTTGTACATAGGGTCACTATGAGTGGCAAATGACTCAATGGCACATAATAACAAGAAGAAGAATATAATAGTTGGGGATTTTAATACACCACTCTCAAGAAAAGATAGAACTACCAGGAAGGAACTCAACAAAGATGCTAAAGAATTAAACCACACAATAAACCAATTCAACCTCACCCCAAAAATGCACCCAGAAAAGAAGAGTATACCTTCTTCTCCAGTGTGCACAGAATGTTCTCCATAATAGATCACACTTTAGGTCACTAAGAAAGCATCAATAAAAAAAAAAAAAGAAAGCATCAATAAATTAAAATACATAGAAATAATACAAAGCATCTTCTCAGACCAAAATACCATAAAATTAGAAATTAATAACAAGAGGATAAAGGAGAAATAAATGTAAATTTGGGAGCTAAACAATACCTTACTTGAACATGAGTGGGTAATAGAAGAAATAAAAAATGAAGTTAAAAAGTTTTTTTAAACAAATGACAATGAAAACACCACTTACCAAAACCTTGGGAAACATCCAAAGCAGTAATTAGAGGTGAATTTATAGCAATAAGCAAACACATCAAAAGGCAGAAGAAAATGACCATTGACTCTCTAACTCAACATCTCCAACAACTTGAAAAAGGACAGCAAGAAACCTGACATCCTCTACAAAAATTGAAATTATAAAAATTAGAGCAGAAATAAACAAAATAGAAAACAGAAAAACAATTGAAACCATAAACAAAATTGAGAGTTGGTTCTTTGAAAAGGTCAATAAAATCAACAAACCACTAGCAAAACTAACAAGAAAAAGGAAGGAAAAGACACATATAATCTGAATAAAAGATGAAATGGGTAACATCACAACAGAACCAGCTAAAATAAAAAGGCTAACAATGGAATATTTTGAAAATCTATACTCAAACAAATATGAACACCTAGAGGAAATGGACAAATACTTAAAAATTCACAATCTACCTAAACTGGCACAAACGGAAATTAACACCTGAACAGACCCATTACAAAAGAAGAAACCAAAAAGGTAATGAAACAATTTCCAGAAAAAGAAAAAGAAAAAAACACAAACAAAACCCTGGACCAGATGGTTTCACAGGTTAATCAAATATTCAGAGAAGAGCTGTCACTAATTCTATATAAACTGTTTTAGAAAATAGAAAATCAAAATGGAATTCTCCCAGACTCATCCTATTAAGCAAACATATCTTTTTTTTTTTTTTTGCAAACATATCTTTGATACCAAAGCCAGGTAAAGACACCACCAAAAGAGAAAACTATAGGCCAATATATCTCATGAACATAGATGCAAAAATCCTAAATAAAATCCAACTGTACATCAAAAGAATAATTCACCATGATGAAGTGGGATTCAAAACAAGTATGCAAGGTGGTTCAACATAAGAAAAACAATCAATGTAATTAATCACATTAACAAAGCAAATAGCAAGAACCACATGATCCTATTAATTGATGCAGAAAAGACCTTTGACAAAACCCTTTCCTGATTAAAACACTCAAAAAAATAGGATTAGAAGGGAATTTCTTCAACATAGTAAAAAGTATATATATGTAAACCCAAGAACCAACATTTTTTTTCAATAAAGAGAGATTAAGGCATACCCTTTGAGAACAGGAATGAGGCAAGAATGCCCATTATCACCTGTCCTATTCAATATTGTAATGGCAGTCTTAGTGATAGCAATAAGACAAGAGAAGGAAATGAGAGGTATACAAATTGGCAAAGAGGAGGTAATATATATGCAGATGATATGATAGTATTCTTAGAAAACCCTAGAGACTCAGCAAGAAAACTACTGGACATAGTTGACCAATTCAGCAAAGTAGCAGGATACAAGATCAACATACAAAAATCAGTTGGATTTCACTACAGTGACAAACAGAATACAGATATGCAGCTAAGAAAACCAATATCCTTAACAATAGCTAATCACAAGATTAAATACTTTAATTAAAAGTAAATCTAATCAGAAGCACAAGGATGTTGTTGTTGTTGTTGTTGTTGTTGTTATGTGCCATCGAGTTGCTTGCAACTCACAGCGACCTTATGTACAACATCCCTAAACTCTGCTCTGTCCTGTGCCAATCACACCATCTTCAACAACACACCCATCCTGATTACCCCGATTATCCCAATTATCACGGAATCAATCCACCTCATGGGGGCCTTCCCCTTCTGCGCTGTCCCTCCACCCTACTAAGCATGATGTCCCTCTCCAAGGACCTGTCCCTCCTTGCAACATGTCCAAAGTATGTTAGATGGAGCCTTAGAATCCTTGACTCCAAGGAGCAGCCCGGTTTGACCCTTTCCAGGATGAATCTGTTTGTTTTCCTAGCAGTCCATGGCACAAAGGATGTATTCAAAGAAAATTACAAAACATTACTACAAGAAACAAAAAGAGACCTGGAGATGTGGAAAAGTATCCCTTGTTCATGTATAGGAAGACTCAATACTGTGAAAATGACAATACTACCAAAGGCAATTTATGCATTCAATGTAATCCCAATACAAATACCAATTCCATTCTTCAACGAGATGGAAAAGGCAATCTCCAGTTTTATTTGGAATGGAAAGAGGCCCCAAATAAACAAAGCACTCCTTAAAAAGAGAAACAAGGTAGGAGGCATCTCACTCCCTGATCTCAAATCCTACTATAATGCTGTCTGTGGTGATCAAGATAGTGTGGTACTGGTAAAATGACAGACACATAGATCAATGGAATAGAATTGAGAACCCAGAAATCAACCCATCTACCTATGGTCAACTGATTTTTGAGATTCCTTTTGAACAGTTCTCTCTCTCATCTGTTATAAAGCAGTATACATTAAAGAGGGGATAAATAATGTATACTGCTTTAAAACAGATGAGAGAGAGAACTGTTCAAAAGGAACGTATGATTCAGTATTCTTTTCATGACAAGATTCCAGAAAAAGAAATACATAATAAAGTGAACTGTGTATTGGGGTGAAGGGGCTGTATAACAATGAAAGAATTTTTTTTTCAAAGAAAAAAGTAAACTGGGGGAGGGGTCCAGGGAGGAAAATGTGCAACAATGAATAAATATGGGGAAAAAAAATTAAATGTGAAGAATATGCTGTAAAAGAAAATTTTTAAAAAGAAAAAGATAAGAGTACTCTGGCAGTCTAGTGATAAAATACTTTGCTGCAATCTTGAAGGCATGCAGCTTTAATCCACCAGCTGCTGTGTGGGAGAAGGATTGGCAATCCCCTCTCATATGATTTACTGCCTCTGAAAACACACTGGAGGGTCACCTATGGGTCAGTTCCAATGCAATGGTATTCAACCACAAAAACAGATAAGATGGCCTAGTGAAAAGAAGTTATGTTGCAATTTTAAAGGCACAGAGTTCAAATTCACCAGGTGCTCTCCTCCCATGCAATTTGTTGTTGCTGTTGTTGTTAGGTGCCATCGAGCCAAGTATGACTCTATGAACAAAAAAGATCTTAACCCAGTCCTGTCCTGTGCCATTTTCACACTTCCTGAGACACAAGAGCCCACTGAAATAGTCACCACATCAATCCACCTGGTTAAGGGTCTTCCCCCCTTCATCAACCCTTCATCCTTCCCAACATTGTGTCTCTCTACAAGGAATAGCACCTCCTAATAATATGTACAAAGTACGTGAGGCAAAGCCTCATCATTCTTTCCTCCAAACAGCACTCTGGTTATACCCTCTCCAAACATATCTGTTCATTCTCTTGGCCATCCCTGGGATGCTCAGTGCTCTTTTCCAGCACCACAGCTCAAAGATGACTATTTTATTTCTATTATCCTTATTCATTATCCACTTCTAAGATGCATAGCTAGTAATCAGGAAGACTATGGCCTGAATCAGATGTACTTTAGTCCTCAAACTGACATCACTACTCCTCAATAATTTGGAAAGATCCTTAAATGCAGATTTTCCCCATTGCAATGTCTCCTTATTTCCTGACTGTTTGTACCAAGGGTGTTATTTCTGGATCCAAGCAAGATGAAGCTGTTGACAGTTTCAATCTTCCCTCCATCCATCATGGCATTGCCTATTGGTCTAGTGGTAAAAATCTGTGTTTTGTTGATATTGAGACAAAATCCATACTGAAGGCTGTATTCCTTGATCTTCTACAACAAGTGCTTCAAGTCCTTCCTTCTCTCTTTCAGCAAGCAAGGTTGTGTCATCTGCATAACACAGGTTATTGATGAGCCTCCCTCCAATCTTGATGCCACACTCCATAGGGTCCAGCTTCTTGGATAATTTGCTCAGCATATAGCTTGAACAATTATGGAGATAAAATACAACCTTGATGCACTTTTCTCCCAATTCCAAACCATGCAGTGATCTGTATCCGTGCAATTTACTGCCTGTGAAAACCCACTGGCTGGTCAATTATGGGTCGGTTCTAACTCAAAAGCACATAACAACAACAGTAACAGTATTAAGGGAGTTCTTGTGGCATAATCTGTAAGAAGTTGCACTGCTAACTAATGCTGTGTCTCTCTGACAATTTTAATTCACCAATGATTCCACAGAAGAATGATTGGCATGCAGTTTAAAGCCTATGAAATCCACAGGAGGGTCACCTATGTTCTGACTCAGTGGCAATTAGACAAATAATGTTAATATCTACAAAGGAGCAGAAAAATCCACTGAGTAAAATAGGACTAAGATATGCCCATGAGAGAACACATTTTCTTTTTTATTTCCTTCTTTTACTCAACTCTGTTTTTATCTTCTATTGTTGTCTTAACTGTACTCTTCTTAATTCTGTGTCAAGTCCATATACTGGGAATAAAGCATTATTCCCACATTATTTTCCCAAGTATGATCTTTCTGGTGTACAGTAGGCTGCCTCCTTTCCCTTGCTTTGAAATATTTATAGGTAATCAATCACATTATGATATTTCTTTTCCTATTTAAGTAAGGAGAAATCATTCAGGAACTATATAAAAAGACTTGCAGGTGACACCGTATTGCTTCACTGTTAAATTTGTATGTTCTTTGATAAAATTGCCTTTTCGACAATTAATGCCGGCCATATTAATGTTCCCAGAAATGTATTCAAATGCCAAGATGTAGCAAGCCTTCCTCTATAGTGTTGTTAGTTTTAATTAACTGAAAATGTAATTTCAAATAAATCTACATTTTGATGCACTAATCCTCTGAAGTACTGGAATTCATATAAAACTATCACCTCCAGAGTGTAATATTTCTAACCAATTTCTTTTCCCAAATACAATCCGTTACTTGTAGACATTATACTTCCCAGAACAGAAGGGATTATTGCTAGTTTCTTCTATATCTTGCTTTGCTGTGTTTTTGAGGTTGGGGTATAAGGTTTTATAGTATAGAAATATGATGCATGGGAATACAAAAAGATAGGTATATCAGAGAATTAATGGTCACAAAATCAGTACCTTGGGAATAGGCTATTGCTTAGTTTGCTGATGGACACTAACGTAGGAGTTCTGATCAGAGGCAGGCACTGGGATATGGAAGAAGTAAATTTTAACTTCCTTCCAAACAGGTAAGGCTGCTGTTGAATAGGAAAATTAATTACAAATGTCTCTCATTAGCTTTAAGCTTAACATTAACCATAAAAGCCAAAACTTGGCCCAAAGAGTAAATGCTTGCTAGAAGCTATTTTATAGAAACATAAATATATCTTCCAAAATCAATTGCCTTCAAGTCAACTAAAGGACAACCCACCATCAAGTTTCTGAGACTGTAAACCTTAATGACAATAAACTTCCCATCATTCCCCCATGAAACAGCTAGTGAAATAGAACCAAGCTTTCACACATAACACACTATGTCTCCAAGGTTCTCTACTAGAAAATGATAACTATCAAAACTTGGATAAAAGGATAGTTTGTCTTATGCTGTTATAAAAGTTTAGTTGCCAAATCTTTCCTTTTAATATAAAAATCAAAAGAATCATAGCTGCAGATGTTGTTGTTGTTGTTATGTGCCATCGAGTCGCTTGTGACTCATAGCGACCCTATGTACAACAGCCCTAAACTGTGTTCTATCCTGTGCCAGTCGCACTGCCTCTGACACACCCATCCCGATTACCCCAATCACTGAATCAGTCCACCTCATAGAGGGTCTTCCCCTCCTGCGCTGTCCCTCCACCCTCCCAAGCATGATGTCCCTCTCCAAGGACCTGTCTCTCCTTACAACATGATCAAAGTATGTCAGACGAAGCCCCAGAATCTTTGAGGCTCATTTAAACATTCATTTCCATCAAGTGGGAAATGACACATAGCTGACTCTCCAGTAGGCTTTCAGAGACTGTAATACAGGGACAAACTGCCCATCTTTCTCCTACAGAACCCCTGGAACATTCGGACCAGAGGAGAGGAGCCATCTTTGGGTTAACAGTACACTCCCTACAAGCTAGACCACTAAATGAGTAAACTGATATCAGGTGATCTCAGCAAAAGAAGGAAGTCGAGTTCAATCAGTCATCGTAAGATTAGCCAGTGGTTGATATTCTATATAGCTCCCTCCTCTTTTCTTCATAGAAGAGTTTTCATGATGTATGGACTAACTTGTCAGGTTGCTAAATTTTGGGTTGTTGTTGTGGTTTTACATGGAGCTAGAATCCACCCATAGCTGACCCCCCAGGGGGTTTGAGAGGCAATACATTGCACAGGAGGAAATTGCCTATCCTTCTCCCTCAGAGCATCTGGTGGAGTACCTTCAGGTCTGCAACATAGCTTCTTACCATGAGGCCACCAGAGCTCCACCTTTGGGTAGTTAATTTGAATCTACTCCATATGCTGCAGGAGAAAGAGCAGGCTCCTCCCATAAAGGTGTACAGACTCAAAATTCAGGTGGACAAGCTCATGTCTTCTCTTTATAAGCCCCTTGTACCTGGCTGTATGGATTATTTGACTTTTTCTATAATAAAATTGGCTTCCAAATATATATATTATCTGTTCCACATTAAGCCCGGTATTCAAATTTCAGTTGAGCCTTGATTATTTTTCACGGCTTGATGCCAGAAGTGAGACCAGGGGGAAAAGAAAACAACAAAAACAAACAACTAAACACAGAGAGAGAGAGAAAGCAGGAACGCAGCCACAGGAGGTTCCAACCTGAGCAGTGTACTGTGTGGTGCCAAAGATGAGGCCTCTTTCATTGAATTATTCCCTCACAAAAGCTGAGGAGTTTGGCAAAATCCTCATGGGTGCAGATTCCACTTCTGAGCTGACCTCAACACTTGTATTAGAGCAGCTATGGATATATGTCTCCTCAGTAAGTTAACCTTTCAAGTTGTCTTCCTGGGGAACTGGTTTCCCATCTCTGTCTTTCCTTTTCCACTTTGGGGGATCCAGCATGGTGCTCAAGGTTTTCAGGGTGTTTTCCTATTTGCATTAGCTGAACTCTCTCCCTGGACTGGTTTCAAAGGATATCAAACTGAGCTCAATAAAAAATGTTGGATCAGATGCAAGAGCAGCTTTAGAAAATACTTGTTCCCATTTGGATGCAAGGATTCATCGTTCAAGTTTAGGCAGGAATTTTGTTAAGACAGAGTTAACCTGAATGAAACAAACTGCAATTGTGTAACTTGTGTGTGTGTGTTTTAATATTATTTTTCATTTTCTAAACGGAAAATCATTCCATTTAAGAACAAAAGACGCTTGTTGTTTGAGCTGGCTCCAGAGACCTAGGGCATATGTGATTCTCACTCAAGATGCAAATGGGCAGAGGAACAATTATTACCAGCTACGAGCTCTGGTGATGTAGTCTATGGCAAGCTCTGCTGCTAACCTGAAAGGCCATTGGTTTCCAGTGATCCAAATTCACCAGTGGGCTATGAGAGAGAGATGTGTTTTCTTCAAGATTTATAGCCTCAGAGAGGCAATGGAGGTTGCTATGAGTCAGAATTGACTGAAAGGCAGTGAGTGAAGCCAGGTATAAACTGAGGTCAATTGATCTCAATAAAGGTGGAAGATAGGTTCAAGCAATCACATTAAGATCAGCCAATAGATGTTATATATCTTCCCCCTCTTCTCTTTATAAGCCGCTTTATACCTCACCTAAAAGAACCATTTGCTCTTTTCTGGAATCAAAATAGTCTCCCTAGAATTACATAGAAAAAATTTAACTTAGAATAAACTTCATGTTCCATTTTGGTGCCTTTTCATTCTTTTTTGTACCACTCTGCTGGCCTAAAGGGTAAAGAGTTGCACTGACATCCTAAAGGTATTCAGTTCAAATCCACCAGCTGCTCCACTAGAAAAATATGGTCAATCTCCTCTCCACATCATCTGTTGTTGGTATGTACTATCAAGTGGGAACCAACTCATAGCTGGCCCTTTGCAGGTTTTCAGAGATAATATGGCATGAAGTATCTTGTGGATTCAAATTACATGCTTTGGGATTGGCAGAACAACTTCTTACCACTAAGCCACAACAGCTTCCTTTCCTACCCATTTATAGTCCTTGAAAATCTGCTAGAAGTTCAGACGTAAAGCAGTTCCGACTCAAGAGTACACAGCAACAACAACAACTGTTTCAAGACATAGAAGGATGTGGTGAGCAAAATTCCTTACTCAATCTAGTTTTATGATACTTTTGTTTATTTATCACTTGTACTGACCTGGATCACCTGTACCAGGACACACCCAGAGTGCCAACATCACAGGGGAATAGAGAGGAAAGGAGCTGAAAGAAGTGGCCAGAGGCCTGAGCCATCATACCAGGGCTGGCTGTTGGGAGAGGGGAGGGAGGTACTGGTAGAGTGAGGAGAGAGAACAGAATGGGATGCTGGCAGGGCAGTGCAGGAGGATGAGATCATGACATGTACATTGAAGGGAGGGCAAGCCCAATATGAAATTTGATAGCTGTGTAATGGGAAGGGTTTTTATCTGCTCTTTAGGCTACAATGCTATGTCTGTCAGCTATTTCTATAAAGCTGAGCATCCAAATTAAGACAGAATAGTGAGAAGGATTAGCCGTCCACTTCCAAAATAATAGGCCTTCAAGCCCTATGTACAATAGAGCATACTAACATTAGACCAGCAGATATGGCATCAGAGGCTGATTCTCCATAATCACGTCATGATAATTATATATACATTTCTATA
>NW_006399806.1:16462384-16464186 GCF_000299155.1 Elephantulus edwardii
TTTAAGTGACTAAAATGGAGAAACACAGATGGCCAAATGAGAGAGAACGATGTAAAGAAAAATCCACCAAATTCATCTCTCACTCACTGCTAACAAATCGGAACTGGCTCACAGCTGACTCCCCAGCAAGCTTTCAGAGGTTGTAAATCCCATGGGATGAGATTGCCCAACTTTCTCCCGTGGGGTACTGATGGTTTCAAGCCACCTGCCTCAGGGTTGGCAGCACAGCGTCTCACCCAGTAGGCCACCAGAGCTGCCAACTGAATTCATAGGAAGATATTTTTCTTCCCAGATAAGGAAGTGATGGGGAAATCTCTTTATCATTCCCTGCTCCATTTCTTCTTGTGATTCTTTCATAGTAGAATGTAATATTAGTCTGTGTCTCCTACCAAGGGACACTAGTTGAATAGCCTAAGGACAAAATGCCAACATATCAGGTAGCAGTAAAAAGAAATAAAAGTCCAGTTTCCTAATGTTAATGTTAGGTCACTGAAGTATATAGAGAACACCTATCTTCAGGCTATTTGTTAAATAAAAAATAAATGTCTTTATGGTTAGGGCATTGTTGGCAATTCTGTAATTTGTAACTGAATTCTACAAGATGGTATAAAGACAATTATCCTTTTGGTTAAAGTAACTTTTTCTCCTGTTTTTGTTTTTTTTTTGGGGGGGTGGTTGTGTGTGGGTTTGTCGTTGTTGTCCTTTGCTCTTCATGTTTTTCTAGGGGGTCATCTTTTTTCTCCTTAAAGTTCTTCGTAGAAATTTAAGAAAATTTGCACTAGGAGTGACTATCCAAATACCGTTCACAATAAGTAGCATTCAAATGCTACTGTTCATCTTCTGATTATTTCAATCTATTCTCAAAATTGTGAGAGTATCTCTGGATGGGTTTCCCCTTCTTTTTCTCTTCCTCTGCACACTGTGACTCAAATAATCATATTGTTTTTCTTGTGGCTAGTGCCTTACAAAGAGATTTAACATGCATTAGTGCATTTGAACCTCAATTCAAATCAATTCAACAAATATTTATTGTCTACTTAATAAGCTCAAGGCACTGGGCTAAGTGCTGTGACGAATACAAAGATGAGGTACAGTTCCTGCTTCTGTATAACCCACAAGCTGGTTGAGCTGATGATACATATATACTTATCTCTAATATAATTATGACCATGATGTGTATAATTTGAAATATAAGCAGTGTGCTTCCAAAGCAAGAAGGAGGAATTAATTAATTCCCCACAGGGGAAAAGCATTGAGTTCACAGCACAGAAGGGCATGTCGTCTAGTATTAGCTGTCTCTTTGTCCTCTTCACACTGCCACTACAAGAGTATGCTCAAATATAAACAGCAGTGAACAAATTAAAACAGGAAAGATTTTTTTAATGGCATTACTTAATCTAAGGAACCCTGGTGGCATAAGGTCTATTGTATGGAGTTCTTGACTGAAAGGTTTGAAATTCGACTCTACTTGATGTTCAATGGGAGGAAAATGGGAATCTCTTCCCATAAAGTCTCAGATATCTCTTTTTTTTAAATTTTTGTTAAAGTCTCAGATATCTTATGGAAGTTCTAAACGAATAGTTATCAACTCAATGGAGATTAAGATCCATTCTTGACTGACTGATTTGGTACTGCTATGTAACCTCCCTAAGCGTCTATTTATCGGTAAAAGAAGCAAGCAAAACTTGCCGTTTCAGAGCTATTGAAAGATCGAAATAAGTGGCATGAAGCACATACTTCATAGTTTGTCTTGTGGTGGCCTTTTTTGTTATCTGTATTGCTCTTGCTATTACTATTACTAT
>NW_006399806.1:16465607-16559098 GCF_000299155.1 Elephantulus edwardii
GACTGGAGCGGTGGGAATAAGTGTGTTTGAGATGGCTAGGTTGGCACAGGATAGAACAGCATTTAGAGCTCTTGTACATAGGGTCGCTATGAGTCACACGCGACTCGATGGCACATAACAACAACATATTCCCCCCAACTCTAATATCAGTCCCACTTTACAACAGTGGTATTATGCAGTATTTGTCCTTTTGTGATAGAGATATTTCATACTGCATAACATCCTCCAAGGTCACCCATTTTGTATAATATTTTATGAGTTCCTTGTTTTTATGTTCAGCTTTTTGAGGAAATGCCAACTTCCTTCCAGAGTGGTTATACGATTTTACAATCTCACCAATAGTGTATGAGAGTTCCAATCTCTCCACATTATCTCCAACTATTGCTTGTTGTCCTAGTAAACTTGCCCACTGATACTAGAGTGAGATGGTATCTTATTGTAGTTTTAATTTGTATCTCTCATATTGCCAGTGATTTTAAGCATCCATTCATGAGCCCGTTGGCGATCTGAATGTCTTCCTCTGTGAAAAGTATTTCCATGTCTTTTTCCCATTGTGTAATTGTGCTATGAGTCTTTTTCTTGTGGAGGCTTTGTAGGATTCTTTAAACTTTTGTTATGAGACCCTTGCCAATTTTTTTCCCATCAGTAGATTTTCTTTTCACCCTTTTGGAAAGTTTTTGATGCACACAGGTACTAAATGTTTAGGAAGTCCCATTCATCAATGTTATCCTCTCCTAGTTACACACTTCTGGTTATATTTGCCTGATTCTTTATACCATAGGCTAGGCCTTCTAAGTTTAGTTCCAGTTTGCCTCTTATGATCTTGCTGTAAGGCAAACACTGAGTGCTGCTTTCACTTTTCATTTTTTTCTCTGTAAAAAATGAAAAATTCTCTTCAGATTTCTTTTGGTTGGTTGAGACAATAATGTAGCTCTTTGTTAAGGAAACTTTATTTAAAGTAGAGGATACTTGTGTTATCATGAATACTCAACTCAATGTGGTTGAGAAGAAATTTATTCACAGCTGTACCCCAGCAGGCTTTCCAAGGCTGTAAACCACATGAGAGGAGACTGAGCATCTTTCTTCCAAGAGCGGCTGGTGTATTTGAACAGCTTGTGGTTTGGCAAAACTACATTTCTACTCACTATGCCAGCAGAATGCCCTAAATGGAAATGACATTCTGGAAAGCCAAGGGTAGCTCAAAAAAGAAACTTTTCATTATATCACCTTGAGAAATGGAAAACAAGTTCTTCCCCTTTTATTCTCAGACTCCAGCTCTTTTTACATTCTATTATAGTACTTTGATTTGTCTTCTCAAACTGCCTTTTGCTATGGGCAAAATCTTGAGTGATCCAAGGAGCATCATAAAGAAGATGGAAGGGAAACACAGAATCACTGTACCAAAAAGAATTGGTCAACACAGAAATATTTCCTGAACTATATATTATATTATATATTATAATGAGCCAATGATGATAAGGTAAAATATTCAAGACACATTGAAGGCATTGGCAAAAAAAGGCTCCAGAAACCAATGGGATACAAAATCACATGTTTCAACTAGCAGATGCAACCCTGAATGTGCTCACCAGTCTGTGCCAGGAAATTTTGAAGATAGCAACATGTCCTACTGGCTGGAAGAGATCCATATTTATTCCCATTCCCAAGAAAATAGATGCACTAAAATGTGGAAAATACCAAACAATATCATTAATATCACATGCAAGCAAAGATTACTGAAGATCACCCAAAAATGGTTAGAAGAGTACACAGACAGAGAACTGCTAGAAGCTTTAGCTGAGTTTAGAAGAGGCCATGGTATCAGGGATAACATTGCTAATGGCAGATGGATCTTAGCTGAAAACAGATGTAGATACCATAAGAATGTCTATCTGTGCTTTATCTGTTTTTCATAGGGTCGCTATGGGTCATACTTGACTTAAAGGCATCTAACAACAATATACTAGGTGAGGCAATTTAGAGGAAAGTTGCTTGACCAACTGACTAGAAGAGATCCATATTTGTTCCCCTTCACAAGAAGTTGGAATTCCAATTCCGTTGGAATACGTAAACTATCAAACAACGTAATTAACATCCTATGCAAACAAAATATTGTTGAAGATCATCCAAAAATGGTTATAACAGTGCATTGACAGAGAACTCCCAGAAGTTCAAAATCGGTTTAGAAGAGGCTGTGTCACCAGGGATGTCTTTGCTGGTGTCAGATGTATCCAGGCTGGAAGTAAAGAATATTGTAAGAATGTCTATTTGTGCTTTATTGACTCTGCAAAGGCATTTGACTCTGTGGATCATAACAAAATCATGTGCAAACGTACTCCTTCCTAAACATGTCTTCTGAAATTCTACCATTAGCTTAACATTCAGAGAATTACAAAAGATGTCATCTAGACCAAACACACACTCCCCGAATGACTAGAGTAGATAGATACTAGTAGTCCACAAGTAGTCAGTGAACCTCTGAATAAATACTTCAGTAGGGATATAGTGTTTACTTCTTCAAAATAATGATGATGTACATGATCATCCTTATCATCACTGACCACTTGCTGTGAGATAAAAAATGGAGTGAAGGTTTATAAAGTACGATAGCATTCATTTCTGGTTTCCAATGGGAAAATGATGTCTGAGAGTCATTAGGTATTTGGCAAAATTTGCAAAATTCGTAGGTGGTGGGTTAGGAAATTCTGAGTCTGTGCGCTTTGATTTTAGAGTCTCTACTGTTGATTCTGGAACAGACTACCAACTACTCACATACAAGTTCAAGCTGAAGTTGAAGAAAATTAAATCAAATCCATGGGAATCAAAACTTGACCTTAAGTCTATCCCACTCAAATTTCAAACCATCTCAGGAACAGGTTTGAGGCCTTGAGCACCAATAAGCATAGACCAAATGAGTTGTAGGAGGATTTTAAAAAATCGTCCATGAAGAATGCAAAAGATCATTACAAAGGCTGAAGAAGAAGAAAAGATCAAGATGGATGTCAGATGAGACTCTAAATATTACATTAGAGTGCTGAGAAGCCAAAGCTAAAGGAAGAAATCAAGAAATAAAAGATCTGAACAGAAAATGTCAAAGGGCAGCTCAGGACAACAAAGCAAGATCCTATAATGAAATGTGCAAAGAGCTGGAGTCAGAAAATCAAAATGGCCGAACTCGTTCAGTGTTTCTTAAGCTGAAGGAAATTAAAGCCATGAGTGGCATTACATAAGGATGCTTTGGGTACAGTGTTAAATAATTCAAGATGCATTAAAACAAGATGGAAGAAGTATATAGAGTCACTGTAACAGAAGGAATTGGCTGACACAGAAGAATCTCATGAAATAACGTATGAGCAAGAGCCTGTGGTGATGAAGGAGGAAGTTCAAGTTGCTCTGAAAGAATTGGCAAAAAAACAAGGCTTCAGGAGTTGACTGCATACCGACTGACATATTTCAACAAACACACACCGTCCTGGATGTGCCCACTAAGTAGTGCCAAGAAATCTGGAGGACAGCCAGCTGGTCAACTGACTGGAAAAGATCGATACTTGTTCCCATTCCAAAGAAAGGCGACCCGAGAGAGTGCAGAAATTTTTTAACAATATCATTGTTATCACATGCAAACAAGATTCTGCTGAAAATTATCAAAAAATGACTGAAGCAACACATCAACAGAGAACTGCCAGATGTGCAGGCTGGGGTTAGAAGAGGTCATGGTATTCGGGACATTATAGCTAATGTTAGATGGATTTTGGCAGAAAGTAGAGAGTACCAGAGGAATGTCTATCAGTGCTTCATTGGCTATGCAAAGGCTTTTGACTGTGTGGATAACACCAAGCTGTGGCTGACTCTGAGATGAATGTGAATCCCAATATATTTGATTGTACTTACGTGAAATTTATACTTGGACCAAGAGCAGAACAAAGCAAGGAGATACTGTATGGTTCAAAACTGGAAAGGGGGTCCCCCAGGGATGTATTCTGTCTACATACCTTTTCAATCTATATGCAGAACAGATCATCCAGGATGCTGGGCTGTATGAGGAGGAGTGTGGCATCAGGGTTGGTGGAAGATTCATCAACAATCTACTTTATGCTGATGACACGACCCTGTTTGCTGAAGCTGAGGAGGACCTGAAGTGAAGCGCTTGCTACAGAAGGTCAAGGACGGCAGCCTTCAATATGAATTAAAGCTCAACATCAAGAAAAGAAAGATTCTCACCACTGGGCCAGTTGACAGCATCATTATGGATGGTGAAGAGATTGAGATAGTTAACAGTTTTAGTTTGCTTGACTCTACAGTTAAATACTCTTGGTACCAGCAGCCAGAAAATCAAGAGACAAATTGCATTGGGAAAGTCAGCTGTCAGGGACCTCTCCAGAGTACTGAAGAGCAACATTGTCAGGCTGGAGACTAAGGTGTGCCTGATCGGGGCTATAGTCTTTGCAATTGCATACTATACAACCAGCTTGAGAGCTGGACAGTGACTAGGGATGATAGAAAGACAGTTGATGCCTTTGGGCAGTGGTGCTGAAGAAGAGTGTTGAATATACCATGGACTGCTATGAAAACAAACAGATTTGTCCTGGAGAGGGTGATGTCAGGCTGCTCCTTGGAGTCAAGGATTCTGGGCATGATGCAAGGAGGGACCAGTCCTTGGAAAGGAGCTTCATGTTTGGGAGGGTGGAGGGACAGCACAGGAGCGAAAGAACCTTAATGAGATGGATCAATTCAGTGATTGGGGTAGTGGGCTTAGGTGTGTTGGAGACAATGAGGTTGGCTGATACAGGCTAGAGCAGGGTTTAGGGCTCTTGTACATGGGTTGCTATGAGTTGCAAGTAACTTGATGGCACATAGCAGCAATTACCGTTAACCATTAGATTCCTTTGCTAAACCCACGCACAAAAAAGTAACACAACCTTGCAAGATCCCACCCTATTGCTGGTAAACACCAAGGTCTAGCTCATTCCAGTGCCTCTCCCCTTTCTGCACCCTCCCACCAGGATTTTTTGCTGACATTCAGGAATAATTTCATACCCTCACTACACTCTCTCTCCAGCTTTTACTATACAGAACTGTTAGAATTTGAAGAACATGCCAAGGTCCTAATAAATATCTGTTTAATAAACACAATTTCATTTATACAATAGCAAGCTGCCTTATGAAAGAATTGTATTGCTAGAGCATTGAAATTAAGTTCTATGGAGAGAAACCAATCTCTCTGTGCGCTCTATCTAAAGAAATAAATATCATTTTGTTGAAATTTGGTTCCTAGAAAAGGTAAGAGAATTCAAGCCCTTTATCTGTGTAACCTTGAAAGACTTCCCTCTAAACCTCATCACTGCTTCATGGCCAGCTCATTTAATCCTTGGTTTCTGTTGTGACAAGGAGATGGCAGCGATTCAAAGCCCTGTCCACTAAGAAATGGATAGAGATGGCCAAGTCACTGCACCATCACCAGAAAATTGCTATCAACAGTAAATTTCACTCCCTGTTAAACAGAATTCTGACCAGGCATGAGTAATGAAGACCTTGGGACCCCGCTATCAGCCATCCGATTCACCTCTGCCCCGACTTTAAATATTTTCACCCAACGTAGCCACAATGAAACATTTGGCAAAACACAGATTTCCAAAAGAAACACGAGAGTCAGGGAGCAATCAAGGGATCCTAAAGGAAGATGAAGCAGGCTGTGAAATTCTCAAATATAATTATGAACTTAATAGTGTATGTATTCAGTTCTGATTGGTGTATAATCACTTAACTAATAGAAAGAAACTAATTTGCCATTACGGCTGTTTTGAAATTATGTTTAAAGGAAGAATCACAGTGCGCTGGGAATTGCCACCACAGAGGCACTGACTAAATTTTAGCTTTTTTAAAACCCCCCCTCTTTCCCCCATCTCCATTAATAGTGGCTGCAAACAGTAACTAAAAATGGAATTAGCATTGAAGTCTTGCAGCAGCAATGACTAAATGAACGTATTGGCATGTTATCACAAGCCTGTTTCAGAGATCAGGGGCTAAGAGACCATTTACTAAGCTTTGATAATGACTAGTTTGTGCAATTACTTTTTACTTGGACCGAAGTACTGAAAATCTTAATAAAATAAAAAAAGGTTCAAAGGCTTGGGACTGCTGACGAAATTTCTTCTTATGCATTTTCAGTTTCACCCAGAGAGTAAACCTGTTCAAAAATTCTCCGACTTTGAGAGCAAAACTCAGAGCGCATCACCTTGACAGAGACAGTGCTTGTAACAAGGAGAATAACAAGCATTAACACAGCATCACTCGCTCGTAGTCTGGTGTAGATTAATGCGTGTAGATTTAAATTATCACTAGTGAGACACATGTATGAGGTTTCGTCTTTATGTAAATCTGTACTGCAGGGCAGGGCTTCTTAACCTCTCTGCACTTAAGGTTTTGAACCCCATAGCTAACTCATTGAGGGGAGAAGCAGCATTGCATTGTAGAGGGTCTAGCAGCATCCATAACCTCTCACCCACTCACTGGATGTCAGCAGCATAATCCCCACCCCACCCCCCACAGTGGGGTAACCAAAATGTCTCCAGACATTACTAAATGTCCCTTAGGAGGCAAAGCGGTCTTTGATTGAGACGCAAACACATAAAGTAACAGCATCAGCATCAGCAGTGTGTGCGATTTTTAAAGAGCCACATCACCACCGGGTAGCATCTAATGACAAATTTCAGGGACAATAACTAATGTAAGGGATTTGAATAATGGCCAGAAGGTGGGTTCATGTCTCAGGAGAAAAATAAGTTGTTATTATTAGAACTGGATATCCCAGGGAATCTATTTATAGACTGAAGCTAACATCTAGAAAAATAATAAAAGGTTAAAATAATCAGAGCATGTGGCAGCCCAGCAGTTAAGGGACAGCCCAGAGCATTGGGGGCAGCCGGACGGTGCTTACCTTGTTATATTTGGTTGCAAACAAGCTGAGCTGGCCCTGCTGAATCCATGTCCCCTTAGTTGCATATCCAACAACTAATTGATGAATGAAGTAAACACCTTCTATTTTTAATTTTGAGCAAGAGGGGGAAAAAATGTTAATGGCATCATTTCTTCATTTTAAGAAACATAACCTATTCCCTTAGATAGATGGTACATATGCTACTGAGTTCTATAGATTAAACTGGTAGTTTTATATACCGATTTACAGCGGGTTTTACAGCTTCCAAATCTTAGTCTTTATCAAAGTCTTCCCTTGTTGTTGTTTTCTTCAAATAAGAAAATCAAGTAAAGACACAAGCCTAGTTCCTTTTCCTTAATAATAATTATACAGACCTATTTCAAGATAACAGGTCTCGATAAAATCTCTAAGGTATTTTGATATTTCCAGAGATCAGTAAGTTAAAAGACTGAATTAATCCCCTTTGCAGTCTATTTGAGGAAATAGTGGTGTTAATCCAGTTCTATCCAATCAACCAGGCAAAGATGAATAGTAAGAAAAAGACATTTGTGCTGAAAATCAGCACTGCTCATTTGCCCACTGGAGGACTGGATGCCCTGTTACTAGCTTTTCCTGTCTTTGTGTTGTATTGTTGTCACTCTTAGGTGCCATCAAGTCCACTGTGACTCATGACCCTATGAACAACAGATCTGAACCTGCCCTGTCCTGTACCGCCCTCATGATCTCTGATACACTCAAGCCCACTGCTAAAGTCACTGTATCAATCCATCTTGTTGAAGATCTTCTCCTTCTCTGACCCTCACCTTTCCCAGCATGTCTTTTTCTAAGAACTAGCTCCCTTGATAACATGCTCAAAGTATATGAGACAAAGTTTGGCCATCTTTGCCTCTAAGGAGTGCCCTCTTTTTCACATCCTTCAAGATAGATGTGTTTGCTCTTTTTTAAATGGGTAGAATCTATTACCCCTAAATTTCTTCCAACTTCAGTATTTCATGATACTTTGTCTATATACTTTTTCATATACATGATTAACATTTCACTTCATTAAGGAGAAGAAAAGATGAGTTCAATTATACAAGTGGCTGTTGAGTTAATTCCAGCCATGTGGGCCTGAGAAGAACTGTGCTGTGTAGGGTTTTCAGAATCAGATCACCAGACCTTTCTTCTGAGGCACCTCTGGACAGAGCTGGGTCTCTAATCTTTGTGTTAACAGCTAAGCACATAACTCTTTGCCATGCTTAAGAACTAAATGAGATGGTACTGCCTCTCAAATATCTTGGACTCCTAGACATGTAAGACAAATTCAATTACATAGAGAATAATATGGTGAAATATAACTACTATTTCACTACAGAATCTTCTCATTGCTGTCAAGTCAGAGCCAACTCATAGTTGACCTTCCATTGGAGAAGAACACATCTTTCTCCCACAAAGCAATTGGTGCATTTGAACTGTCAGAGTGGCATGACCTTGCTGTTAGCAGAGCAACTCCTATGAACTACACCCCCTGAGCTCTATAGAAAGGCTAAGAATAAGAGGGACTCAGAGAAGTTTAGTAACAACAAAAATTAGAGTCATTTCAAGTTGTAATAAGTAGCTTGGAACTCAGTGTCAGAGAACACAGTTGTAAAGCTGTGGTCCTCAGAGATTATCTGGTCAACTCCATGAAAGGAAACAGTTTCTCAGAGTCGGGGGCTGACTCAGTCAAGGTCTGGGGCATTAGTGATGAAGCTAGAATCAGATCTCTGTCCTGCTTGCCATTTCCCTGAAAATTCTTCATTATTAAAAGGCTTATATCCTTTGTGAAAGTCTTAACCCAATTAACTAGGAGTATTTATGTTTTCATAGTTGACACTTAAGAAGAGGCATGAGACAATGTGAGATATATCTTTGAAATTAAATACATTGAAAGGTTAACACAGTATTTTATCTCAATAATATGCCTGACGGTCTAGTCACTCCTTATTTAAGTAATCCTGCAGTCAGTGATTTCCTCTGTGGATCGGAGCACGGAATAATCATCGTGTTCTGCTTGCTGCATATTTCCCAGTGATGCAATGATGAAGCAATAGAAAAGCAAATCAAGCAAGCAAGAACTCATCGATCTTGAGAAATGATTTAGATTTATGGTTCTCAACCTGACTTTACTTCAAAATCACTTGTTGAGCTGAGCCAACACCTAAGGCTCACAAAATAAAGATCCTGCATTTCATTATCAAGTTAAATGGGAATCACAAAAGCCAAGTGGAAAATCTGTATTTTCAAGTTTCAAAAAGAATTCTGATGCTTGTTCCAGAGTGTTGATGTTGTTGTTGTTGTTATATATTGTTTGCCATCAAGTCAAGCACAAGTCAAAACAACTCCATGAACAACAGATCTAAACCCGATCTTAACCTGTGCCATTATCATCATCTCTGACCTACTCAACCCCATTGTTGCAAGCATTGGGTCAATCTATCTAATTAAGAATCTGTCTTTCACTGACCTTCCATCTTTCCAAACACATTGCCCTTTTGCAAAGAATAGCCCCTCCTAACAATATATCAGAAGTATGTAAGCCAAAGAGCTGTCATCCTTGCCTGTAAGGAGTTCTGGTGGCTTAGTGGCAAGAAGCTGCACTGCAATTGAGGCCACCAGCTGCTCCATGGGAGAAGGATGTGCAATCAACTCCCTCGTGATTAATTGTCTCTGAAAACCCACCAAAAGGTCAGCTATGGGTCGGTTCTTTTTCTACAGTATACAACAACTACAGCATGTCTAAAGTACTTGTCATTCTCACCTGCAACAAGCACTCTGGCCACACTTTGTCAAAGACAACATATCTGTTTGTCATTTTAGTAGTCCACGAGATACTTCGTACTCTTCTTCAACACCACAACACAAACGTAACCATTTTTCTTCTGTCATCTTTATTCGTTGCCTTAGATTCATAGTTCTCAGGTACAAAGCAAATGATTAAAAAGACATGGCCTGACATATGCACCTTAGTCTAAACTGACATCATTGCTCATCAACACTTGTGAGAGGTCCTTGACTTTGCTGCTGCGACACATCTTCTGAATTCTTGACTTCTAATGCCAAGATATGTGGCAAAGTAGTTGACAATTTCAATCTTTTTCTCTATTTATCAAGATGTTGCTTATTGGCCGAGTGATAAGGATTTTTCCTTCTTAATGCTGAGTCGTAATCCATATTGAAGGCTGTAGTCATAATCCGTCCCAGATTGTTGTTGTTGTTGAGTGCCAAGGACTCAACTATGACTAACAGCAACACTATAAACAACATATCTGAGCCCTGCCCTGCCCTGTCCTGTATAGTCCTCACAATCACTGACACACTTGAATCAATTGCTACAATCACTGTGTTGCAGATTGATGTTGTTCTTGTTGTTAGGTGCCACTGAGTCTAATATAACTTATAGTGACACTATGAACAAAAGATCTGAACCCTGTTCTATCCTGCGCCATCCTCACACTTCCTGACAAACAAGAGCCCATTGCAGCAGTCACCATAGATAGCAATCCACCTTGTTGAGGGTCTTCCTCTCCTTTACCAACCCTCCACCCTTCCCAGCATCATCTCTTTCTCTAAGGAATAGCACCTCCTAACAACATGCTGAAAGTATGTGAGGTAAAGCCTCATCATTCTTGCCTCCAAAGAGTACTCCAGCTGCACCCTCTCCAAGACAGTTCTTTTGGCAGTTTGTGAGATGGTCAGTGTTCTTCTCCAACACCACAGCTCAAAGGCATCTATTTTTTTTCCCCTGTCATCTGTATTCATAGTTCAGCCGTCAGATGCATAGCAAGTAATCAGAAAGACTATGACCTGAATCAGGCGCAACTTAGTCCTGACATCCTTACTCTTCAATAATTTGGAGAGATCCCTAACTGCAGATTTTCCCAGAGCAATGGGTCTCTTTATTTCCTAATTGCTGGTATCAAGAGTATTCATTTTGGATCCAAACGTAATGAAGCTGTCAGCAGTTTCAATCTCCTCTCCATCCATCATGAAGTTGCCTATCAGTCCAGTGGTAAGAATCTTTGTTTTCTGAAAGCTGCATTCCTTTATCTTCCACAACAAGTGCCTCAAGTCCTTCACACTTTCAGCAAGCAAGGTTGTGTCATCTGCATAACACAGGTTATTGGCGAGTCTCCCTCCAATCCTGATGCCACACTCCTCCTCACAGAGTCCAGCTTCTCAGATAATTTGCTCAGCATGTATACTGTTTAGGTATGAAGAAAGAATACAACCCTGGCTCGTTTCCTTTGCAATTCAAAACTATGCAGCGCTCCTCTGCTCTGTTCTCACAGCAGCCTTCTGGTCCAGGTATAGGTTCCGCATGAGCACAATCAAGTGCCCTGGGATTTCCATTTTTCTCACTGTCAGTCAAACTTGCCATGATCTACACAGTCCAATGCCTTTGCATAGTCAATAAAGCACAAACAGACATTCTTCTGGTATTCCTCACTCTTAGCCAGGATCCATCTGACATTAGCAATGATATCCCTGGTGGTGGACCACTGAATTATTGTTTTCACTAACGTTCCTCCAAAACCAAGATTCAGTGGTGTTTTTACATCGATTCGACCAAGATTTCACTGTAGTGTCAAGTCTGATAGAAACAAGAAGTATTTAAGCTTCTTATCTGTCACAGAACTGCCTGGTTGCTGGACTATTATTATTAAGTGTGACAAATTGAAGAAACTTATACTAAAGAGTCCCTCTAAGCAAACATTGTGGTAGCTACTGAGTATTTAGTCTATTTCCCTTTCTTCAGACCCCTATGGGGAGAATAGGGACACTAATTTGAGTATATTATGCAATCTGAAAGAGCAAAGATACTAGGTACCATTGCCCAGAAATCATAGAACAAAACATACCAGATTGATAACTAAAATGTCAGCAGTTCAGATCTACCAGTCACTCTGCAAGAAAAAGATGGGCTGTCCCCTTCTACAAAAAGTTACCGCCTCAGAAACTTGATGGCTGATTGCCATGTCAGAAGTTTGACAGCAATGGGTTGTGATCTCTGAATCAGAGCTTATGATGCACCAATTATTTCCCAGTAGTAAATAAGGACCTGAGGAAGAACAAGAAATTGAGTCACGATGATGGAGAGAAACCTAGAAAGAAAAAAACGGCCTATCCTAAACACAAAATATGGGTCACAGAGTCAGAGAGACAACAGCTAGAATCCCAGATGTGCATTCTGTGGCTTGCTCAGCTCGATAACTTTGAGCAATTCAATGAAACCACATGATTTTTACATTTCTTATCTAGAGATCATTGAAAATAGAATTATGCCTGTATTTGGATATTGTAATAATTAGACAGAAGACATCTGCTATACCCCTACATTATGTGGCCCCATTAGGTATTGAATTAATGGCAACAATTAGTAATAGCATTGGCACTCTCCAGTGAGGTCTGAGACTGTGGGAAGTCAGGGGACTAAGTGTAGAACGTGCATGTGGAAGTGCCAAATGAGCCGTTTTGTCATCTTCTCTATTTAACCTAGAGTTGTGTTCTTAACAGAATCACCATCTTTTTTTCTCTCCCCACTTCTTTTCTTTCTCTCCCTTCCCCTTATCATTTTTTCCAGAAACCTCTATACTTTCCAATAAAGAAGTACTACTAGCATCCTTCTAGAACATCAGCTGGACTAGTGTAACTGGCACAAAAGCAAACCTTTTGGCCTCCAGCATTGCCAGCAGGGTGTCTCAGAGGACACTTAACAGCAGGAGTCCAAACAATGCTGCTTTACAAGCCAAAGTGGGGGTGACCAAAAGCAGGTCAAAGCAAAGGAAATGGGCCATGCACATGGCACAGCTTTGTGCTGGGAAGGGGGGTGGAGGAGGAGGCTGTTCATAATGTTTCTACAGCCAATCTGGCATGCAACAGTCAGAAACAGGGAGATGTGGATCCAAGATAATCAACATCCTTTGTGAATAAAAAGCCAAGATGCCAAGCAGCCACAAGCTCTCTGCATAGCTGCTTTGTCTGTAAGCCAAAAGAATAAGGCACACAGTATGGTAAGATATACTGACTACATGTTGTTGTTCTTATGTGCCATTGACTCACTTGCAACTCATAGTGACCCTATGTCCAATAGTTCTGAACCCTGCTCTATCCTGAGCCAACCTTATTGCCTCTGATACAGCTACCCCCATTATCCCAGTCACTGAGTCACTCCATCTCAAGGTTGGTCTTCCTTTCCTGCTCTGTCCCTCTACCTTCCCAAGCATGATGTCCCTCTCTAAAGACTAGTCTCTCTTTTCAACATGCCCAAAGTATGTGAGATGGAGCTTCAGAATCCTAGCCTCCAAGAAGCAGCCTGGTTTCACCCTCTCTAAGGTGAACCTGTGTGTTTTTCTAGCAGTCCATGATATATTCTGTGCTCTTTTCCAGCTGAAAGACATCAATTGTCCTTCTATCATCCCTAGTCATTGTCCAGCTTTCTGATGCATTGCACATAATTGCAAAGACCATGGCCTGGATCAGGGGCACCTTAGTCTCCAGACTGACATCATTGCTCTTCAGTACTCTGGAGAGGTCCCCGACAGCAAAGTTTCCCAATACAATTGCTCTTCTGATTTTCTGGCTGCTGATACCAAGAGTATTGACTGTGGAGCCAAGCAAGCTAAAGCTGTTAATGATCTCAGTCTTTTACTGTCTGTCATGATGCTGCCAATTGGCCCATTGCTGAGAATCTTTGTTTTCTTCATGTTGAGCTTCATTTCATATTGAAGCCTACAGTTCTTGACCTTCTGCAGCAAATGTCTCAGGTTCTCCTCAGTTTCGGCAAGCAAGGTGGTGTCATCTGCATAACGCAGGTTGTTGATGAGCTTTCCTCCAATCTTCATTCCACATTCCTCCTTGTAGAGCCCAGTCTCCCGATGATCTGTTCTACATATGGATTGAAAGGTATGGAGAGAATTAGAATCTCAGAACACTTAACTATGCTTATGTAAAACCTATTCTTGGACCAAGCAGCAGTCATCAGAACAGAGCAAGGAAACACTGCATAGTTCAAAATTGGGAAGAGTGTACACCAGGAACTGACTATATACCCACTACCAATCACAACCAAACATCAAATTGTTGGTTTTGTGTGCCATCCAATCAGAACTGATGCATAGCTGACCCTACAGTAGATTTTCAGAAGCAGTAAATCACACAGAAGGAGACTGCCCATCCTCTCATGGAGCAACTGGTGGATTTGAACCACGTGTCTTTGCAAGTTCAGAGCAGTTTTGTATCAGTAGGGCCAGGAGGGAGAATTCTTACAGGCACTAAAATTTATCTAGGACAATTTTCATGTAGCAAAGTAAGCAAGAAAAGTGGATAAAGCTTGTTCTGAGAACAGTTACCATTTTTCCATATATAAAACTTTTCTTCTTACTCTTCACTCCACCATAGGTATTGAGGATTTACATTGTACTCATGATGCTAAGGTAAAAGCTATCTGTGGATATACAGATGAAAAAGTTGTTTTTGTTAAATATCAGTACCATCAAATCAGAATCCACTTATAACTGACCCACCAGCAGGTAAATTGCATGGAAGTATATTGCTCATTTTCTCTCATGAAGCAGCTGGTAGATTTGAACTGTATACCTCTGGATTGGCAGCACAATTCTTTAGCATTAAGCCATCAGAGTTTCTTTAAAAATTACATACACTGCTAACACAAAGGCTGTGATGCTCCACTGGTTAGAATCCACTAGCAGCTCTAGCAAGAAAGATGGCTCTTTGTTATTGGCAGCCTTCAAAATTCTATAGAAAGTTGCTATGAGTTAGAACTGACTTGACAATTGCAAATCTGAATTTTGCATTTAATTGACCTCCATATTTGGGAGCTCTGTCTCACATACTTTGGGCATTCAGCCAAGAGAGACTGACCTTTGGAGAAGGACACCATGCTCGGAAAGATGAAAGGACAGTGCAAGACAAGACCCCAGATGAGACAGATTGATTCAGTGACTGGAGTAATGGGTGTAGGTGTGTCAGAGTCAGTGAGATTGGCTCATGACAGGGCTGACTTCAGAGCTGTTTTACATAGGGTCACTATGAATTGCAAGTGACTCAACGGTACATAACAACAACATATATTGACATACACTTTAAAATTCAGCTGAATACAAGTCACCTTCTAAAACATCAAAATCCAGTAGGAAGAGTAAGTATTTCCATTTTCTAACATCACAAGAGATCAATCCCTGCAGTTTCTGAGAACCAAGGACCAGGATCTTTCTGGAGCTGGAGTGTTACATTGTAGGGAAGACTTGGGTGAGAGGGACACGTGGAAGGGCTGTGCTCTCAGACACAGAGTTTACACCTTGGCTGACAGCAATCGGCTACTGTTGAGCCACCATGCTGGACATACAGCACATAAGAATGAATGGAAGGACAGTTCATGTCAGTGGACATACAAAGGTATTGGGAGCCTTTAAAATCTTCCCCTAAATGACTTTTCTTGCCTCGCAGTTTACCATTCTCTTTCACCAAATCCCACACAGAATATAGTCAATCTCCCAAGCTTATCTCTTACTATGAGAATTCTGCCTGGATATCCCTTCCATTCTCTTAGCATAAATACTTTAGTGATCTTTTAAAGCTCAGAAGTCTTTACCTTCATAATGGCTGAATTATGATTCCTTCAGCCTGTTTTATTCTTCCTCTGCTAGGGGCTTATCACATTGCACTGTCATATTGAAATCAATGATGAAGCTTTATCTCTTAAGGAATTGCCTTTCAGTTGAAAACTTACCCTGTTGGAAGTTTCACCGTCAACAAGTATGTCTATCATTTTCATGAGGAAAAAATTAATTTCATTTTGTTTTCCATGTAAACCAAGTTTTTAATGTCATAGTTTGATCATTGGTTTAAAAAAATAATTGTAACTGTGTTATCGTTCTTAAATGAAACAGAAATCTTAGACAAGGCCACATGCTGTGTATTCATCAGTTTGTGGTGAAACAAACAATAAAATACTTGTTTCCTACTCATAAGTCTGCATCTGTGGAATAAGTGGAAATTTGCTCTGTACTGTTCTGTATGTCTTTTTTTATCAACAGTCCATAAAAAGGCAAGTCCCCATACAGCAAATAATTAATATAATGACAGAAGCTAAGACCTGGACAATAAGATTTGAAGCTTACAATATCTATCTCATTCACTCATAGTCCACTGATCTAGGAGAGTCACATTGTCCATTTCAACATCACTGGAGCAGGAAAATACACTGTTAACAGGACAGGAAAGAGGAGCAAATATTTACAAACGGTGCTCCAACCCTACAATCTATCTAAGGCCACTTACAGTGAGCATTCACTTTTCTTCATTTCTCACATGAAATTTCTCACGTCCAAAGAAATGCACCCTAAAAATCTGGTTATAGCATCAATTTCAAAGTCAAAGGTCCAATGAAAGTTTCTAAATCATGGACAAAATCACCATACACATCCACAAACAGTGGTGGAGCAAGGATAACACAATCCTCATTGATAAACAAAAAGGATAAAAGTCATTTAGCACTCACTGAGTCATAGCTGAAACATAGCTGAACTCCTGTTTAACATTAAGTCTCCTGTCCTGAGGTCTAACAATGTTTCTCTCCTATTCATAAGGTTTTCAAAGATCTGTTATTTCAGAAGCGGTTAGCCAATACTGCTTCATAGTCTGTCTCAGTCTGGAAGCTGTCAATCATGGATGATGCTGCTGGTATTTGGCATACTGGTACACCATATTTTCCAGCGTCACAGTAGCACTCAAGTTACCCCAGTACAGCAAACTGACAGACAAGTACCATAAGTTAGTTGTGTTGTTGTTGATTGCCTTCAAGTCAAGCATGACTCAGAGAGACCCTATAAACAAAAGGTCTGAAGCTTTTTTATAACTATCAACATTTATCAAAGTTTATAGAGTTTCCGGAGGCATGTTGTTTAGGAAGTAGATGCCATTCCTGCTTCCAATAAGAAGCCGTAAGAGCAAACTACAAATAAGCAAGTAAACACCTACACAAACTAAAAAATGTACAGCAAAACCCAGGTCTCCCTATCTGCCCAATACAGAAAATTGATAGATAAGTGCTATATCTGTAAGAGCAAATCCTAAAACAAGCAAGCATACAAGCATCATAAAACAAATATGTATGCTATACAAAGCAAACTCTGATTTAGACCGTGCATCTCCATGAGGAAGAATATGGTATATGAACTGGAGGAAGACTCATTAGCAAGTTGTGTTCTGCAGATAACACAACCTTGCTTAAAGAAAGTAGACTTGAAATACTTGCTGCAGAAATCAAAGACTAAAAATTAAAAATCAACATCAAGAAAACAAAAATCCTCACCATTGGACCAATAGGCAACATCATGATAGATGGAGAAAAGATTGGAGTTCTCAATGACTCCGTTTTACTTGGATCCATGGTAACATCCATGGTAATAACAACAGTCAAGAAATCAAAAGATAAGTTGCACTGGGAAAATATTTTGTCAAGGAACTCTCCAAAGTACTGTTCTTGTTGTCGTTAGGTGCCTTCAAGTCGTAGACGACTCCTAGTGACCCTATGAATGAGAGGCCTGAGCACTGTTCGTATATAGAGTTTCCGGAGGCAAGCCATTTCGGAAGTGGATGCTGCTCCTGCTTCCAGGCTTGTATTAGTACTAAAGAGGAATAATATGAGCTTAAAGACTAAGTTGCACTTGATCCAAGTCATGTTTTTTTTTTCAATTGCCTCCTATGCATATGAAAGTTAGACAATGAGCAAGGATGACAAAAGAACTGATGCCTTTGAATTTTGATGTTGGAGAAGAGTATTGGATCTCCCCTGGAGTGACAAAAGAACAATTAAGTCTGTCCTGGAGAAAATGCAGCCAGGGTACTCCTTAGAGGCAAAGATAGTGAAACTTCATCTCACATACCTTGGGCATATTGTCAGGAGAGGCCAGTCTTTGGAAAAGGACATTGTCCTGGGAAAGGTGGAGGGTCAGAAAAATAGAAGAATTCCAGCAAGATGAATCAACACAATGACTTTAACAATGGGCTCCAACATATCAGAGATGGTGAAGATGGCAGACAGGGTTGCCGAGAATAATAGTTTGTCAATGTGATGATACTTAACAATAACCTTGGAGAGGAATGTTCAGTGAGTCTACACTTCAGTTTCACTCCCTAAAAGTGGCTCTCAGCAGGTGGCTCTTGACTCTGCTGTCTAGGCTGTAGTTCTCTCTTCATTTTCTGTGTTGGATGTATCGAATGTGAGCATTGAGAACTATGCTATCCCAGAAGAATTAGCAGCGTCCTCAGCCTTGCTTTTTGCCTGAGAAAGTTGGAACACAGCCTCCAAGAATCAGAGTCTCTTGTAATAGAAAATTACAGTATTTGGGGAACTTTCAAAAATTATATTAGCTATTTATCTATCTGATTCCATTCTCTGTGCCAGAAGCTGCCTCCACAATTCCTTTGTATACATGTCTTTTTCTCTAGACTTCATTAAGGGGGTTTTTCCCCACTTGTTGCAAAATCTTGCCTGTAGGACTTGTGGTTACACCCATAATTTCACCTGAGACTCTCTTACCCACTAATCCTGACTAAAAGTGTTGCTCGATTTTATCTTTTACCAGTGAAAGATTTTAAAAAAAGTTATATTTTCAACCCTGAAACCTCTAACTTTAGAACTCTATTTTCTTTCTCATCTTTTGCTGTAAACAGACCTGTTATTCCTGGCTTCATTTATTTCTCCTGTTCTCATAGCTTCATGGTTGGAACTGACTCAGAGCTGACTCTCCCACAGGTTTTCTGCGGCTGTAAAATCTCAGGGGAAGACATCTTTCCCCTTCTCCTGGCCTCCTTCTCCTGCAGAATTGCAGATGTGTCCAAACCAACAGAGAAGTTCAGCCTTTGGATGTGCAGAGCAACTCCCCATTGTCTGTGCCACCAGGGTCCCCTTATTCCTTTAAGTAGTTTATCAAATGCAATTCATAACACTCAATTCCCTCTTGTAATACTCATCTGAAATACCTTTCTCATCAAAACCACAAATTCATTACATACATTTTCTCTCTTTTAGGTTATTGTTGCTTCCAGGAAACAGTGTTAGATTGGTTACTTTTTTTTAGTGAGATGTTTTTTGGGTTTTTTTGGTTTTGATTTTGTTTTCCTTTAGGAATCTAATTACCATCTATAACTACATAATGAAGCAATTGCCACATTTTTTTATGCAATAGTATGCCACTCCTCATAACAATTTCAGTATTAGTCAGTTTGCTATTAAAAAACCAAACACAAGTTTTTATGACAATAAACACATTTCTGTCCCAGGACAACATTTACCACTTGGGTATGAATAGTTAGATTCTGTTTCACAAGTCCTTACTTCCAGGGATCCAGGCTGAAGGAGCAGCAACTGTGAATAGCAACTATGTTTCATAACAGAAGGGAGAAACAGGAAGCATTAAATGGTATTTTTTAGTTACTTGGGCATATTTACTATTGTTTGCATCTCATTGATTAAACTCAACATAAATGAAATAGGGAGTCCTTGATCTGGAAGAATAATTTCTTTTTATAGTTGTCATAAGTGGTCAAGTCAGGACTTACCCATAGCTGACCTTTCAGAGGGTTTTCAGAAGAGGAGGAGACTGCCTGTCTCCCTTGGAGCTGCTGTTGGATTTGAACCACCTGCCTTTCTATTGTCAACACAAACTCCTTACTGCTAAATATTTTCAAACAACAATACAATCTACTGTATACTTTCCTGAAACCCACGGTAGTATAAAACCTCAGTGTTGAAGATATAATAGTCTAGCTCCTGAAAACTCATTCACTAACCAAGATTTGTAAGAGACCAATTGTTTACTTCACATTCTGGGAGGAAAGGGGGGAATACACACACACACACACACACACACACACACACGTGTGAGCCATTTGCCATTTGCTGTAAAATATGACAAAAAGCTACAGCATCTTATATGTAAAAGGTATAAAGTAAAAATATTAAAGAAAAGCTTCTTTTTTTGCAATTTCTGGTTTCTTTTCTGAGACTAAAATTGTTGTCATGAAATATATTTTGTGTACACAAGCAATATGGATTCAGCGAGTCTCTACAGTTTACATTTGACACAGTCAAGGACTCTGAGTCACAAGGTATTATTCGGAATTGTAGGGTTCTTCTGATTGCTCCTAAACAATTCACAAATGTTAGTAAATGCAACGCTTCTGTTTGAATGGGACCCCTGCTGAGCTCGTCGCATCCTAAAGATTGTAAAGTGAGCACTGCCCTCTAATGGTTGATAAGTCGTAACGGAGCCAGAAAATGTCTTTTCCTCTTTTTGCTTCTTGAATAGGAATTTAAGAGAAACATACAGCGGAATTTTAAAAATATATTTAACAACACTCTAAAACTACCTTCTCTGCTAAGTCCTTCTTATTTGCTTTGATTGTAATCAAGCAATTCCATTTTCCCCATACAATGTTAATTAGTCATTCAGTCTGTAACTGATTCATCTTTAAATGGTCACAAATGTACACTCAATTTTCTTTTCAGGAAGAAATAAAAATTTTACACTGGTGATGAAGATTGTCTAATTTGCAATTTAAATTGTGTTTTTATTGATTATAGGCCAGTGCCATCACTAAGGAACAATAATATCTAACAAGTTTCTAACTCCTGGTATTTCCAAAATGATTACACATTTTATTAATCAAGGTCACAGTCACCTCATTTTACTGGTGTCAATGAAAACCTGATGCTATGTGTTAATTAAGAAGCACTAATAGCAATGAAATCTCTCGCACGTGCCAGCCCATTTTTATATGTGAGTTCCAAGTGCCCCCTATTGGGCAAAATGCAGTTTGTTAAAAAGCTGCCTTGCTGTATTCTGGCTCAGCCCTCTCCCCAGACGTTTTATTCAAGCTAAAATTCCATTAAAAAGACACAGGCGCTCAACCCATGCAGAGAGTACAGGATCAAGACTTATATGAAAATCTTGGAAAGAAAAAATTCATTAAGCCTTTACTGTATCTGTATGAATAGCTTTCAGATACCAAGCTTTCTATTATTCCTCAAATCTCATTTCAAATATGATTGCCTCCGTGAGAAATTGGAAACTATTAGAAAACAAGGCATGGATGATATTTTAAAGCCCAAATTTTCTCTTCAGTACTTAGAAGCGTGTTTCTTCTTTCACACACAATCCGACTATCCAACTGATGGAAGTTTTTCTAACCCTGGGTGTATACGAAAGGTCTGCTACAGGACTCTGAAACGACCCAAAAAAGCAATGTCTCCACTGTGTACTTGAACGTTTGTAATTGTCAGCCCAGCGACATAGACCTAGCTACGCTTGGCCAGAGTGGAGTTGGTGCATTCAGAGTGAACGTATTTTGGTGGGGGTTGGGGAACAAGGGTGCTATTCTTCTCTAAACAGTTAAAAAAAAAAAGAGTCTCAAGTGTAAATCACCTTTTGTCTGTAGGTTCTTTCCTCCTGACAATGATGAATTTTACTACACATACCCTGCACTGTGGTGGTGATTGTTGTTGTTTGCTGTCATCGAGTCGCATATGACTCATAATGACCCTATAAACAGTGGATCTGAACCCCCATCTTGTCCTGTGCCAATTTCATACTTCCTGACACACTAGAGCCCATTGCAGCAGTCACAATGTCACTCTATCTGATTGAGGGTCTTCCTCTCCTTCACCAACCCTCCACTTTTCCAGGCATCATATCCCTCTCCAAGGAATAACCTCTCCTAGAAACATACCTAAAGTATGTGAGGTGAAGTCTTATCATCCTTGCCTACAAAGAGCATTCCAGTGTACCCTTTCCAAGACCTATCTGTTCTCTTGGTTGTCCATGGGACGTTCAGTGCTCTTTTCCAACATCACAGCTCAAAGGCATCAATTCCTCTGTCATCCCTATTCATTATCCAGCTTTCAGATGCATAGCAAGTAATCAGAAAGACCATGGCCTGAATCAGATGCATCGTTACTCCTCAAAAATTTGAAGGGGCCCCTAACTGCAGATTTTCCCAGTGCAATCTGTCTTCTTATTTCCTAACTTCTGGTATGAAGGGTATTAAGTGTGGCTCCAAGTAAGATGAAGTTGTTGACAGTTTCTATCTCTCCTCCAACCATCATGCCTATTGGTTCAGTGGTAAGAATCTTTGTTTTCTTGATATTGAGATACAATCCATATTGAAGGCTGCAATGATCTTGATCTTCTATAACAAGTGCTTCAAGTCCTCCTCATAGGAACAATTCACCATTACCATATAAGCCATATGAACAATTTACCATTACCGTATAAGCAGGAGTCAATGGTAAAGAAGGAGGAAGTGGAAGCTGCACTGAAGGCTTTGGCAAAAAAAAAAAATAAGGCCCCAAGAATCAATAGGATACCAGTTGACTTTTTTCAATTAACAGGTGCAGCCATGGGTGAATTCACTTCTCTGTGCCAGGAAAATTGGAAGACAGCTGTCTGGCCAACAGATTGGTAGAAGTCTATATTTGTTCCCATTCCCAAGAAAGGTGATCCAACAGAATGTGGAAACTATCGCACTGGGACAGAGGTGAGACAGAATCCATAATCCTTGCACGTCTGCTTACCTCAGAAATATACTGGAGTTATCAGGGCCAAACTGAGTATGCTACTGAACACACTTACAAAGAAAGTTAAAACATATGGAAGCTTTTTGTGTGAAAGTTTGGAGAGTAACTTGTCATTCCATTCAACAACTCATACCCATTATATTCCAGCCACCATTACAGCCCCTGCCTGCATTGCAATGTTGTTGTTGAATGCCTTCAAGTCAAGCACAGCCTATTGCAACTCTATGAACAAAATGCCTGAAGCCTTTCTATTACTTTCGACATTTATCAAAGTTCATAGTTTCTGGAGGCATGTTGTTTAGGAAGTGGATGCTAGAGCACTCTCCCATTTCCAGCCTGTCTCCCTCTCCCATTTCAGTTGCTCCTCCTCTCCTACCTCTTACTGCCTTCTGAGTTTTATCTCTGGACAAATGCTGCCCCAATTTTTCTCTTGTATGGCGGCTGACTGGTATAGGCAATGCATCCTCCCTCCCACCTGCCCCCAGTGTGACTGATAAATTTGTAGACCTGTCTATTATCAAGTTGAAAGTTAAGTCAGGCTGAAAGAATGACTTAGAGGCCCTATCCCTATCACAAAGCATGATGATATACTATCATATTTGGCACATGCTTCCCTGAAGATCACATTAGCCAAATCAACTTTATATACCCCACTATCTCATCATTTTCATTTATGCAAATTTATTTCTTGCTAGATTATTACATGGGAGACAGACTATGTTTTTCACTGCTATGTGAACTGCTCCTAGCTCAGTGTAGGTTGTGTTATCAGGTGACTTTGAGTTGTTTCCAACGCATAATGGAACTATGTATAATAGAATGAAATGCTGCCACGTCCTGGGACAGTCTTACAATCATTGTTATGTTCAAGCTCATTGCTGCAGCTGCTGTGCCAATCCATTTTGTTAAACTCCCATGTGTCAGCTCAAACTTTTCTGTGTTCAAAATCAAGCCACCTGTGGGTAATCTCCTCCCATGTGATTTTCTGCCCCTAAAAACCTTCTGGAGGGCCTGCTATGGGTCGGTTCCAACTCAACAGCACATAACAAACATATACAATCTACAACATACAACGTCTGGTACCTTTTGTGGTAAGACTACTTCTTCTGAAGACTTTGCATTGCAGGACAGTCCTGAGGAATTGGAGGGGGGCAGGGATTATCTGGATGCTTCAGGGATTTTGCGCTAATTGCTCCAAAATGTCAGTGGCTCTCTTACCTCTCACCTCTGAGGGGCTAATGTCATGTTTTCCAGGATCTGTCTTAAATGACTCAGTCAGCCTGTTCCTTATTTAAATAAGATGGAACTTGTACTCTGCCCACAAATCCATGACCTGTCTTTCTCATTGGTGGCAATGTATGGAAGTCAAACATTGAATCAAAGTGACATACTTGGGTCTTTTTAAGCTCGTAAAAAGATCTTTTGCCACAGACTTCCCCAATATAATGTGTCATTTGAGCTCCTGACTGCAACTTCCATGCATGTTCAAGAATAAAACCCTGGACCATTTCAACTTCTTCATAATTTGTCATAGTGTTGTTTATGGGCCCAATTGTGAAGATTTTTCTCTCCATGTTCTAATTCAATCCGTACTGAAGGCTTTAATTGTTCATTTTCATCAATAAAGGCTTCACATGATTTCACTTTCAGCAAGCATGGTTATGTCATCTGTATGTCACAAGTTATTAATGAGTCATCCTCCAATTCTGATGCCGCCATCTTCTTCATACAGCCCAATTTTTCAGTCATTCCACATAGAGATTGAATAATTAATGTCAACGAATACAAATAGGCTACACACCTTTTCCAATTTTAAACCACACAATAACCTCTTGATATGTTGCAAAAATTGCCTCTTGCTCTATGAACAGGTTTCACAGAAACACAATTAAGTCTTGTAGAATTCCCATTCCCTGCAATACCATTCATAATTTGGTATGATCTACACAGGTGAATGATTTCTGAGTAAATGAAATACAGGCAAAAAATATTCTTTTGGCCAAGATCCGTAAGACAACTGTAAGTTCATATCTTCTTCTGAACCCCGCTTGAACCTCTGAAAGTTCAACAGCCGTTTTTTCATTATCTTTGTAAAACCTTTGCTCACTTGTCAAATTAATATTAAATAATACCCACATTCTGTTTCATTGTCTTTCTTTGGAAGGGGCATAAATGTGGATCTCTTCCAGTCAGTTTGCCAGGTGGCTGTCTTCCTGATTCCTTTATACAAACAAGTGCATTCTTCCAGCATTTGCATCCACTTGTTGAAGGATTTCAGTTGATATTCTGACTTGTTTTTCACTAATACTTTCAGTGCAGCTTAAGCTTCTTGCTTCAGTGCTAGTAGTTTTTGATCATATTCTGCCTCCTGAAACAGTTGAACATTTGCTAGTTCTTTTTGGTACAGTGACTCTGCGTATGCCTTACATCGTTTTTCCTCTCTCACATCTCTTTTTGATGTGTCCTATATCTTTTCATGATTGGTCCATGGAATTTCTTCAGTAATGCACCTCCAGGCTCGGCTTTTTCTCTTCACTGCTTTTTGTGTAAGAAATGGACCATTCTTTGGTTTTTTTTTTTCTTCTCTAACTCTAGGTCTTTGTAGATTTCATTACATTTCACTTTGTCTTCTCAAGCTACCCTTTGGCAACTGTTCAGCCCTTTTGTTTCATCATTTCTTCCATGCACCTTAGCTGCTTCAACCTTGGAACTAAGTTTCAGTGTCTCTTCTGACACCTATTTTGTGCGCTACCCTTTTTCCTGTACTTTTATAACATTTTACTTTATTCATATATGATATTCTTTATATAATCCCACACTTTTCTGGTCTTTCATCATTAGGGTTCGATATGTCAAATCTATTCTTGAAATGGTCTCTAAATTCAAGTGATATTTATGACTCAGAATGAGCCATGCAATAAGACAGAACAAGAAGAAATAGCTACAAATATCCTTTAGTGACTAGAATGTACAATATACTGAGTATAAATCAAGTAAAATTAGAAGCTTTATAAAATAAAATGGAATGACTGAAGATCAATACTTGCAGCATCAATTAGTTGAAATATTCAGATATTAGGTATTTTTGGGTCCAACAATCATGTGGTCTAATCTTCCAGGACAACAAATTAAAGTTGTTGTTCTTGTCATATGTTGTCAAGTTAATTACAACTCGTAGTGACCCTATATGCACAATAGCTCTGAACTCTGCTCTATCTTAGGCCATTCTCACTGTCTCTGACACACCTACCCTCATTTGTGTCAGTCCATCTATTCCTGGGTCTTCCACTCCTGCCCTATCCCTCTACCCTTCCATGTATGATGTCCTTCTCCAAGGACTGTTGCCTTCTGACAACATGCCCAAAATATGTGAGACAGAACCTCAAAATCCTTGCCTCCAAGGAAAAGCTTGGCTTCACCCTCTCTAGGACAGATCTGTTAGTTCTTTTGGCAGTCCACGGTATGTTCAGCACCATAACTCAAAGACATAAATTCTTCTTCTGTCATCTTCTACTATTTCATTATCTAAAAGGACGTTTTACGACCTTCCCTGAAATTTAACCATGTTGGTTATAAGTTAATATCGATATGCATGCAAAAAGACAGTTAATATTACTATTAATCAAATATACACACCAACCATGAATGCCAAAGATGAAAAAAGTCTTAAAGACTGTTGCAGTCTGAACTTAATCAAGATGTTATGTATCAATGTGCAAAAAAACATGCATTCATTTGTACTGTTATTGGAATGCAAAATTTGAAAACAAAGAAGAATAAATAGTTGGTAAATATAAACTTGTTGAGAAATACAATATAGAAAATTGCCTGATAGAATTTTGCAAGACCAATGATTTAGAAATCAGAAATATTTGTATTCAACACAATTAATTAACATGGCTGTGGATCTCATCTGATACAATATCCAATTAGACAACGTCTGTGAAAAGACATGATGGAGAAGCTCAATATTATAGTCAAGACAAAGCCAGGGACCAACTGCAGAATATACCATCTGTGGTCTAGTGGTAAAGAGCTGAACTGCAAACCCAAAGGTATGTGTTCGATTCCACCAGCTGCTCTACAGAAAACAGGTAATCCATGTGATTTAAAGCCTCTGAAAACCCACTGGAGGCTACAAATCTGTTCTACTCAATGTTGTTGTTGTTATTATATACCATCAAGTTATATCTGAGTCATAGCTGACCCTCCAGTGGGATTTTAGAGGCAGTGAATTGCACAGGAGGAGATTACCCATCTCTCTCCCACAGAGCAGCTGATGGATTCAAACAACCCCTTACCACTAAGCCATCAGAGCTCCCTGGTTCTTGTAGCACCCTGTGAATACCTCACTGCTTTATCACACATCACAATGCTATAATTTACATGAAACTTGCCCCATTATGACCTATGAGCTGCCCAATGACAGCAGCTATGCCTTACTCATCTTGATATGCCGGTGCTTTGCAATATCTTTACTGAGCTGTGTTTATATGAAGAGACACTTTAAATCTCCTACATGGAAAGATATTGTCTAAAATATATTTACCTGAATCTTTGTCTTACACAATTACATATGTTGTGTGTGTGTGTGTGTGTGTGCTTGACACTTTGAAAAGAACTTTTTTCAGAAACACTTTTGAAAAACACTATAAAATTTTCAAAATTGTTAGAAATCAAATGAAAAAATGTTGACTCATGCATATCATGACTTAGCCTGTAAGACTCTTAAAAATAGTCAATTTTAATTAGGATAAATTTAGATATCCCAGCTATCGAAGCAAGGAAAATGGCAATATCTAATTTGGAGGATAAATCCCTCAAGCATCAAAAATATTATCAACGTGAAGCAATCAATATGTTACTGGTAAAAATAAAGACCACACACTGAGACCCACAAAGAAACTACAGTTAAAGGACAAACACTTGATGAGATTGCCTTCAGAGTAAACATGAAACAGCTTACATAAATCTCTCAACAGTGTGTCAAATAATCCAACCCATTAGTAATATAGCTAAACAACAACTTTCAGTTCTGTTAATTATATATTAAATATTCTTTAAATAATAAACAGCAAATTTTTGTTGTTGTTTTTGTTGTTAGGTGCTGTACTACAATTCACAGCAAACATTTTATCAACAGATGTGTGCCCTGCCCTATGCTGTGCCATCTTCAGGATCTCTAATATTCTGGAGCCCATTGGTACAGCCACTGTGTAGATTCTTCTTGCTGGAGGTCTTCCTCTATTTTTCTGACCCTCCACCATTCCCAGGATAATGTTCTTTTCCAAAGACTGGTCTCTCCTGAAAATATGCACAAGATATGTGAGATGAAGTTTTACCATCTAAGGAGTACTCTGGATGCACGTATTCCCAGACAGACTTGTTTATTCTTTTGGCAGTCCCTGGAATATTCAACACTCTTATCCAACATCACATTTGAAAATAATTTATTCCTCTTCTGCCATCCTTATTAACTGTTTAACTTTCAGATAAATAGGGAGCAATTGAAAAAAATTAAGGCTTCAATCAGTTGCACCCTAGTCTTTAAACTGACAACATTGCTCTTTAGCACTTTGGAGAGGTCTTGACAATAGATTTTCCCAGTGCAGCCCATTTTTTAAATTTCTTGACTGATGTTACCATAGGTATTTATTTTGGATCCAAGCAAAATGGAATCACTGAGAACTTCATTTTTCTCCCCTCCATCTAGTATTTTTGTTTTCTTGGTTTTGAAATGTATCCTATTTCGAAGGTTATCCTTTTAAATTTTCTACAACAACTATTTCAAGTCCTCTTCTCTTCAGCAAATAAGGTTGTGTCATCTGCATAATGCAGATTAATGACGAGTCTTCTTCCAATCCTGATGCCACATTCTTCTTTATATAATCAGCACACAGACCTTTCTTTATTTTAAATTATACACTGTTCCCTTGTTCTGTTTAGACAAGTTTCTTAGTCTAGGTATAGGTATTGTGTGAGCACTATTAAGTGTTCTAGAGTCTCTTTTTTCTCAGTGTTATCCGTAATTTGTTAGAATCTAGTCAAATGCATTTGCATAGTCAATAAGACACAAATAAAACATCTTTCTAGTATTCTCTGATTTCAGCCAAGATCCATCTGACATCAGTAATTCTATCCTTTGACCATGACTCTTCTGAATGCATCTTGAATTTCTGGAAATTCTGTTAATGTCCTGTTCCAACCATTTTAAACAAATTTAAGCCTCAAGTTGCAATACTGATGCTATGGGGGAAATATTGTATGATGCAGTAAATGCCAAAAAAAAGATGGCAATAATTCACTGAGTCATTGTACCAAAAAGAATTGCCTGGCATGGAACCATTTCAAGAAGGAGCATATGATCAAGAACCATGGCAATGAAGGAAGAAGTTCAAGCTGCACTGAAGGCATTGGCAAGAAACGAGGCCCCAGGAATCTGTGAAATACCAGTTGAGATCTTTCAACAGACAGGTGCAACCCTGAATGTGCTCACTAATCTATACCAAGAAATTTTCAAGACAGCTACGTGGCCAACTGACTGGAAAAGATATATATATAGTCCCATTCTAAAAAAAAAAAAATAAATAAAGTGATCCAATAGGATGTGGAAATTATTGAACAATATCATTAATATCACTTTCAAGTAAAGATTAGTCAAACAACACATATGTCCCTGTAGTTATTAAAAAAACACCAACATTTTCATGTGTAATGGCATTTGATTTTTATTTTTCTTTCTCTAAAATCTGCTAGGGTCTAGTAAGGGTGAGTGTTTCCTGCCTAAAGTTGATGATTAGATGTCTTCTCTGGACCCACTTAGGTCTGAACATTCACAGCCTTCATCTAGGTTCAGTTTTATGTGGCTCATCAACCAGCCATGAACAAGGGAGAATGAGGCATCTCCACCATTCCCCAACATCAGACCTCTTAATTGAGTGCAGGTAAGCTGGGTTCTTGCCACAATGACCATGTACCCATCCCTTCCCTTGGTCTTCCACTTGACATCCTGAACAGCATCCCAATTTGTTGATGGAACAAAATACCCATTTAGAAATCTCAACCCATTTTAGGAGTCCTGACAACACACAGACCCTGGGAATTGTCTTTCTCTAGGATTGGAGCCCCGTCCTGGCCAATAGCTACAAACTGAGGATTCACACACAACCCCACCCTATCAAACAGCATTGGGTATAAACACACTTATGAGTCACCCCTAACTTCTCCATGAGCACTCATCAGTCATAATACTTCAACACTTACTACTTTTTTGGTACCTACTTTCACCTGATTATCTTCATGGTTTTAGGCTGATGCTACTAGAACAGTTGATTCTCCCTACTTCGCATCAGAAGAAATTGAAGGTTTGAGATGTAAAATATCTTGTCCCAAGGCCACAAAGCTACAAATGACAGAGGTGTGACTTATAGCCATATCTGTAAGAATTCCAGGCAGAAATATTTCCACTATCCTCTTTTATCTAGAAACTATCACCCTGGTAACTGAGCATCTATTCATCTTAACTTCTTCTTCCTCAGTGAAGATTACCATTTACCTGGCAGGTACAGCTGAGTGTTGGCCAGAATGAAGGTGATGGTGAGTTAATCAAAATATGTGGGTTTAATGCCTATGAAAACATACCAGATTAGTCACTAGATTCAGCTCAAAACTCATCGCTGTTGAGTCAGGACTAACTTATAGCTGACCCTCCAATGGGTTTTCTCTGAGGCTGTAAAATGCACAGTAGAAGTTTAACCATCTTTTTCCTAAGGGGCCTCTGGTAGTTTCAAATTCTCTATGGACCATGTCATCAGAGCTCATTAGTCACTGGATCACAACTTAAATGAAGGCATATTGATATGCCTTGGAAATAGTGTGGATTTGGTACCAACTCACTACTGCAAAGATAATATTACTATAAAGTGAGCCACACATTTATTTGTTTGTTTCCTAATGCATGTGAAGGAGCTCTGGTGGCTTAGTGGTAAGAAACTGCACTACAATCCCAAAGGCACTCAGTTTGAATCCCCCAACAACTTCGAAGGAAGATTATGGACAATCTCCTCCCATTCAATTTACTGTCTCTGAAAACCCACCTGTCTACTGTGCTGTGACTTGGTTCTGACGCCACAGTATGCAACATCTGTGCACATAAAGAGTATTTTTACGCTACGCAGCAGTCTAGTAAGTGTGCAACAGCATTATGAAACATTTTGAAATTTTGAGAGAGTTACCAAAATATAACCCAGGGACATAAAGAGAACATTTGCTTTGAGGAAAATGGCACCAACAGACTTGCTTTAAGCAGGGTTGCCACAAACCTTCAGTTTACAAAATCATACAATAGAGGGAATCATAATAAAATGAGATGTGCTTGTATCTACATAAACTTGTAAAGTTTCACATCTAACTTTCACATGCAATCTGAGAGTCTTCACGATCCCACTTTGTGGTTATTACAGTCACAGTTTGTAGAGCTATCTCTCTTTGATACATCCGCAGGAGAAGGATGGGCAATCTCCTCCTGTGTGATTAACTGCCTCTGAAAACCCTCCAGAGGGTCAGCTATAGGTCGGTTCCAACTTGATGGTACACAACAACTTCTTAGTTAAAAGTTCACACTGCTCTTACCTACCTGTCAACCTGCCTTGCATCTTTCTCTAACTTTATCTTGCTCGGTATTACACTCATTCATTCTCTAACTTAACAAATACTGATTGAGTCCCTGCTGGGTGTCAGGTACTGTTCTAGACACTTGGGATACATCAGAGAATAGCACAGGCTATCTCTGTGTATAGAACTTATATTCCAGTGAAAGAGACAGAGAAGAAATAACAGACATAAGAAGTTAGTAAAAATATATTGTGTGTAGAACCTATGGTAAAGATTACTGAGCGAGAGGTTGGGTAAGAAGGCAAGGCAAAGTAAGTGGTGGAATCAAAAGTGTGAGGGGAGGCAGTCAGTGAAACTTCTTTGAGAAGGTCATTGTGAGCAGATATGAAGAGATGGCACATGTATGGTGAAGGAACACTCCAGGCAGAGAGGCCTGTGCAAAGACCTTGAGGTACAAAGATCTCTGGCATGTCTGAGGAATAGCATAGGAGCCAGCAAAGCAGGGACGGCAGAAGCAGGGGAGAAGGCAGGAGAGTTACCAAGAGAACTCTGCAATGTGAAGGACGGGCAGGTCACTGGGAAGGCTTTTCTCCTCACATGAGTGAAATGCAAAGCTGTTGGAGGATGCTGAGTGGGTGAGTGAAGAGGACAACAGTTCATTGTTATTGAATTACCTGAGCTGTGGAGAGGGCAGAATGTAGGGAAGTAAAGAGAGAGCATTTATGTTACTTATAAAAGGTACTTGGAATGAATAAATCATTGTGCAGAATTCTATCATTCTGTCCCCAGCCTCATTTCTGTCACCAAGTACATGTTTTCTAATTACTGATCCTTCTTCCTGGTTCCCAACTTTTACATTCCAGTCACCCATTATTATTAATGCACCTTGGTTGCATGTTTGATCAATTTCTGACTGCAAAAGTTGGTAGAAATCATCTATTTCTTCCTCTTTGGCTGTGGTTGTTGGTGCATAACTTTGAATGATAGTGGTATTAACAGGTATTCCTTGTATGCATATGGATATTTTCCTGTTGCTCACAATATTATATTTTAAGATGAATCTAAAAATAGCCTTTTTAACTGTGAAAGTGACTCCATTTTTTCCAAAATCAGTACTTTGGGCACCAGCAGTCAAGAAATCAAAAGATGAATTGCATTTGAGAAAACCTGCTGTCTGGGACGTCTCCAGAGTGCTGAAAAGCAATGATGTCAGTCTAGAGACTAAGGTGCACCTAATCCAGTCCATGGTCTTAGCAATTACGTTTTATACATCAGAGAGCTGGAAAATAAGTAAGGATGGCAGAAAAATATTTGATGCGTTCAAATTGGGGTGCTGGAGAAGAGTCTTGAACTCATGGGCCACAAAGAAAACAAATAGGTCTGTCTTGGAGAGGGTGAAACCAAGTTTCTTCTTGGAGACAAGGCTTTTCAAACTCCATCTAACATACTTAGAGCACGTGGCCAGGAGGGACAAATCCTTGGAGAAGGACATCATGCTCAGAAAGGTGGAGGGACAGTGCATGGGAAGAAGACCCCAGATAATATGGATTAATACAGTAACTAGGGCAATGGGGGTAGGTATGTAGGAATCATTGAGACAGGCTCAGGACAGGGCAGGCTTCAGAGCTGCTGTTCAGAGGGTTGCTATGGGTTGCAGGCATCTCAACAGCACATAACAGCAATAACAAAGAGAGAGCAGGGAGGCCAACTAGAAGGTTATTACAATAATCTAGGGGAAAGATATCTGATGACTTGTACCAAAGGCATGTTGGTGGAGGTGAGAAGACATGATTGAATTCTGGGTGTGTTTGGAAGGTGACGTCCAGCTTCATCCACAGATCCAACACTGCCTCAGCAGGGTTAAAAAGAACACAAACAGTACAAAGCAGGGTACTTGAAATGATAGCTACCATTTTATTAAGTACTTATTATCTACCAGAGCCTTGGTGTCCTGGTGGGGAAGGAATTGTGAACCAGGAGAAAGATGGGCACTCTTCTCCTATGTGATTTCTTGCCTCTGAAAACCCTCTGAAGGATCAACTATACACATATAGATAATATATAGAGTGTGGAAATTATCGAACAATATCATTGATATCACATGCAAGCAAGATTCTCCTAAAAATTATTCCAAAACGTTTGGAACAATATGTCAACAGAGAACTGCCAGACGTGCAGGCTGGATTTAGATGAGGTCGTGGTACTAGGGATATTATAGCTAATGTTACGATGGTTCTTGGCAGAAAGCAGAGAAGATAGAAGAATGTGTATCTGTGCTTCATTGACTATGTAAAGGCTTTTGACTGTGTGAATCACAACAAGCTATGGCTGACTCTGAGAAGAATGGGAATCCCAGAACATTTGATTGTGCTAATGTGAAACCTATACTTGGACCAAGAGGCAGCTGTCAGAACAGAGCAGGGAGACACTGGATGGTTCAAAATCAGGAAGGGGTCCGTCATGGATGCATTTTGTCTCCATACCTTCTCAATCTGTATGCAGAAGAGATAATCCGAGACTCTGGGCTGTGCGAGAGGAATGTGGCATCAGCATTGGTGGAAGAATCATCAACAACCTGCGTTATGCAGATAACACAACCCTGCTTGCTGAAACTGAGGAGCACCTGGAGCACTTGCTTCAGAAGGTCAAGGACTGCAGTCTTCAATATGGATTGAAGCTCAACATCAAGAAAACAAAGATTCTCACCACTGGGCCAATTGGCAGCATCTGTAAGGATGGTGAAGAGACTGAGGTAGTAAACAGTTTTAGTTTACTTGGTTCCACAGTCAACACTCTTGGTAACAGCAGCCAGGAAATCAGGAGATGAATTGCATTGGGAAAGTCAGCTGTGAGGGACCTCTCCAGAGTACTGAAGAGCAACGACATCAGGCTGGAGACTAAGGTGTGCCCAATCCAGGCTATGGTCTTTGCAATTAAGTGCTATGCATCGAAGAGTTGGATAGTGAATAGGGATGATAGAAAGAGAATTGATGCTTTTGAGCTGTGGTGCTGGAAAAGAGTGTTGAATATACCGTGGACTGCTAGGAGATCAAACAGGTTTGTACTGGTGAGGGTGAAGCCAGAGTGCTCCTTGGAGTCAAGGATTCTGAAGCTTCGTCTGACATACTTTGGGCATGTTCCAAGGAGGGACTGGTCCTTGGATAGGGACATCATGTTTGGCAGAGTGGAGGGATGGTGCAGGAGAGGAAGACCCTTGATGAGATGGATCGATTCTGTGAGTGGAGTGGTGGGAATGAGTGTGTTTGAGACGGCGAGGTTGGCACAGGATAGAACAGCATTTAGGGCTCTTTCACATAGGATCGCTATGAGTCTCAAATGACTCGATGGCACATAACAACAACAACAACATAGATAAATAGAGAGAGAGAGAGATAGAAGATGATAGATAGATAGATAGATAGATAGATAGATAGATAGATAGATAGATAGATAGATTCAATGGCAATGAGCTTATCTGCCAAGCACATTGTTTCTAAATAACAATTTCTATCCTGCAAGTGAAAAATTTAAAGCATAAATACATTAGGTCATTTTCCCCAGGTCTCAGTTAATAAACAGCAGAGCTTGACATTTGAACCGAGTCTAGCCTGAAACCCTCACACATAACCACTCCGCCACACAGCCTCCTGGATGGACACTGTAGACCTAACTTCTGGTGATTCAATAATAAACCGAGCCATTACATTGAAGGTGAACTGCTGGGCTACAGCAGTCCCTATGTCATCATCACAAAGCTTCATTTCTAAAAATGAGTGCATTGAGGCAGAAAAACCTTGCTAAAGCAGTAATAACTAGTCAGCTGGATTCTGAAATGAATAGAGCTCAGCTACAAGGTGATTCTGTACCGGGATGAGCACTAGGGAGAAATGGGGCATTTAGACATCCTTGCTCATGTCTTAAATGGAGTATGGAACAAGCCTAAGCACCTTCTGAATGGTGAGAACAGCATGGATGTTCACTAGAGTACTGGACTCTGGGAAGCAGAGCTGCTTCTGTCATTTCCCTTTGAGGGAGGTTTGTGTGCAATCTTTTTTTAGAAAGAATACATTGAAAATACGAGAGAAAGAGATTAAGTAGCTGGCAGAACATGGGAAGTATGTTTGCAAATTAGCCTCAGGAGGGTAAAGAGAGTTGATTCAGAATATAGTGGGGCCTTTGGGACTGCATTACTGCCTCTGAGGAGGAGGACAAGGGAATGAAATAGAAGGAGTTGGCAGAACATTGTCAGCGAAGCTAATGCCGTAAGTCAGCATTTCCCAGGAGGACTCCAAACCACATGGGAGGTTGGCCTCCCGTGCACTCAGCTAGGATTGTGTTTGCATGTTTCCCAGCTTTCCTATCACAAGCATCTAAAGTAAACTACACCTGCATTGCTGAAGGATGACAGGAGAGAACTTGAACAATGCAGATAATATTGTATTGAGCATCTTTCTGGAAGGACAGCCCCAAGACTCAGGACTCAGAAGCAAAGGAACTGGAGGAAGCTCATTCTAGCAAGGCTACAGCTTTGTGTTTGGGGTTTGACAGCCAGTAAGCCCAGGGGAATTCAAGCCCTCTTTAAAAACAAAACATCACAAAACCTAGCTTTTAGGTCTGCCAACTAACCTCTATTATTGAATAGTTTTCAATGGATTTTTCAAAAGTCTAGTCATGGTTTATTTCACTGGTGTGATAAGCAGTATTCTGCTAAGGCCATTGCCCATCAATACATGTACACCTTCTTCCCAATTATGCAGTCTAACACCCATTTGAGCTTCCAAACCTGTCGGCCTTTAACCAAGGGGATGATCCTCAATAAGCCTGTCCTATTCAGGTTATCCCCTTAAAAAGAATGGTCTCTTCCTGGAAGTAGGGATGTGAAGTGTGAGAGATTCTCTTCACTGCTCATCTTGATGATGGAAGGGGCCTTGTGCCAAGGAAGGTGGATTGTTTCTAGGAGCTGAGAGCAGTCTTCACTTGGCAACTACTAAGAGAGGAAACAGAACCTCAGGCTGCAATTAGAAGCAACTGAAGTATGGAACGAGGCTCATTATGAGTCAAATTATGAGTTAAAACAGATATAATAGCAGCCAACAACAATAGCTGTGTGTGTGTGTGTGTGTGTGTGTGTGTGTGTATCTATATATCTACATCTCTATCTCTATCAATCTATTTATCTATTGCTGCCACACATATACACATTTGCATTTGTAATATAAGTAGTTATAGTGGCACATGGAAGTCAGTACTAGTGAGAGAACTCTCAACTTGACCAGTATCAAGGGAATAGAATACTTATTGTTTCCTTCACAGTAGACAATTCTGGCAGATACTTGGCTCTAGATACTGTTATTGTTGTTGTGTGTCGCTAGGGTTCACTGGTGTCTCTTATGTTGTTGTGTACCATAGCCGATGCTCCAATGAGTTTTGAGAGACAGTAAATCACATAGGAAGTGACTGCCCATTCTTCTCCACTGGAGCATCTGGGAGATTCAAACCAAGTATCTTTAGGATAATTGCAGCACAGCTTCTTACCACCAGAGCTTCCTCACTAGATACTAGAAAAGTAGACTTCCAGGAGCTATTTTTTTCTTGCTTTTGGTTCCATTCTCAAGGAACTGTCCTTGTGATGGAGAGATGACCACAGCCTCAATAGCATTCAGAAGCACTAAGGTCCAAGTCCTGCCGGAAAGAAAGCAACTTCAGATCCACAGAACAAAGATAATTCTCTGAACTGAGACTTGCTGGCTCTGATTCACTCTCATTGGGTCATGTGTCTCTTCTTGAAGTGATTCCTATCACCAGGAAAATATAGTGCACTAAGAAGACTTAAGTTTGAGTCATGTGCTTGAGACTCATGGGTTGAGAGTGAAAGATGTAAAAGAATAACATAAAAGTCACAAGATGTATAAAACAAAGCTGAGTTTATTTATTTCAAAAGCAAGGAAAATTGCCTTAATCAATAAGCCAATTTCAGCGTGTCTCCTCAAGCTAAAAGATAAAGGGCTAGATACGGTAAAAGCAGGGGCTGATCGCATTATCTAAGAGATGCAAGGTATTAAATTCTGATTAGTTTATTTAGTATTTGAAATCTCTGCTTTTTTTGGCCATTGTTTTGGCTTATATCCAAAAGCAAAGACCTTTCAGTGATCAGAGATGGGTTTAATAGGGCTCTATCTGTTTTGAGTTATATAGAAAGTCCTTGCATATGCAAATATTCGAAATTTGACAAATTTCTCTTTTTTTGCTTATTTCATTAATTCTTTTTCTCTTTTTATTTAAATGAAAATTTGCAAATTATATTGTTTTTTCACTCATTCATATGTACTTTATTGCATTAATCAATGAGAATTGATTTATATCATAAAGTGTCTGCTCAATTATATTGTTGTTCCCATCACCCAATTCATCTGTTTATCATTTTATCATTCCCTCTCCCCTCTCTTATTGTATCTGGTAATGAGTTTTTGTTTTTTTTAGAGTTGAAAGGGTAAAACCAAACAAAAATCAGCCGCTATTGAAGGAACAAAAAGGAATAAGTGATAAAGAGAGAAAACTAAGTGCTTCCACTGCCTCTGATAACTCACCGGAGGGTCAGCAATGGGTGGATTCCAGCTCAATGGAGACAACACCGTAAGAGACACTAGTGAGCCCCTGTGGCGCAGGGTTAACGAATCCAGCTGCTAGTCTAGGGGTTGGCAGTTCCAACTCATCAGCTGCTTTGAAAGAGGAAAACGAGACAGTCTGCGCCCATAAAGATTTACAGCCTATAGCCAGTTCTACTTTGTCCTACAGGTTCTCATAGTATTGCTATGAGTTGCAATCAACCTAATGGAAGCAGGAGTGGAGTTTGTATATTGTTTCTCATTAGGTGCCACCAAGTCAACTCTGACTCATCAACTCCACCAACGAGAGAGCTGAGTCTTGCCCTGTCTGGTGAAACTGAGTCTCCTTTTCTTTGGGTAGGCTTTCAGGAGAAGTCAGTCCTTGGAAAAAAGACATCGTGCTGGGAAAGGCAGAGGGTCAAAGAAAAAGGAGAAAGACCCTCAACAAGATGAACTGACACAGTTACTGTAACAAGGAGTTTGGGCACATCAGAGAACATGAGGATGAGAGTGTGTATAAGAGACCTTGCAGGTTTTTTCTGACTATCCAATTCTTTTCCTCTTCTGATTCTATTCCTCTATTCCTCTATCACTGACCCCACTCTGGCTTTTGGAGAAGATTTTTTAATCTAGCCTACTTGACTATATCCACACCACACACACACAGAGAGAGAGAGAGAGAGAGACATGCACACAAACTGGTAAGCTCAAATCAAGTTCTTCACTATGATTTCTATTGGAATCAAAACCTACTACTCTGTATTGATTCTAACTCATAGACATCTTATAGATTAGAGTAAAACTTCCCCACAGAGTCCCCAAAATTATAATTGTTATAAAAGCAGCCTGCCACATCCTTCTCTATCAGAGGTCTGGTAGGTTTGAACTGCTGACTTGCAATTAATACCTGAGTACTTAACTACTGTGCCACTAGGGCTCTATACATGGAAGGAGAGAAAAGTTCTCTTTATACTGAGTTTGTTAAGCTGAAAGAATGATAACTTGAAGTTATTGATAGCCAAATAGAAAAAACATTTTCTAAATGAGGTCACATGCAGACAAACCAAAGGAAAAGACAGATGAAGGTAGAGTTTTCTTGACTTTGAGTCTGCATTTGGGACCCTTGAGGCCCTAGTTTCTGCAGCTCATTTTCCCAATCTATAAACTGCTCCAAGCCACGGGGTGAAACAAGTGGTTTGGTGGCATGGTCCACAGCAAGTTGGCTTGCTAACAAAAACCGTCCACCAGCAACTGTTCAGGAGAAAGATAGTTTATCTCCTCCAGTCATGATGTACTTTGGAAACCATGACAGAGATTTCCCAAAAGTTGAAACCAACCCAATGGCAGTGAATCAAGTTTTTTAAGTATTAGCCTAAGGATTGGCAACTTCTTCCATAAAGATTACAACCAAGAAAACTGGACGGAGCTTAGTTCTGCCCTGCAACACACAGCCTACCTAGGAATCAAAACTGACTCAACAACATTGAGGTATGTAGTATAAGCATCTCCAATATAACATTCAGCTAAATGTCAAGAAGTCAATTTGTGCTTCTAGTGGTTTGATTTCGATTTATAGTGTAAAACAAGAAAATGAGAATAATATTCAATGATATTTAAAGGCAAAATAAATTGAATCAAAATAACAAAGTTGAGAAATGGTATAAGAACACCTCATCCCAAACTGGGAAGCTGAGTTTTTTTCTGTGGTGCTGAGATGGTGAAACTGTTCTTTGTTGGTTATTAGGGCTCGGATGATGTTCCTCTAATGGTGATAAAAAAGTGTTCTAATATTGTTCCAATACTCATCAAGGTCTTGCAAGAACCAAATAAGCTACCCTCCCATTAAAGCAATGAAAATGAAGATTCTCACCACAGGGCCAATTGCCAGCATCAGTATGGATGGTGAAGAAATTTAAATAGTTAACAGTCTTAGTTTACTTGGCTCCACAGTCAACACTCTTGGTAACAGCAGCCAGGAAATCAGGAGATGAATTGCATTGGAGAAGTCAGCTGTGAGGGACCTCTCAAGAGTACTGAAGAGCAATGACGTCAGGCTGGAGACTAATGTGCACCCGATCCAGGCTATAGTCTTTGCAATTACATGCTATGCATCGGAGAGTTGGACAGTGAATAGGGATGATAGAAAGAGAATTGATGCTTTTGAGTTGTGGTGCTGGAGAGGAGTGTTGAATATACCATGGGCTATTTGGAGAACAAACAGGTTTGTCCTGGAGAGGGTGAAGCCAGAGTGCTCCTTGGAGTCAAGGATTCTGAAGCTTCATCTGACATACTTTGGGCATGTTGCAAGGAGGGACTTATCCTTGGAGAGGAACATCATGTTTGGGAGAGTGGAGAGACGGCATAGGAGAGGAAGACCCTTGATGAGATTGATCGATTTGTGAGTGGAGTGGTGGGAATGAGTGTGTTTGAGACGGCGAGGTTGGCACAGTATAGAATGGCGTTCAGGGCTCTTGTACATAGGGTCACAATGAATCACAAGAGACTCGATGGCACACAACAACAACAACAGCATTAAAGCAAAAAGAAAACAAAGCAAAATTAAAGCAAAGAGAAATTCTGTGAAAAATGACTCAGATGAATTTGTCCCACAATACTCAGAATAAAAGCTAATATATTCATTCCTTTATCTTAAGCTATTTAACTCTTGCTTTCAGCCACTCATTTGTCTTTATGGAGAAATACGGATTCCAAGGCATGTTTCAGAGGATCTAGTCATTACTATGAGATTATGTGAAAAAACAGGAGGGAAACATGTACCTGGAAAATGGAGGAAAGTTACATTCATGCAAATTGTCCTACACTGGAGTCACTTTCATTTGTCTCTGCTTCCCTGCTAAGGGATGATGCATGTTGGGAACTGATGATTAGGCGCAAGGATCCATCCATAAGGTCCTCTATGGATGTCAAGAACTACACAGCTTCCTTCAAGATCTCAAGATGAATAACCTTCCTCCATGGACATGCCACAGCCTCCTGCATTCTGGGGAAAGGCACAGGTCTCAAACTGTCAGGAAAAGTTTATAAATCTATCTTCTTCTCAGTTAAACATTTCTAATTTCTTTCTTTGAGACCCTACCCTCTTATTGTCTAACCATTTATAGACTTCCTCCTCTTACATAAAGCTTTTCTAGGTGAATTAACTTCAAAATAAATGTTTTAGGTCCTAAAACAGAAACTTAAAACAATTCTCTGAGGCAAAGGAAAAGAGACTGCAATATCCATGCATTCTTTTGGGAATAGAGAAGGAAAAAGCGATTCTCCATTAATATTGCCTTTGACAGCAAAAATAAAATACTAATGAATTTAACTAGGTATCGTAGTAGATCATTTGCATCTAAATTCAATTAATATCAGGATAGACTATTCTGTTACATAGAAACCGTTCCATCTCTGTCTGGCAATACAAGAAATATTAAGATGCAAGTTATATACCTTGCATAAATGCAAAAATAGAATTCTCTGTCCCATTTTTCTTTCTTTAGTTGATCAAAACAGGATATGTGGTCTTAAAAGAACAAGTAAAGGAACATGAGAAATCCTAATTCCAAACAGTGGAGGCCATGGAAGGTCAGTAATAAGATTCTTGCCTTCCCGCTTTCTCAAAAAGTTGCAAATAGAGATACCATTTGACCCAGCAATTCCACTACTGGGAATATACGCCGAAGAGACCATAACTAACATCCAAGGAGATATATGCACACCCATGTTTATTGCAGCTTTGTTCACAATAGCAAGGAGATGGAAACAACCTAAGTGCCCATCAACAAACGAATGGATAGAGAAGCTGTGGTATATTCACAAAATGGAATATTATGTTTCATTGAAAAACAAGGAGCTCATGCAATATTATTCAAAATGGTTGACTCTGGGAAACGTTATGCTGAGTGAAATATCCCAGTCACAAAAGGACAAATATTGCACGGGGCCACTGTTGTAAAAGAGGACTGACCTTGGGGTTGGGGAGAGACTGAGTAAGATGGGTTCAATAATGCATACTGCACTGAAACAGAGGAGGGAGAAAACTGTTTAAAAAGAGATATGTGATTAGGTATTTCTGTCATTTCAGGAGTCTAGAGCGATGGCTACATGGTGGAGTGGACCTGGGGGAGAGTTTCTAAAACAATGAAAGAATTTTTCTTTTACTTTTCCAAGAGGGTAGTGTTCTGCGGGGGGAGCCTTGGGAGGGGAGAAATGTGCAACAACGAATGAATGGAAATCCAAAGCCTCTGTAAATTTTTACTGAAATTAATAATAAATTTAAATGTTTAAAAAAAGTTAAGTTAGAGTAAGGATGGCAATGGATTTATAACTGCTCATGCTAATAACACTATATTGTGGCATGGAGGAGGAATAATGGAACTGTATCCACATTTACAATATTCTTCTTACCAAAACCATTTATGGAAAATAGGAACTGCATTGGAACATGTATCTCTGGATTGGAAATGATCATATTAATATTTCTAGCCTTAAGCTTAAAAGATTATAATGTTCAAAATTATTTGTTATATATTTGTTTAAATTTTTCCCTCTTTTAACAACTGAGATCTAGAGGGAAGAGAAAAGACCAGAGAATAGCCAAAATTATTGGGGCAGCTATTGCTGCCAGTTCAGGGCCTGTGTCAGGAAAATGAAGTCTTTCTCATGAATAGTGCCACCCAAAGGTAATAAAGGAGGTCAGAATTGCTTCCACTGTGGAAAGCTGGGCCACTTCAATAGACAGTGTCACAGACGAGAGCCACAGATAGGCAAGGGAGTAGAGAGGAAGTTCCCACTCACTTGCTTTAAGTGTGGATCAGAAGGACACTTGGCCAAGGGTGGCCCACATCAGGTCCTCGTGGCTGACAGGACTGACAGGCCCCAGCTTCCAGCTGGAAACAAAGGAGTACGCTTCAATGATTTAGATCCTCCCAGAAGAGCTGTGGGTGAGCATTAACATTACTAGTAAGTATATTCATTTTCTCCTGGACACAAGAGCCTTCTATTTGGTCCTAAAAGCCTTCTGAGGTCCCAGCTCTTCTCACTATTTCTTAGTTGTTGGAATGGATGGAAAACCTCATAAGCAGTTCCTTACTTCACCTCTGCCTTGCATGCGGACTAATGAGCTGTAAAACAACCCAGTGGTAGATGGAATTTGCTCCAGGACTCAAGAACAATAAATGACATAATTGAGCCTCTACATCTTGTGGTTCCTAACCTTTATACTGTAATAGACAAAGTGCTAGTCAATAGGCCTTTTATTTTAAGAGCTACCTTCCCTCTGCAACTTGATTTGTGCCACTGTTAGAACCTCTGCTTGTAATATTATTGCTTTTAGTTTTTGACTCATGTACTTTTAACTTGTTAGTTAAATTTGTGTCTTCTAGGCTGCAACAGTTCCATGATACATCTAAATTTGTGTCTTCTAGGCTGCAACAGTTCCATGATACATCTTCAAGGATATGAACATGTACAGCTAAGCACAATTGATAACAGTGCATCTAAATTCCAAAATCAATCTCCATAACAGGCTATGTGTTTCCTATTGCCAAAGGGGCCCTTTAGAGTAGTGAGAGAAGATCTTCACCCTGAAACCTACAGCATCCCTTTTCAGCAGGAAGTAACTAAGAGAATACGCCGTCCCCTTTTCCTTATGAATCAGGGTGAAGTCTCTCTCAGGGAGGAGTGATAGGGAATGACAAAGGACACATTGACAAAGGAGATTAATCAGAACTGGCTTTGCAAGCAACTGTGGCATTAGGACAAGAAAAACTGGGGACGGGGTTAGAGAAAATAGTGCAACAATGAATGAATGGAAACCCAAAATCGCGGTAAATGTTCATTAAAATTAATAAAATTTAAAAAAAGATTCTTGCCTTCCATGTAGAAGACTCAATTGATTCTCAACAAGTACACACCATTCACAGCTACCTCTTGTCCATCGACAGGGTCTTGCATGCTGCTGTGATGTTGGGTAGATTTCAGAAGAGCTCCAAATTTTAAGAGGGTCTAAGAAAAAAGACCTGAGGACCTGTTTCCAAAAATCAGTCATGTAAACCTTATAAGTCACAATGGGTCAGTTCACAATTTATTATGGAAAAGTGCAAGATGAATGGCATTTTTTTTCTACCATGTTGGAGATGGCCATGACTCAGAGGCCAGCTCAACAGCAATTATCAGCAACAATGATCCTCTAGGATCTTCTCAAACATTTTCTGTGACCTCCAATAAAGCAGAACAATTAGTTCTCCAGGAGGAGGCACTCTCTGAGGGGAGAGGAGATTACAGAATCTTTATCTCCTTTTTGCTGTTTAGACAAAATCAAAGGAAATTAAGCAGAGGCCCATAGCTATGTAGAAGGAGTCCTGGTGGCAAAATGGGTTATGCATTTTGCTGCTAATGGAAAGATCAGCAGTTCAAATCCACAGACAGTTCTGCTGATGAAAGATGAGACAGTGTGTTCCTGTAAAGAATTAGAGTCTGGGAAACACTAGAGGGAAGATCGACTCTGTCATGTTAGGGCTGCTACAAGTTGGTACTCACTCAATGTCAGCGGGTTTAAAGCTATGGGTAGAGATTTGTCTTCTATTGCCAAGAGATAAAACTTAAGGAAAATGTCCAGATTCTAGAAATGATTCCGTGAGATTTCTGATGTTTGATACAAGCTACTGAGACTCTAGAAGTTTTGGTGGTACAGTGGGTAAAGGACTCAACTCCTGCCTGACAGGTCAGCAGCTGGGCCACCATGGAAGCCACTCAGGGCAGTTTGCTTTCATAAAGATTGACGGCCTTGGCAAGTCCATGGAAGAGATCTACTCTGTCCTTTAGGGTGGCTATGAGTTAGTCACCTGGACAACAGCTTTAATGAGGCTCCTCAAAATCTAACCCACAATTAGCACACTAGGATCTTAGAAAGAGTTTCCTTTAGAGAAAACCTAATGTGACCAAGAAGTGATTTGCTGAATTCCTAAAGCATTTCTCAGACTCTTACAAATTTGTTACTAGAAAGTGCTTGGCTAATGCAGTGAAGCAGTGAAGCCCTGGTGTAATTAGACAACACTTTTAATTGTAAATGACAGGATATTGTTTAAGCAGCCACAGGGTCACTTAGCTGGAAAATCCAGAGGTAATGTTGCCTCAAGGCACAGCTAGAGGAAGCACAGAAATGCTGTTCTCAGGGCTCTGTCTCTCAGACTCTTTCCTCCAAGCAGGTGTAAGAAGGTCCTCTGCATCCCAAACCTCACCCCTACCAGGGTAGCAGCTCCATCGGGAAGAGAACTTCTTTCCCACTGTCTCTCACAGAGGAAGTTCCCAGGAGGGTGGCAGCCCTGATTTCAAGTCACATCTCCCACTCCTTATCTAGGGTAAGGGGAAAGAGGAGGACAGGCATGAGCTGTTTAGTTCTATTTCAAATACACAGAATTTCTTTCTTTTAGCAAAGTTGGGTACTGTGAAGAAACAGGTCACATATGCATTGTTGTTATGTGCCATCGAGTTGCTTGTGACCCATACCAACCCTATGTACAGAAGCTCTGAACCCTGTCCTGTCCTCAGCCAGTCTCACTAATTCCAACACACTAATCCTCATTGTCCCAATCACTGTATCAATCCATCTTCTCCAGGGTCTACAGATATAATATAAAAATGGTGATCAACAGGTTCGCAATATACTTGTTCTTGTTGTCGTTATGTGCTGTCAAGTCGCTTGCAACTCATAGTGACCCTATGTACAACAGTCCTAACCCCTGCTCTATCCTCCTCTCAGTGCCAATCTCACTGTCTCTAACACACCCACCCCAATTTCCCCAGTCACTGAATCAATTTCCCTCATAGAGGGTCTTCCTCTCCTGCACTGTCTCTCCACTCTTCCAAGCATGATGTCCCTCTCCAAGGACTGGTCCCTTCTTGCAACATGTCCAAAGTATGTCAGACAAAGCTTCAGAATCCTAGTCTTCAGGGAGTAGCCTGATTTCACCATCTCTAGGATGAACCTATATATTGTTCTCTTAGCAGTCCATGCTATATTCAATACTCTTCTACAACACCACAGCTCAAAGGTATCAATTCTATTTCTATCATACCTAGTCATTGTCCAGCTTTCTGACTATAGCAAGTAATTGCATGCACTGTAGCCTTGATCAGGTTCAACTTAGTCTGCAGACTGACATCATTGCTCTTCAGAACTCTGGAGAGGTCTCTGACAGCAGATTTTCCCAGTGCAATTCATCTTTTAATTTCCTGGCTACTGATACCAAGAGTGTTGATTGTGAAGCCAAGCAAACTGAAGCTGTTAACAATCTCATCTCAATCTCTTCACTGTCTAGATGTCTTATATGTCAGGGGAGTTTTGGGGTAATACCAATTGCTAAGCACACCTGACTGATGTGATACTTGAAAGTCTTGAGGTTCAAGTTTACCCAGAGACACCCCAGACAAAATATTTGATTGTCTACTTTTGAGATAACAGCCATTGAAAACCCTGTAGAGCAAGCACAACTATAGGGACACATCCGGATTTACTATGAGTTTGGAATCAACTGAACAGCCACTAATAGTCCCTCCAAAAATAAATTCTCACCCCTGTCACACACAGGCACCATCATTGATGATGATGGTCAAGGGCAAATTTCCTGGTAAGGAGAACTTAAAACATCCAGTCTGTCCCAGAGAAGAACTCAGTCCCTTCCAGAGGAGGGAGTTCTCAGATATACCTAACATCTGTAGTACATCTTATAGGAAATTAATTTCACTGCATTCATTCTATATACAAAAATCAGAATATTTTTACTGGGATAGACACTGGATCAGGGTAAGTCATGTAGTACGGATGTAAGGAACTATTCTTGGGAGGATGTGCCAGTTGAGGAATAGACTTGAGAGCCGCAGAGTCCACATTGTCTTATCATCATAGAATAAGATCTGTAGAAGTCAGCACGCAGCAGGACATACCACAGGCTCCTGCTCCCCAAGGAAGGGTGCTGATATTCTGTCTTAGAATGAAATCGTGGAAAGATCCTCACAGGGGCTAGAAATAGAAAAGACTAATACCCTTGTTTTAAGGAGTCATTGACTCTCTACTGCTATTATTCACCTTATAGACCAGCCAGTTTACCATTTAGTGAAAAGCTGAAGTATGAGCATGAGTTTTATCCCAGGTTCAAAAAGCAACTAAGGGCCATAGTCTCGGGGGTTCCGCCAGTCTCTAACATACCAGGACTCCTGGCCCTTTTAATGTTTGGGAGATGTGTTCCACGTTTCCCCCACTCTATCCAGAATCTACTACTTTAATCCCTCTGCACCTCATCTTCCTTCTCCTAACAAGAACCCCACAAAGGACTTGCTATTGCTTTTCCTCCTTTCTGCAGCTATAGTGATTGAAGGATTCTAAGGTGATTTGTAGCCTAAATATATGCAAGTTGAATCAGTCTGTGATATTGACTACCTATAAAACAGATCTTATTGCATCTCTGGAATATGATAACAGTCACTTCTCAGTAGAATTAGATCTGAATTCCTTTTCATGGCTTATGAGAACCTGCATAACCTTGCCCCACTTACTAGCAGGTACTTGTTTCATCACACACTACCACTTTGTCAACACTTCTCTTACACTGGCTTTCTCTTAGGTCATCTACAGTACTAAACTTTTTCCAACTTCCAGGCTGCTGCTTTCTGTGACTAGAAATCTCTTCCTCTGATCCATTGATGCCTATCTGGGGGGTGGCGAGCATTAGAGTTCTTTAATAGATTTCCAGAATATGAATGAGAATGATAAAAAGTAACTTCGGTGAACTCATTATTCAGATTTACATGTATATTTATTATTGTTGTTGTTGTTGTCATGTGCTGTCAAGTTGAAACCAACTCATAACTGACTTTCCAACAGGTTTTCAGAGACAGTAAATCACACAGGAGGGGAATGCCTATATTTCTCCCATGATGCACCTCATGGATTCAAACCAAGTGTCTTTGAGTTGGCAATACAACTCCTTACCATCTCCAGATGTGTGTGTGTGTGTGTGTGTGTGTGTGTGTGTGTGTGTCTGTGTCTGTGTGTTGTTTAGGTGCCATCAACCAACCCTTAACAAAGTTTTATGTGTATGTATATGTACTGGTGATGGTGGTGTGTGCTATGCAGTTGGAATCAACTCCACCTTCAGTGGATTTTCAGAGGCAGTAAATCACACAGAAGGAGACTGCCCTACCTCTTCTCATGAAGCAGCTGGTATATTTAAACCGTGTGCCCTTGGGACTGAAGTGCAGCTTCTTACCATTAGGTCTACCTCTGTGTGTGTGTGTGTGTGTGTGTGTGTGTGTGTGTGTGTGTGTGTGTGTGTGTGTCTAGAGTGTATCAGGGCGTATTCTCTCTCCATACTTATTTATTCTGGTTGTTATTATTGTTGTTGTTGTTGTTATTGTTGTTATGTGCTGCCGAGTCACCTGTGACTCATAGTGACCCTTTGTAAAACAGCCTTAACCCTGCTCTACCCTGTGCCAATCTTATTGTCTCTGACAAACCTACCCGCATTACCCCAGTCACTGAATCAATCCATCTCACCGAGGGTCCTCCTCTCTTGCACTATACCTTTATCCTCTTAAGCATGATGTCCCTCTCCAAGGACTGGTCCCTCCTTGCAGCACATCCAAAGTATGTTAGACAAAGCTTCAGGATCCTTGCCTCCAAAGAGCAACCTGGTTTCAGCCTCTCTAGGATGAGCCTGTTTGTTCTCTTAGCAATCCATGGTATACTCAATACTCTTCTCCAGCACCACAGGTCAAAGGCATCAATTATCCTCCTATCATCCCTAGTCATTATCCAGCTCTCCGATGGATAGAAAGTAATTGCAAAGACCATGGATTATTAGGAGCACCTTAGTCTCCAGACTCACATCGTTGCTCTTCAGTACTTTGGAGAGGTCTCTGACAGCAGATTTTCCCAACACAATACATCTCTTAATTTCCTGGCTGCTGGTGCCAAGAGTGTTGACTGTTGAGCCAAACAAACTAAAACTGTTAACAATCTGAATCTGGTCACGATCTATCATGATACTGCCAATCGGCCCAGTGGTGAGAATCTTTGTTTTCTTCATATTGAGTTTCAATCCATATTGAAGGCTGCATTCCTTGACCTTCTGCAGCAAGTACTTCAGGTCCTTCTCAGTTTCAGCAATCAGGGTTGTGCCATAGAGTCCAGCCTTCTGTATAATCTGTTTTGTATATAGATTGAAAAGTTATGAAGATAGAACACATCCCTGGCGTACACCCTTCCTAATTTTGAACCGTGCAGTATTTCCTTGCTCTGTTCTGACAACTGCCTCCTGGTCTAAGTACAGGTATCTCATAAACATTATCAAGTGTTCTGGGATTCCCGTACTGATCAAATTATTATATACAATCAGGAGTTGCATCCATTTCCTAAATAACTTGCCTCCAGAAACTCTATGAACTTTGATAAATGTTGTTAGTTGTAGAGGGGTTTCAGGGTTTTTGTTCATAGGGTCACTTTGAGTAGTTATTGATGATTTTTCCTCCTATTCTGACATCACATTCTTCTTCACAGAGTCTAGCTTCTAGAATTATTTTCTCCGCATATATATTGAGTGGGTATGGTGGAAGAATACAATCCTGATGCACTCCTTTCTGGATTTTAAATCATGTGGTGTTCCCTTACTGTTCAGACAACAACTTCATGGTCTGAGTATATATTTCGTATGAACATAATTAAGTGCTCCTAGATTCCCATTCTTCTCAATGTTAGCCATAATTTATTATGACCCACACAGTCAAATTCCTTGACATAGTTAATAAGACACAAACAGACTTTCCTTTGCTATTTTCTGCTTTCTGCCAAGATCCATTTGACATCAGCAATAATACCCCTTGTGTCACAGCCTTTTCTAAATCCAGCCTGAACTTCTTGACGTTTCATGTCTATTGAGTTCCAATAAAGTTTGCACTATCTTCAACAATATTTTGTTGGGAGGTGATATTCCTTGGAAAGAGATATCATGCTTGGAAAGGTTGAGAGTCAGCGAAATAGGATGATCCTCAATGAGATGAACTGGCACAGTAACTCCAGCAATGGGCTCAAATGTATCAGCGATCATAAGGATGGCCCAGGATAGGACAGAGTTCATTCAGATCTGTTGTTCACAGGGTCACTAGGAGCTGTACTCAGCTTGGCACTCCATAACAACAGCAGCAGCATTAGGAAAAAGTTTTGGGTCCTTAGATCCTAAAGAAATAATCTCATCACACATACATTTAACTACAGCTAAAGAAATGTGCACACACAAAAATATCATATTTACACATTTACCTTTCTGAACAGTAGAAAAGGACAATGTTTTCCATTTTCTCTACCATGTAGATAGTACAATAACCACCTAGATGAGGTTAAACATCTACAAATGCATACAGGTCCCTTTATGGTCTTTTTACTGCCTACATGGCACCTCTGCACTTCGTGGATTCCTAAGCTTTCTTAGCAAGCACCAGATATAAACAAAGATAATAAATAAGCCCATAGAGGAAGGATTAAAAATAAGTTATCTGCACTTGTGTATACACACACACACACACACTGAAAGTTCACTGTAATTTAAATGCACATTCAGTTAGTAGAAATATCTTTCCCATGTTAACATTACAGAGAAGCAACTAAGCCTGTAGCATAAACGCAATCTTAATATATAAATCTAAAAAGAATCTAATCCTTAATGCAGTGCTATCAGTAGGATTAGCATAACCCACTGTCAACCAATGATGTCAACCCTCCCACCCATCCTCACCCACTCTCCCCTCTCCACCCACCCTTCTTCCCCAACCCCCCAGTATGTGTGGACAGCAAGGGAACACAGCAACTTCTCTATCCCCATGGTGAGAGTAGCCTAGGCCTTGAGGCCTTCCCCACCAGTCTCAGCCGCAGAGTTTTCCTGTAGCTCATTCTGTTACTGGCAAAAGCAGACAACCTCCTCTCCACCCAAAAGTGTTCACTCAGCCAGGCCCCCTGTATCCCAGCTGATGAATGACTAAGGTGGTATGGGAAGGAGTGACAAGTGATCACACTGGTGATGAATGACACCAACACTAGTGACAGTACTACCTAGGAATTCTCCACCTGGGCAAGGCCAGCCCACCTGTCACAGACATTAGGGTCATTCGGCTATCACCTCCTTTGGTAGTGAATGAGCATACAGTTTGACCTTCTCGGTGATATACATCACTTTAATGTCATTTTTTTACCGTTTTCCAAGCATCTCTTTTTTCCCCAGTACATTCCCTGATTTGCACTTGTGCACTGGTGGTTTCTCCAGAGTCAAGGAAGTTTTGGAGCAAATGTTGATCCAGATCAGAGTCGTCTGCCAGAGGTAAATGGTTTCGAATTTTTACCAAGTGTCAAAAATCTTAGAAACAGCTTTCCATGTCTGTGGAAGCTCAAGGGATGGCATGATCTTCTCCCCCAAACCCATATCTGCAAACAGGAAGCTTTTCCCAAGCACAGAACCTATGAAAGAGAGTTCAACACTGGTATAATGATAACAGAAGCTGGTTTCAGTCACCTTCACGCAGACTGCTCTAGAAACCAATGCCTTTTCTCTCTGCAACTAGTAATGAGCTTTCTTGCTAATTAGTCTGTTCTTAGTTTAGCTCAGAAACTCTGTTAATGAGGATTTTTTTAACCATGAGTCATTTTATAAGAAGTTCTCACCAGAAGACTTAAAAATAATTTTATATTTCTATCATGAAAAATAATAAGTACCTACTGCAAAAATTTTCAGACCACATGCCATAAAACTAAAAATTAATGACAAGAGGATAAAGGATAAAAATCATCCATGTGGAAGCTAAATAACACTTTAGTTGATCACTACTGGGTGATAGAAGAGATAAAATATAGAATCAAAAGTTCCTTGAAAGGGAGCTCTAGTAACAAGAAGCTGAGCTGTAATCCTGAAGGTGCATTGTTCGAATCCACCAGATGCTCTGTTGAAGAAGGAGGGGCAATCTCCTCCTGTGCCTGTCAGACATGACTCCACAGTACACATAAACACACACAAATGAAAAAAAATTTCTTGAGACAAATGAGAGTGAAAACACCAAAGCCAATGCAGTTCTTAGAGGTCAGATGATAGCATTAAGCAAACACATCTAAAAAGAGGGAAGAAATCAAACAAGTTACTTTATCCAACATCTAAAATAAAGTAATCTCACAGTCCCTAGAAGGAAATTACAAAGATAAGAGGTAAAATAAAGAAAATAGAAAACAAAAATACTATTGAAACAATCAAGCAGGAGCTGGTTCTTCAGAAAAGTTAATAAAATAAACAAACCACTGGCAATATTAACAAAAATATAAACAAATATTAAAAATATTAACAAAAAGGCACAAATAACATGAATGAAAGAGGCAATATCATAGAAGATCCAGTTGAATTGAGATCCACACATTCTGAGAAGACCACAACCTACCCAAATTGACACAGACAGAAGTGGAATACTTGGACAGACCTACCACAATAAGAAGTAATTGAGCAGGTTATTGAAAAACCTCCTTTGCCCTAAAAAGCCTCAACCCAGATAGTTTTGCTGGTGAATTTTACCAAAGATTCAGAAATGAACTCTCACCAGTGGTACTTCATTATTTAAGAATATCGAAAAAGGAAGGAACACTCCTGGAGTCATTCTACGAAGCAAGCATAACCTTAATACAAAACCAGGCAAAGACATCACCACAAAAGAATACTATAGACCAATATCTATCATGAAAATAGATTTAGAATTCCTAGCCAATAGAATCCAACAGTATATTAAAAAAATAATTTATCATGATCAAGTGGAATTCATAATAGGCATGCAAGAATGATTCAACTTAAGGAAAACAATAAATTCAATTCATAACCTTATTAAAGCAAAGGACAAGAACCATATAATTATGTCAACTGATGGAGAGAGGACCTATGAGAAAATCCAACACCCTTTCCTCAACCAAATAGGAATAGAGAGGAATTTCCTCAACACAATTAAAAGTATAAATTCAAAATAAAATAAATAAACTCAAAATAAATTCATTAAGAGCCAAGGGATGAGCAGGAAGATGGGGTGTGTTAACCTATTCACAAGGAAATTGGCTAGTCTTGCCATTAAATTGAGCACATTTAGCAAAAGAAATTGAGAATCTCAATATCAGCAAAGGAGAAGCACAGAATGCAGCACACATTCTTTAGAGCCAGAGACTCACAAACCAGCCAGACTTACAGGAGAGCAGAAGCAGTCAAAGCAGAGAACCAGGTGGAGCTAACCTGGTACAACTACCCTGTGAATCAGAACAGGAGCTGTTGCACAAGTTTGCTGGAGAACTAGGAGGAAGATACCATAATTGGCAGGACTAAGAAATCTTTGTAATACCAGTCTAAGTTACAAGGCTGATGGTCAAACGGTCTGTAAGCACACTTCAGAAGCTGTCTTGACTGAGAAATTGTTTCCTGTTAACTTCCCTAGTAAATCTCATAATCATGAGTATGGTTCTGTGTGATTTACTACTAGGAATATACACCAAGGAAATCAGAGCTGAGATACTTACAGAGACATCTATGTCTATGGTCATTGTAGCACTAATCACTATTGCAAGAAAATGGAAACAGCCCAAATTTTCATCAACAAATGGATAGAAAAATTGTGGTACATCCATACCGTGGAGTACTATGCAGCACTAAAGAACAACAAATTCATAAAATACTACACACCATGAGCTAGTCTAGAAAACAATTAGCTATTTCAATGAATTTTGGATCCACTAGACCAGTTAAGTAAGCTCTTGTATGAACTATAATATCCCCCGAGTAGTTGGCTAACATGTTGGAGTTGTACAGCTGTCTCTGGGCACATCATCCTTCAAGATTTCAAGACTATAGTGAATTTTGCTTCACACTGGCCACATCTGTCCTGTCCTCTGCCAACAACCACTTCCTAGACTGATAAGACACAATCTCCAGCCAAGTGAGCTATTCAAGGCTCCTCATCTGAAGTCAGTAGAAACTGGTTGGGTGTCCTACCCATCAATAGACACTTTTGGGCCAGATAGCTTATCTCTACCCACAAAGCCAAAAAAAAAAAGCTACAGCATTTCTGAGCCAAGAGATAACTACAAAATAGTCCAAAATCAACAAGATAAGGTGGAACAAAAAGTGACAAAAATATAGATCAGGAAAGTTTTTTCAGAGAAGGAAAGTTTATTGCAACTTCCTGACAAGGAATTTAAAGAATGGCATTTTACTAAAAATATAATCAAGAATTAACAAAATATGTACAACATGAATCAAATTAGAGCAAATTAGGCTGAGTGGCACAAGTCACTGTAATTTTATTAACTGACTTGTGCCACTCAGCCTAATTTGTTCTAATTTGATTCATGTTGTACATATTTTGTTAATTCTTGACTTTAGGCTGATAGTGCAACTCCTTATTCACTGGGCCACGAAATCTCCCTGAATTATGCTATGAGACCCCTAATATAAAAAGCCAAAAATCAATTTACACACAGAAAGAATCAATCTTGGATGTTTAACAGAGATCAGAGAAGTGATGTAAAAAATAGAAAAACAACCATTTTTTCCAAAGTACATAAAAAATTGATATACATATAAATATTACACATACAACTTTTAAAAGTGAGAGTAAACCTTCCTGGTATTTTCATCTCTACAGTTTAGCTACAAATTGAAACTGTCAGGGGAATGGGAAAAAAGAGGGGAGAAAGGCATCATCAATGACAAACACAGACACACACACACAATATTGACAAAGGACTAATCTGACATTGAATTATTCTCTAAAATTTATAGAAAACTCAGTAAGAAAAAGGCAAACACATTATCTATTATATAGGTGCAAATTAAAGCAATTAGATGTTAGCTTACCCCAACCACAATACTAAAGTTCAATAAGGCAGTCAACAAATACTGGTGATGTTATGGAGAGATTAGAATTCTTAAACACTGTTGAGAATGTAAATGAAGGAATAACTATCAAAAGCAGTCAACCACTTCCTTAAACATTTGGAAATAGAAATAGGGTTTGATCCAACAATCCCAGTACTAGGTATGCGTTGTTATTGTTGTTCTGTACCATTAAGTCAAAATTCGTATCTAATGGTTCAGCTGCCTGTAGGTTTTCTGAGGCAGTAAACTGCAGGTAGGAGATTACCCATCTTTCTCCCATGGAGCAGCTGGTAGATCTGAACCACATGCCTTTGGGATGGCAGCGCCACTCTTTACTACTAGTTCACCAGAGCTCCCTACTAGGCGTATTGTTGTTTTGTTGTTATGTGCCGTCGAGTCGCCTGCGACTCATAGCGACCCTATACTAGGTGTATAGTCTGAAAAATAAAAGCTGCAACATGAACAGACATATACACACACCTAAGAGTACTGAATGTCCCATAGGTTGACAAAAGAACAAACAAGTCTGTCTTAGAGAAAATGCAACCAGGGTAACTTTAGAAGCAAGGAGAATGAAATTCATCTGACATATTTCAGGCATGTTATTAGGAGGGGCCAGGAAAGGACACCGGGGTTGAAAAGGTGGACAATCAGTGAAGGGGAAGACCCTCAAAGAGTTGAACTGGCACAGTGACTGTAATCATAGACTACAGTATAGCAGAGATCATGCAGATGGCACAAATTAGGACAGGGTTCAGATCTGTTGTTTATAGAGTCATTGTGAGTCATAGGCAACTCAATGTTCATTACAATAACAACAATAACAATGTTTATTACAGCATTACTTAGAATAGCAAAGAGATGGAAACAACCCAGTGTTTATCGGGAGATGACTGTCTAAAGAAACTATGGTACACTCACACAATGGAGTACTTTGCAACATTACAGAACAAAAAAGAATCCACCCTATATAGGGCTGAGTCTAGATGATAATTTATTGAGTAAAACAAGCCTATCACAAAAGGACAAATATTATACAAGGTCACCTTTTTTTAAAAAAAAAAAGTCAAAATTATAAAAAGCTGAAGAAAGTTTTATAGACAGATAGTTTGGATAGTTTCCAGGGGTGGGAAAGGGCAGAGAGGGAAGTAAAATTAGTAAAAAGAGAATGCACACATTAATACAGGTGAAGGAAAAGCCATATACAAAAAGAGAAATACCATTGTGTTGTTGTGTACTATCAAGTCAGAACTGATCTTCCCGCTGGTTTTCAGAGGCAGTTAATTGTACGAGAGGAGATTGCCCATCCTTCTCCTGTGAAGCACTTGGTGACCTTGAACCATATGCCTTCAGGATTGCAGCGCAGCTCCTTATCAGGAGGCCACCAAAGCCTCCTAGATTATGTGTAGTCATATATATTTACATTATTTGGAATAACATGTTGCTAGATATACAGAGTTTCTTGAATGAAAACCTACTAAAATCTGAAGTTATTAAAAAAATAAACCTCATATCCTGAGAACCAACTCAACAATAAAAATGTTAAATGTAAAAACTAAAAAATAAAAATGTCAAATGCTACAATCTTAATCATGCATTGTTATGGGCTTGATTACAGATAACAGAGAACTAGAAGGGTCTCATAAGAGAGCACTGTAGCAAAGCATGCATTGGTTTTGGAGGTGCTAATAGCAATGGTCCTCACTTGTAATTGTAAAGTACAAGAAAATAATACGATATTTTTTAATAAGAAATGAAACCTATAGGCAATAAACTTAAGAAAACTAGATATAAAATGCGTAGTCACATCTTGATCTTGCTGTGAAACAAAGGTGAATGTTAAACAGCCAAATGTTAAATAATCAGCTTTGACATAGATGCAGCACCAGGGCTGAAGTGTTAAGAGCTCTCCCGAGACTAGTGAACTGATTAAACTCGAACTTATATTCCTGTTTTCTTACTCTCACTTATAGGGAGCTACTGTGGCTCTACCACTGTAAAGGAGCTGTGCTGCCAAGCCAAAGGCATAGTGTTCGAACCCACCAGTTGCTCTGCAAGAGAAAGGTGGTCAATTTCCTCCCATGCGATTTACAGCCTCTATAAACCTTCCAGAAGATCAGTTCATCTCTCGGAAGGTCTTTCTCTCTTTCACGGACGCTACTTTTTTTCAAGTCTATTTTTACATGTTGTTCGAAGTTGAGTTGCAATCAACTTACAGCTGACTCTCCAGAGGATTTTCAGAGATTGCACAGCAACCAGAAAAAGACTTCTCTTTATTCCATGGATGGATCCCAGCTTGTGAATTCAGCTACAAGCCAACGCCTTTGGATTGTGCAGTGCCTCTACCCAATTCCTTAGGCCATCAGACCTCCCTGTATTTTTCACCTGCTGTAGTGTGCCTTGGAGATGAAGCCAACTCACAGCTGAGCCTTCAGCAGGTTTTCAGAGGCAGTGAACCACAGGGGAGGAGATTGTCCAGCCTTCTACGAAGCGGCTGGTGGATTCAAATCCACTATATGCCTTTGGGCTTGCAGCGCAGATTCTTACCACTATGCAACCTGAGCTCCTGATTCTTTTCACCTATTGTTGTTGTTTTGTGCCCTCAAGTTGCTTGTAACTCATACCAACCCTCTGAAACCCTTCTCTATCCTGACAGCTCTGAACCCTGAGCCAATTTCATCGTCTCTGAAACACCTACTCCATTACCCCAGTCACTGAGTCAATACATCTCATCAAGGGTCTTCCTTTCTCTTGTGTTGTCCCTCTACCCTTCCAAGCATGTGCATGGATGGCATATTCAATACTCTTCTCCAGCACCACAACTCAAAGGCATTCTTCTTGTTTAATTATCCTTAGTCATTGTCCAGTTCTCTGATGCATTACAAGTAATTGCGAAGACCATGGCCTGGACCAGACACATCTTAGTCTCTAGACTGCCACTGTTGCTCTTCAGTACTCTGGAGAGGTCCCTGACCGCAGACTTTCCCAATGCAATTTGTCTTTTGACAAATTGGCTGCTGGCACCAAGAGTGTTGACTGTGGAGCCAAGCAAGCTGGAGCTGTTAACAATCTCAGTCTCTTCACCATCTATTATGATCCTGCCAACTGGCCTAGGGGTGAGAATCTTTGTTTACTTGATGTTGAGCTTCAATCAATCCTTGTTTTCACCTGAAAGTAAATAAAAATGTTAGCTTAAGTGCATCACTATCCAAAAACACCACAAGGTGGAGGTGTTACTCCATTTAAATGTTTGTGCTTTTGTTAGTTAAACTGAAATTGCTTCTGAGAGTTTAATGTGTTTTTCTTTGTTTAGAAAGAATGTTTCAAGATTATCTGTGTTCCTAAATTAAATTAGAATAAAAATATCTAGGCAATGAATTTAAACAGATATTTCCACTTAAAACTTTGTGGAGTGCATATGAGTTAAATCTGTCCTATCTATACACATTTGTGTTTTGTAATTGTGAGGGTATGAGTATGTTATTTTCTATTACATTAATGAGCAGACAATCTGTATGATACTTTTCTGTGCTAATTGTCTTTTTCTTATTAATCTGTATCTCGTTCCTGATAACTTGGAGCAAAGTAATCAAAGGATCAGCACCTCAAAACCTCTTATTTCTTCAGGAGGAAAATGTCTGATATATTGTTTCCATATAGATTCTGGACTGGGGATTCTGTGGGGCAATTATACTGTTTATAAACCATTATGAGTTAGAATTTACTCAACAACATACAAGAGCAATCCTAGTGTTAATGGACAAAGGAGTCCTTCCCAAAGCCAGAGAGTTAGAGACCAGACAAAATTGTTTTTTAATCCATGTATTTATCATCAGGCCTGGGGAAGCAGGGGCATCATTCCACAAAGATCTGCCTCTGCCCCTTTCAGGGGTCAAGCAGTATTGAAAAACAGTTATGATTCTCAGTACACAATTTGGGCTCCATGGTTACTGAGCTTTCTCTGTTACATTTTTACTGGAACAAAGTTTTCATTTTTAACACAGTCTATGCAGGAATCAGCAGTATTCTAGTCGGTTTCCACCTGGTTGTTGAGTGCTAATGATCTCTTTTCCCGTGGTTACACAAAGACTACCAACTTGTCTGCTCTTGCTGGTTTGTCCTAGAGACAAGCAGAACTTCTTAGCTGCTTATCTTTAAGAACAGTGACTTTCATGTGTTGTTTTGTCAAGTTGTGTATGACTCATGGGGGACCCCTGCACAACAGATCTGAATTCAGTCCTATCCTGTGCCATCCTCATCATCTCTTGACACACTTGAGCCCATTGCTGCTATCACTGTGCTAATTCAGCTCATTGATGGTCCCTCTCTTTGGCTGAACCTCCACCCCTACCAGCATGATGTCCCCTTTCCAAGGAATAGCCTCTCCTAGCATGCCCAGTGCAGTTGAGATGAAGCATTCCCATCCTTGCTTCCAAGGAGCACTCTGGTTTCACTTTTTTCCAGACATGTATCTCTGTCTGTTCTTTAACAGTCATGAGATACTCAGCACTCTTTTCCAGCATCATAGTTCAAAGGTATCAATTCTATGCTTGTCTTCTTCATTCACTGTCCGGTTCTTACATGCAGAGCAGCTTGGAGAAATGCTAGAATAAGGCAAATTTTAGTCATTAGATTGGTATCATTGCTCTTCAGAACTTTGATGAGGTCCTTGACAGCAGTCTTTCCCCTAGACAGTGCTTTTGTATTATAATTAAAAGGTTAAGAGGTTTTTATTTAGTCAAAGTTTCTATATCACTTTAACTTTATTTTATGTTGTTGTGTACCATCCAGTCAGAACCAACCCAAAGCTGACCCTCCGCAAGTTTTCAGAGGCAGTTAATCACTCAGAAGGAGATTACGCATCCTTCTCTCGCAAAACAAGTGGTGGATTCAAACTGTGTTCCTAGGGATTGCAGCACAGCTTCTTCCCACTAGGCGACCAGAGCTTACTTATGCAGCATAAATTGAAATTAAACCTGAACTCTCTTGAAAGCTAGCATTTACAAGTATCTAACAGTGTCTGACACACACTGGCTGCAGAACATTTACAAAATTAAGTGTACATGAGTGTGTATTTCTGCATTTATTTGTTCTATAATATCTCTGAATACGATTCTTTCTGTTCCTATAATTCCTTGTTGTTGTTGTTTTGTGTCATCAAGTCACCTGCGACTCATAGCGACCCTATGTACAAGCCTAAACCCTGCTCTATCCTGTGCCAATCTCGCTGTCTCTGACACACCTGCCCCCATTACCCTAGTCATTGAGTCAATCCACCTCGTAGAGCGTCATCCTCTCCTGTGCTGTCCTTCCACCCTCCCAAACATGGCGTTCCTCTCCAAAGATTGGTCCCTCCTTGCAACATGTCCTAAGTATGTCAGATGAAGCTTCAGAATTCTTGCCTCCAAGGAGCAGCCTGGTTTCACCCTCTCTGGGTTGAACCTGTTAATTCTCTTAGCAGTCCATGGTATATTCAATACTCCTCTCCCACACAACAGCTCAAAGGCATCAATTCTCCCTCTACTATCCCTAGTCATTGTCCAGCTCTCTGATGCATACAAAGTGATTGCAGAGACCATGGCCTGTATCAGGTACACCTTAGTCTCCAGACTGATATCATTGTTCTTCAGTACTTTGGAGAGGTCTCTAACAGCAGACTTTCCCATAGCAATAATTCCTTATCTCTTCTATTTTCCCATTAAAAAAATAACAAAACACTGAATCAAAAGCACAAAACAATACTGTATGGCACAGATATCTGATAGTACATAACCAGATGCACTGTGATCGGGTCCATTCTGACTAGTGGGAACTGCTACGTGGCGTTCTGAAGATACCATTAAGGGAAGAGCTGGTCCACTTCCATGCTCCATGCCATTTTTTTTTCTTTCCTCCCTTTGCTTCACTCTCCAACAATAACTAATGGTCTGCTTTATTAAATTTGTTGTTAACCGAATCAGGAAGTTTTATAAGACATATAGATAAATAAAGGGAGAGCTCTCAAGATCATTTTTATCCTATTTTCTAATTCATTTGATGTTCGCTATTTAATATTCTTTTATGATCCTTGAGAAATGAGAAAAGTAGAACAGGGAGTAAGATAGAAATTTCTGTTTGTATGGAATATTTGTTTCCCCTGTGAAAAAGTTTGACAAAAAACTTGACTGTTGATTGATAAGATTTATTGATTCTGGTCTCCTGTAGACTTAAATTACCGAGTTCCACTACCAAATATATGAAATGCTTTCTCTTAAGAAAGAAATTATGGTTTCAAAATTTTATATTTTTAAATATTCTTTTTTCAGAATGGTATTATGAAATTAGGGCTCTACTGTAGCACTTTGAGTTTCAAAAAGCATAAAGTACTCTCATTTAGGTAGTTAACCTATCAGGTAATTTAGTTACTTCCCTTTTAAAGATTTTTCTTCTAACACCTTTTAAGTACCTACAGGGCCCACCATCCTATTGTAGGTTTGTAAAGCTTTAATAAAGAAGAAGACTCCATTCAGACTTAAACCAGAGGAGTCGCCATCATGTTGATTCCACGTGTTTGATTCTCATGTGTCAAAGTAAACAAGGCTTCCAAGGATTTTCAGTGACTGGTTTTCAAAAGTAGATCTCCAGCCTTTCTTCTGAGATGCCTGTGGATGAACTGCCGCCTTCCAATAGCAGCCAAGAGAGTTAACCATTTGTCCACTCAGAAGCTTTGAACATACAGCTCACTTACTCAGTCATTGCCATTGAGGTAGAACTGACTCAGAGCAGAACCTCTATCCAGTGAGTTTTCAGAGTCTTTAGTGAATGGCTCAACAGGAGATTGGCCGATTTCTCCTGTGGAGCAGCTGGTGGGTTCCAGCCACCTGCTTTTGGACTCGAAAGGCTATCAGAGTTCCCACTACACATGCAGTTACTGGCCCTATTTTTTTTCCCTAGGCCCTGTTTGTCTTTAACATATCCCATTCCACCTAGCTTTATGCTAATGGTTCTTAAATATCTGTCACATAAATGAATGAGTGGAAAATCATGAATGAGCACATTTCGATACAGATAGTATTACAGTTCATCCTTATTTAATTCCATAGATTTCTGATTTTCATCCACAACCAATAATGAAATAACTGGTATTATATATGATTCTCCTTCCTGGACTGAACAGTCAAAAAAGGGCAATTATCAGCCTCATACAGAAGTTCTTAAATTCAGCTCTGGCTAAGTAAAATTTTTACAGCTACCGGAATCTGAAAACCTGAGGCAGCATTTAATTAGAAAAACAAAGAGAATCTATTGTTACCGACTTTTAAAAAGAAGGTGGTATTCAACACACATATGTTGAACATAAAAATAGGTTGTTAGACAGATGTAGTTGTTTGTTGGTAGGTGTCATCAAATTGACCCCAACACATAGTGACCCTATTTAAAAAAGATATTTTAATGAATGAAATAAAACTGGATGGAAAATTTAATTCTCTATGAATTAATTTTTTAAAAGAGTTAATAGAACTTCTGATAGCTTAATCTATACCAAGTTGCCTTGACTGAGAGACTACATCAAGAATACAAACTTGCCCAATGCAATACTACTCCTGATTCTCTGACTGCTGGTTCCAAAGTGATAATTGATCAAAGCAAGATGAAATCATTGAGAGATTCAATCCTTTCTCCATCTATCATAGTGCTGAATCTTCCTCCTGCAGTGAGGAACTTTGTATTCTTGATGCTGAGATGTAATCCATATCAAAGTCTGTATGTAGTCCTTGATCTTCAAAAATATTTCATATATTCCTCACTAGTATACAAAGTTATCTGTGTATCACAGGTTCTGATGGAACCTTCAATCCTGGTACCACATTCTTTATCATAGAGTCCAGCTTTGCAAATTATTTGCTCAGTATATAGCTTGAATAAGTACAAACAAAGGACACAACCCTAATGCACACACTGATTTTAAGCCATACAGTGTTCACTTGCTTTAGATGGACAATGGCTTCTTGGTCTAGGTATAGATTTCATATTAGCATAATTAAGTGTTCTGGGATTCCCATTCTTTGGAGTGTTAGCCATAATTTTTTATGACCCACACAATCAGATATTTCTGCATAGTTGATAAAATACAAATAAACATTCTTCTGGTATTTTTTACTTTCATCCAGGTACCATTTTACATCAGCAATGGTAACACTGGTTCTGTGGCCTCTTCTCACCCTAATTTTTGGCAGTTACCTGTAAATGTACTGTTGTAGCTATTTTTCAATTATCTTCTACAGTATTTTGCTTGCATTAATAATACTGTTCATTAATTTCCACATTCTATTAGTTCAATATTCAATATTTCTTTTGAATGGAGACAAATATGGATCTCTTCCAGTCAGCCAGCCAGGTAGCTGACTACATTTTCCAGCATAAACTGGCGAACACATCCAGAGCTGCATCTGTTAGTTGAAACGTGTCAGTTGGTATTCCATCGATTCCCAGGGCCATATATTTTGTCAATGCTTTCAGCACAGCTTGAACTTCTTCATTAACATTGCCTATTGTTCATAAGGTGGTTGTTGTTATGTGCCATCAAGTCACTTGTGACTCATAGTGATTCTATGTACAAAAGCCCTAAACCCTACTCTATCCTGTGCCAAACTTACCATCTCTGACATGCTTATCCCCATTGCCCCAGTGATTGAATCAACCCTTCTTATTGAGGGTCTTACTCTCCTGTGCTGTCCTTCCACCCTCACAAACATGGTATTCCTCTCCAAGGACCAATTCCTTCTTGTAACGTGTCCAAAGTATATCAAACGAAGTTTCAGAACCCTTGCCTGCAAGAAGCAACCTGGTTTCACCTTCTCCAGGATGAACCTGTTTGTTCTCCTAGCAGTCCATGGAATATTCAACACTCTTCCCCAGCACTATAGCTTAAATGCATCAATTATCCTTCTGTCATCCATAGTCACTGTCCAACTCTCTGATACATAACAAGCAATTGCAAAGACTATGGCCTGGATCAGGCGCACCTTAGTCTCCAGACTGACATCATTGTTCTTCAGCACATTGGAGAGGTCCCTGACAGCTGACTTTCCCAGTACAACTCATCTCTTGATTTCCTTGCTTCTGGTACCAAGAGTGTTGGTTCTGGATCCAAGCAAACTAAAACTGTTAACAATCTCAATCGCTTCACCATCCATAATGTTGCTGCCAATAGGTCCAGTGGTCAGAATCTTTGTTTTCTTGATGTTGAGCTTCAATCCGTATTGAAGGCTACAGTCCTTGATCTTCTACAACAAGTGCTTCAGGTACTCATCAGTTTCAGCAAGCAGGGCTGTGTCATCTGCATAAAGCAGATTGTTGATGAAATCTTCCTTCAATTCCTCCTCCTACATCCCAGCCTCCTGGATAATCTGTTCTGCATATAGAATGAAAAGGTATGGAGACAGAATACAACCCTGGCGTACACCCTTCCTAATTTTGAACCATGCAGTGTCTCCTTGCTCTGTTCCGAGGACTGCCTCCTGGTTCAAGTATGTTATTGTTGTTATGTGCTGTTGAGTCATTTGCAACTCATAGTGACCCTATGTACAACAGCCCTAAACCCTGCTCTGTCCTCTGCCAATCTCACTGTCTCTGACACACCCACCCCGATTACCCCAGTCACTGAATCAATCCATCTCATAGAGGATCTTCCCCTCCTGCGCTGTCCCTTCACCTTCCCAAGCATGACGTCCCTCTCCAAGGACCGGACCCTCCTTGCAACATGTCTAAAGTGTGTCAGACAAAGCCTCGGAATCCTTGCCTCCAAGGAGCAGCCCGGTTTAACCCTCTCCGGGATGAACCTGTTTGTTTTCTTAGCAGTCCATGGTACATTCAATACTCTTCTCCAACACCACAGCTCAAAGGCATCAATTCTCCTTCTATCCTTCCTGGTCATTGTCCAACTCTGTGACACATAACAACTGATTGCAAAGACCATGGCCTGTATCAAGTGCACCTTAGTCTCTAGAGTGGCACCATTGCCCTTCAGTACTTTGGATAGGTCCCTTACAGCAGACTTTCCTATCACACTACGTCTTTTAATTTCCTGGCTGCTGGTGCCAAGAGTGTTGACTATGGAGCCAAGCAAATGAAATGGTTCAAGTATAGGTTTCACATAAGCACAATCAAGTGTTCTGGGATTTCCATTCTTCTTCGAGTCAGCCACAGTTTGTTGTGATCCACACAGTCAAATGCTTTTGCATAGTTAATGAAACACAGATAGTTCATATGGTACTTCCTGAAATTTTTCTGTGTCAATGACTTCATTCTGATTTAGTGATTCTGCGTACTTCTTTCATCTTCGCTTGATGCTTCTTGGATCATGCAAGATTGTGTTAATAGCATCTCTCAGCATTGCAACTCAAGGCTTGAATTTGTTTTTGTACTTACTAATTGCAAAGCTGGCCTCCTAACCAATCTGGGGAAAGATCAACAAAGTGGATTGTCCTTCACCACAGCCAACCCCTAAACTTAACTAAAGTGTGGGTGATAAACTGACCAATCTTCATAATCTGCTTGTGCAGATAGTAAACTAACCAATCACTAAAAAGATGTGGTCTGACTAATCATTTGGGCAATTACAAGTCCAGGACCAAATAAGCCACATAAAGAAATCCATTGCACAGTAAGGTATATCCTATCTTATCAATAAGTTCTAGCCATTATGATTTGGAAAACATAGTTTATACAATTCTATTACTTCTTTCACCAGTCTCTTGCTTAGAACATGCACAATCTTGCTCATTTATTTAGATTCTTCATTACATTGTCTCCATACCAAAGGGAGCTCTGATGGCCTGGTGGCAAGAAGCCATGCTGCAATCCCAAAAGCACGCTGTTCAGATCCCACCATCTGCTCCATGGGAGGCTGGACAATCTCCTCTCATAAGATTAACTGACTTTGAAAACCTGCTGGAGGTCAGCTATTGGTCAGCTCTGCCTCTACAGCACACAACAACAACATTCTGAAGCATCACCTCATGGTCTATCAGTGGAATCTATTATCCCCATTCTCTCTTATTTTATACTCTATTCATCTCAAAAATCTCAAATTATTTATTTCATAATGTTCAACCTTTGTAGCAGAGTAGGGATACCTGTGGTGGGGGGGGGGGATGTTGTGTGTAATTCCAGTGAACTCTGGTGGCTTAGTCATAAGACGTTGTGCTGTCAACCCAAAGGCAAGTGATTCAAATATACCAGCTATGAACCAAATCTATCTGCAGGAGAAAGATAGGCAATCTCCTCCCATGTGATTTACAACCTGTAAAAACTTGCTGTAGGGTCAGCTGTGAATCAGTTCCAGCTTAATTGTACATAAACCATGCATAACCCCACTGTCATCAAGTCGATTTCTACTCATAGCGACCCTCCATTGGATTTCCAAGGCTGGAAATCTTTACAGGACTTGTAAAAATAGCGTAGGCAACATAGGGATGGTCAAGTGTGATCTCCACTCACTTCACAAGAAGGAAACTTGTCCCCATCAAGAACATCAAAACCAATTCCCTTAAGGTCACCACATGCCCCAATGCCCCCACACCTACTGCTAATTCCTACATAAATCTTGCTGTTCCACTGGGTCTAAAATCCATTGCAATAGCTACAAAGACCTCACAGAACCTTTGATGGTGCTCTTGTGCAGGTCTAAGTTTAACTGGTAGAAGAATCTCTGTGCCATTCGGCACTTCTTCCCCTTTGCTGGAAATGAGATTCTCAATTTCTGCCATTGAACCTTCCCAATTTAAATCTGGTGGAATGCTCAAACCAGCCAAGCCTCTCATGGATAGACTTGGCATATCCTATTTGCATGTTCCTTCCCATGCAAGTGGTGAAAGTCAAAGGCTATGGCCTAGGAAAGCCATTTGAACAATAACCTACTGGAGAATTCATACTGCTGCCCTTTTGATTAGCAGTGTAATATGTTATATGTCCCCAGGGAAAGAAAGAAAGAAAGGGGGGGAGGGAGGGAGGGAGGGAGGAGAGAGAGAGAGAGAGAGAATTGATAGATAGATGTCTCTATGTATGTTTTTCTCTGTCATTGAGTGGAAACAGACTCCTAACTGACTCTAAGGTAACTTTTAAGAGGCTATAAACAGTGTAAGAGGACACTGCCCATCTTTTTCTTGCAGAACTGGTAGATTTGAGCCACTTATCTCTGGGTTGGCATCACTACTTCTTATCCAGTAGGTCACCACAGTTCCCGATGTGTATACATGTATGTGTATTGGAGAAGAGATTGAAATTCTCAACAGCTTCATCTTGCTTGTATCCACAACTAACACCCTTGGTGCCAACAGTCAGGAAATAAAGTGACACATGTATTTTTGTTGTTGTTATGTGCTGTCGAGTTGCCTGCAACTCATAGAGACTCTATATACAAAAGTCTTAAATCCTGCTCTGTCCTGTGCCAATCTCACTGTCTTCAACACACCCACACCCACCACCCCAGTCACTGAATCAATCCACCTCATTGAAGGTCTTCCTCTCTTGTGCTGTCCCTCCACCCTCCCACGCATGACATCCTTCTCCAAGGACTGGCCCCTCCTTGCAACATGTCCAAAGTATGTCAGACAATACTTCAGAATCTTTGCCTACAAGGAGCAACCTGGTTTAACCTTCTCCTGGATGAATCTGTTCGTTTTCTTAACAGTCCATGGTATATTCAATACTCTTCTCCAACACCACAGCTCAAAGGCATCAATTCTCCTTCTATTCTCACTAGTCATTGACCAACTCTCTGACACGTAGCACTGGGAAAACCTGTAGTTAGGGAGCTTTCAAAATTATTGAGGAGTAGTGACGTCAGTTTGAAGACTAAGATGCATCTGATTCAGGCTATGGTATTTCCAATTACTATTTCTCTGAGACCTGGACAACGAATAAGGATGACAGAAAAAGAACTGACCTTTGAACTGTGTTGTTGGAGAAAAGCACTAAACATCGCATGGAACGAACAGGTATGTTTTGGAGAGGGTGCAGCTGGAGTGCTTTTTTGGAGGCAAGAATGACGAGGCTTCACCTCACATATTTTGGAAATGTTGCTAGGAGGTGCTATTCCTTAGGGACATGGTGTTGGGAAAGCTGGAGGGTCAGCGAAGGAGAGGAAGATCTTCAACCAGGTGGATTGATACGGTGACTGCTGCAATGGGCTCTTGTGTGTTAGGAAGTGTGATGATGGTACAGGATAGAACAGGGTTTTGATCTTTTGTTCATAATGTCACTATGAGTCATGCTCAATTCAATAGCACCTAACAACAACAACAATTGTCATGTTTGGGTCAACTCAAAGGTGGGTTTTCAGAGGCAATAAATTATATATGAAATAATCTTTCATGGATCATCTGGTGGATTCAAATCACATGCCTTTGGTTTGGCAGCACAACTACTCACCAGTATTAAGTCACTACTATTCCCTTACACACACACACATACACACACATTATCTTGATTCAGGCTTAATTGGCCTGAAAATAAAATGTTCTTGGTAGAGGACCAATATATTAGTATTTTTTTTAAAAAAGCTTCTTAAGAAACTATAAAAAATCACTACTTTTTATTTCAAAAAGGGCTAATTGCTCACCAAAATATGTGGCTACCTCTTCCATGGCATAAAGTTGTCACTGAGAAGTCATTCCTTGGCTCTCTTTATATCAAGATGGAGCCAGGTGATTCATTCCCATTGGGAGAACCGAAATAATGTACATTACTTCTATGAGAAAAAGTTAAGAAGTAAATCGTGTCCTCTTCATTTCTGCTTTCCTCACCTGCTAACAGGATGTAGAAACCCCAAAGATCTGTTGTTGTTATTTTCTGTCAAGTACAACTCAGAGTGACCCTGTAACAAATCCAAATCCTGTCCTATCCTGTACCATCTTCATCATCTCTGACAGACTTGAGCCCATTGCTGCAGCCACTGTCATTAAGGGTCTTCTCTTTTTGCTGACCCTCCACTTTTCCAAGCATGATGTCCCTCTCCAAGGAATAACCAACCTCTCCTGCCAAGAGAATGAATGACTATGTCTTGGGGAGAGTGCAGCCAGAATGCTCTTTGAAGGCAAGAATAATGAGGCTTTGCCTCACATACTTTCGGCATGTTGCTAAGAGGGGATATTCCTTGGAGGACATGATGCTGGGAAGGGTTGGCAAGGGAGAGGAAGACCCTCATCTAGGTAAACTGGCATGGTGCCTGATGCAATAGGCTCTTGTGTGTCAGGAAGTGTGAGGATGGCGCAGGATAGAACTGGGTTCAGATCTTTTGTTCACAGGATCGCTCTGAGGGCACCTAACAACAACAAGCAACATGTCCAAAGTATATGAGGTGAAGCTTCATCAATCCTTGACTCCAAAGAGCATTCTGGCTGCATATTTTCCAAGACCTTTTCTTGCTTGTTCTTTTGGCAGCCCATGAGATATCCTATACTCTTCTTCAACACCATAACTCAGAGGTATCAAATTCTTCTGCCATCTTTATTCTTTGTCCAGCTCTCAGATGCATAACAAGTGACTGAAAAGCCTGTGGTGTGAATTCTAAAACCACAAGATAGAAAGATACTTGACTGATGAGTCGTCATTTGAAAAATGCCTTGATCTGGATACAACTTATCTCTTCAAAAGACTGAGTGAAAACCATTGTGCTAAGCTTCTAAAATTTTGCTGTTTGTTTCATCAGCTAGATTTGCCTTAGTTAATGTAGAAATTAGTACTTTGGAATGAGATGCTGTTTTGATCAAAACCAGAAAAATCGGTTGCTGTCAAGCTGAGTCTGACTAATAGCAACAAAAACCTAAATTGGTAGCATTGCCAAAATTGTCAGGAAGCAATCACCAAAGGAATCATTATCAGAGGCTGAAGAAATGGAATAGTGATAATACGTTTTATAGATATCTTTAGTAACTTGAAAAGCAGACCAAGTGTCTGTGAGCTTGTGGCTCTAGAAAAGTGGTTCCCAAAAGGGAATGATGCCCTTCCTCTCCCCAAGGGAGAGCATGGCAATGTATGTACTCATTTTGGTTGTCAGACTGTGAGGTGCTACTAGCATCTGGAGGGCACAAGCCATGATACTACAGACACTGCAGTGTACAGTTCTCCACACCAAAAAAATTTCCTGTCAGGAATGTCAATACTGCCAAAGTTAAGAAAACCTGATCTAGAAAACAGTGATTTTGGAAAAAGTCAGGAAATAAATGTTGCTCTTTGCTGTTTTCAGCAAATAATACTAGAAAGACAGGAGCTCAGAAAATAGTCTGTTGCAAGTAAATATAAAAAGGATTAGATGAATTTCTGAAATCTAGCAGTTTTTGTAGGTTTTCTTAAAAAATTATTTCTATAGAGAACTATGGTGGCCTGGTGGTAATATATTGTGCTGCAATCCCAAAGGCACCGTTTTAAATCCACCAGATGGTCTGTGGGAGAAGAACAGGCAATCTCCACTCAAGCTATTTACTGTCTCTGAAAATCCACTGGAGGGTCAGCTGTGAGTTGGTTCAGTGATACACTACATGGGTAACAGTGTAAAAACTGTTCAAACAGAACAATGAGTTACTGCATGGTTTAAAATATGGAAAAGGTTATGTGAGGTATTATTTGCTCAGCAACTAATCTGAGAAACTGAAATATCTGAAAAAGGTACCAGGTTGAAGACAACTTATGAATAACCTGTGATATGCAGATGACACAATTCTGTTTGCAGATAACAAAGAAGATTTCAGTCATTTACTGATGAAGCTTAAAAATTAGAGCTGCCAATATGAATGACATTTCAAAATAAAGAAAAATTCACGCAATTGGATTAACAGGCAACATGATGATAAAGAGAAAAGATTGATGATGTCTGGAATTTGCCCTTCCTTGAATCCATAACCAATATCCATGGTAGCAGCAGGTAAGAAATCAAAGTGTGTATTTCATTGGACAAGTCTGCTGCCAAGGATCTCTTTAAAGTCCTAAAGAGAAAGGATGACATTTTGAGGACTAAAATCATCTCATAATTACTTGAAAGTTGGCTAATTACAAAAATACAAAGGAGAATGATTGCCTTTTAATTACGTATTGATAAAGAATATCAAACATACCACAGACAGTTATATCAAATCTACCACAGATGATTAATATCAAATATGCCCCAAAGACAGTTGTCCCTGAAGGAATACAGCCAGAATGCACCTGAGAAACAAGGATGGTGAGACTTCACCTCACAAACCCTGGGCATGTTATAAGGAAGGACTGCCTTCAATATGGATTGAAGCTCAACATCAAGAAAAAAAAAGATTCTCACCACTGGGCTGATTGGCAGCATCATGACAGATGGTGAACACACTGAGATTGTTTTTGTTTTTGTTTTTTTTTTTTTACACTGAGATTGTTAACACCTTTAATTTGCTTGGCTCCACAATCAACACTCTTGGTACTAACAGCCAGGAAATCAAGAGACGAATTGCATTGGGAAAAGTCTGCTAACAGAGACCTCTCCAAAGTACTGAAGAGCAACAATGTCAGTCTGGAGACTGAAATATGCCTGGATTCAGGCCATGATTTTTGCAATTACTTGCTATGCATTGGAAAGCTGGACAGTGACTAGGGATGACAGAAGGAGAATTTATGCCTTTGAGCTGTGGTGCTAGAGAAGAGTATTGAATATACCATGGACTGCTAGAACAAACAAGTTTGTCCTGAAGAGGGTGAAACCAGCCTGCTCTTGTAGGCAAGGATCCTGAAGCTTCACCTGACATACTTCAGATATGTTGCAAAGCGGAATCAGTCCTTGGAAAGGGACGCCATGCTTGGGAGGGTAGAGGGACAGTGTAAAAGAGGAAGACCTTCAATGAGATAGATTGGTTCAGTGACTGTGGTTAAGAGGGTAGGTGTGTCAGAGACAATAAGATTGCCACAGGATAGAGCAGGGTTTAGGGCTGTCACTAGGAGTTGCAGGAGACTTGATGGCATGTAACAACATCCCTAGAAAAAAACAGTAACTGGATTTGGGAACTAAGAACCTATGAAATTTGGAGAAAGATGCATTTATTATGCAAAAAAACTTTTAGTATTAACCTATGATGAGTTTCTAGTACATATGATTCACATGCATCCACCCCTTATCTGTCAGCAGTGGCTTCTATTGCTTGTAGACTATTGTATTCTATTGCTGTAAACTTGTAGACTAAAAAAAGACATGAAAGGCAGGCATGAAAATCTACTCTTCCCAAAATACCTGTCAATAGAAACCCTATGGATCTCAGTGACCCAAAACAAAGACTGGACACTTGCTCATGGTCAGTTAATGACACTTTCATACAGTGAAGGACAAACACTAGCTCTGTTAAGGAACAAGACTATTGTTGAATACTGTCATTAAAGAGGAACCAACTCATAGCTGACCCTTCAGCGGGTTTTCAGAGTTGGTAAATTGCACAGGATGAGACTGCCCATCTTTCCCCCTCGTGGCAGCTGGTGGATTCAAACTGCATGACTTTGGGTTGGTAGCATGACTCCTTACCACTAGGCCATCAGAGCTCCCTGTTAAAGAATAAAAGATTGCTGCCCTATGTGCATTGGAAACTGGATAAGCAAATTTAGACACTTGTAACAGGTAAAGGAGAAGACAGCAAAGAATAAGTATTGAAGATTGAATGAAGATGAGCCGAAGTTGAATAAACATAGGATTTGGCTTCAGACACCTAACTTTAAATTCTTACCTGTCTCAAGTGATTTTGAGTAATTAACAGTATGAGCCGACACTAAATACTATACTATCACTTAATTCATAATGTGGTCTTAAACTTAAATGAGATAATAAGTATGCCCTTAGAACATAAAATGGCATGTAATAATTGGCAGCTTTGATAATTGTGTTTAAGAACCAAACCTATTGCCACTGAGTGGTTTCCAACTTATGGTGACCTCTCCATCGCATTTACTGTAAATCTTCACAGGAGTAAATAGACCATCTTTCTCCTGCGGAGAATAGAACTATCACCCTTTCCAACACCCAACAGGTAACACTTCAGGGCTCCCAAACAGAACAATTATACTACTGGTGGTAGCAGCAGCTTTCTGGAAAAGAAGTATTTCACAAGCTAGAGTTTCATTTTCAAACCACAAAACAGTGGACCTTTTCACTAGGTTAAATTCACATGGCTTAAAAGGGTCAGATGTACCACGAGGTGGCAATGATTCAAGCTGACTTTCATGGACAGTCAATTTGAAAAGTGAGAAAATTGACAGGAATTCCAAGATGTTTAATACATTAAAAAATAAATCCTTATATACACATTATTATCTGATTGAATACATGCATTTGCTTCTGAAAACCTTTTCCCTCTATGTTGTTGAGTACTGTTGAGTCAGAACCCATCCAAAACTGACCCTGCAGAGGGTTTTTAGAGGCACTAACCCACATGCAGATGCTGAACACTGTGACAGTGATGTGCCAAACGTGGTAATGGGTACCCATGGTGGACAGTGTTTGACTAGAGCTTCCCAACTAAAACAAGCCTGGAAGCAGGAGCGGCATCTACTTCTGAAACGACCTGCCTCGGAAACTTTATGTGCGAACAGTGCTCAGGCCTTTCGTTCACAGGGTCGCTATGAGTCATCTACGACTCAATGGCACCTAACAATAATCCACATGCAAGGAGACTGCCTGTCTTTCTCTCACAGAGCATCTAGTAGATACAAACTGCTTTTGCTTGGTGACCACAGTTCTCATCACAGGTAACTCTTTTTATAAATCTAGAAGTAGAAAATGAAGATATGAGATACAACTGGTGACCTTTTGGTAAAAAGCTGTGCTGCAACTTTGAAGGCACATGGTTCAAATACACCAGCTACTCTGTGAGGAGAAAATGGGCAAAATCTCCTCCCATGCAATTAACTACCTCTGAAAACCCACTGGAGGGTCAGCTATGGGTTGGTTCCAACTCCATAGCTGACCCTCTATATATACATAAAGTTTTAGAATTCTAAGGAAGGCATCAGACAATAAAAAGTAATACAAAAAGTTAGGCATTTTAAAATGACAAAGAATAATTCTATATTAGTATTTTAAAAATTTTGAACCAAATATGAAACATTTAGATACCTCACAGAACACATAAAAATCATATATACATAGGTAAAATATTTTCAATGTTTTAAATAAACATTGGCTATACTAAGCAAAAATTCTGACTTTTAAATGGATTCAGTTTTAGAAAAAATAACTTCTTCTTACATGTCAAAATAATAAACAATAATATTCTTAGAGTTTGAAATGACCTGTACTTATTTCTGCTTTCTTCATAAAGCAAGCCAGCCATAAACACCATTTATCTGAATAATAAACTTTATTCCTTCTTTTCATATCAAATAAAACAGCCTGGTAGGGTAGTATTTTCCAAATTATAGATAACATTTCTAAGTATTCAGAATATACAAAAAAATACATAATAACTAAAGTTCCTGGGATATTGTTCCCCAAATAAGTCAAATTCCTACTACTACATATAATTTTACAGAGCCTGTGTGATAATTAAGATGAATAAATAAATCTATAGTTACCCAATTCATAAAAAAACCCAATTAAAATAAGTCTATTGCTCCCTTTGCATAAATAATCCAAATTTCCAATTCCTAGTCACCTACAAAAGATCAGAATACTTTACATATACCAAGTTGCTCACTACTTAAGCAATCGCTCATTGTATATTTACTTCATTTCCAGAATAATTTCCCATCACCCACATAAAAGCAAAGTGTATTTCTTATTTTTATATCCTTATTTCCTCTACTTACTGAACTGCATTTCAAATTATTAGAGATATAATATAGATCTTTCCCACTCTGCCAGCCTAAGGAGACACAGAAAAGTGATAACCACTAAGATGGCTAGCACATGAAAAGGTCAATGTGGCAGCAGCCCTCACAAATCAACCAAGACTGAGGGGAAGACTGCTCATGGTTGTTTAGTTATTGCCAGGAAATTCAGAGCTGCTACTGTTATGGAAGGGATAGTGACAGACCTACAAAAGTGAATCCATGTCTGCATCTCATTCACATTTGTACAGACTTAATTTTGACTATCTGCACAAACAAGAGACAAAGAACACATAACCCACTTACAAATACATTTTCATATTTCACAGGACTGTGTCTCAGAACTCAGAACATCAGCAAAATAAAGCATTTAACAAAGAGGTAAAAGTCATACACACAACAGCTAAATGTCATTATTGATTCAAGTTCGTAATTTTCTGTTTGTTTCTGATAGTGGCTCGAAGTTTACGTATCACCAGTCTATCAGGCAGAATCATATCACCTTGTTGTTCTAGATAATCGAGCAAATTTTCAGTCCACTGGAGAGCAGCTGCATGGTTAATATGTTTCTCTGGAATCAGTTCTATTTCCTCCTCCTCATTCTCACTGGATTCATCTGTCTGGCCTTGTGCTCTTCTGATGATTTCACTGTCAGTTAACACTTCATATCCTGGTTCGGTACTGTCCACTTCTAGCCATTTTTCAATGTTCTCAGGAGACACATTCTCCAGTCCTTTGGTATGCTGTAATATGGTTGTCACTGTAGCTACTGAAATATCTTCTTCATCAAAGTCCAAGGTTTCTCTCTCCTCTATACTAGGAAGAATCTTTTTCCATGCTCTGCTAATGGTGACTGGCTTTACTAAGTTCCAAGCCATTGCTACCACATACAGGGCGTCAAGCAGAGTGAGTTTCTTCCAAAATGATCTCAAGTCATTACCTTCTTCCAAGTTGTTCTGGAGAAGTCCTGCACGATAGTTTCTCTTCATTGTTGCCATGACCCCCTGATCAGAGGGCTGAATCAATGAGGCAACATTGGGTGGTAAATATTTGGCAAATATTTGGCCATCATCTGACCTCAGGACATTTTCATTGGGATGTGTTGGTGAATTATCCAACAAGAGCACAGCCTTTTCCTGCAGGCCTTTAGACCTTAAGTACTCTCGAACCTGTGGCACAAAGATCTTATCAAACCACTGTCTGAAAATGGAAAGGTTCATCCATGCACCTTTCTGGCTGAAGTAAGAGACAGGAAGGTTTGAGGTGTCAGTTGACTTGAAGGAACGAGGTTTCTTTGCCTTCCCTACAACACAAAGCTTGAGTTTATGTAAGCCTGTTGCATTGGCACAACACATGACCGTGACTCTTTCTTCTACAGACTTGTGCCCAGACGTGGTGCCTTTAATCACTGAAGTTCTGGAAGGTAAGCACTTCCAAAACAGTCCAGTCTCATCTGCATTATAGATCTGTTCAGGCTGCAGATTTTCCTGTTCAATAAAGTCTCGAAAATTGTTGCAAAACTCTTCTACAGCAGTCTCATCTCCATTTAGCCTCTCATTTCGAATGTTAATCTCCCTAATGCTGTGCCGCTGTTTAAAACGAGTCAGCCAACCCGCAGAAGGGTTGAAATCACCATCCATCCCCAGAGCATAAAAGAAGAACTCAGCCCTTTTTGCACAAATCGGTCCAGATATGGGATTTCCTCTTGCCCTCTGCTGGTTGAACCATTCCAGCATTGCTCGGTCCAGTTCTTCATACATGGATGGTTTCATAGATTTTCTCTTGGCCAGAAGACTTGTAGAATCAGAACTGCTTGCATACGTTATGATCTTTTCCTTATTTTTTCTTATGTCTCGAACTGTTGTTTCACCAATCCCATAAATAACTGCCAACTGTTTGGAGGAACCTCCGTCTTCAAGTTTCTTTATTATATCAAGCTTGTCTTTAATAGTCAACACTACACGCTTCCGTTTCCCTGACATGATGAGACTTTGGGATCAACCCCACAGTCACTCAAAGCGATGGAGAGAATCTTCCCTTCTGCATAGACTTTCAGCCTGAACAAGAAGCTGGGGGCCCTGAGCCCTCTCCTCGGCTGGGTGTGAGAGGCAGAGGTGGTAAAGGAAGAGGAGGTGGGGGAGCGAGGCTGAGGGAGCCGGCCTTCAACTTTAGAGGGGCGGCAGTTCAGAAGGCGGTCCCAGGGCACCGTGGTTAATCCGGATTACAGACATTTGTTCTGTGCCCCCCGTGGCCGTGGGAAAGACTCTAATCCAGTCGTGGCTACACAGCTTCTCTACACTCCGATTCCGAATATGCGCCCTCCTCTAACCCGCCATGACCCAAAGTTAAGGCAAAGAGCTTCGGAGCCACAGAGGAGAGGTCGGGCTCGCGCCCAGTCTCCACCTTCCCCAGGGGGACGGTAACGTTTGTTCCCTTCTCCGGGTGCCAGGCCCTCCCGCCACACAGCCCCACTTCCTCGCCCAGACTCAGACCGGACAGTCCTCCCGGCCCCGCATAGCCCGCCGGGCCCCTCGCCCCACCTCAGTTTCAACCAGAACCCGTACACCGTCCCTACTGCCGCGCAGCAGCCGATACTCCCCCAGCACGCGCTCCCGGAAGACGCCCCTCCCGCTGCTCGGTCCCGCCCCTGGACCCGCCCGAAGGCGGGACTTCCCCTGGTTCCCGGAAGGGGGAGGAGCCTTACAAGCCGGGAGCGGGATCCTAGGAGGAGGTAGAGAAAGGCGGAGGCGTTTTGAAAGGTGAGGGCTCGTGGGCTATGCAAGACTATCTGGGACGGGCACTCTAGCGCTGCTGAGCAGGCTGCTCGTGGTTTACTTACTGCCCATAATACCGACTCATAGCGGCCCTATATTACAGAATAGAACTGCCCCATAGGGTTCCCAAGGCTTTCAATATTTAGAGAGACAGAACTAATGGTTGAGCCACTGCCAGTATCTCCTCCCTACTATTTACTGCCTCTGAAAACCCGCTACAGAGTCACCTGTGAGTTCGTTCTCACTTAATGGCACCTAACAACACAGTTCACTAAGACTGGATTTTCTCCCAGATTGCGAGGCTGCTCATCCTTCTTCCACAGAGCAGTATGTGAGGCACTACACCCACTGCCATCATAGTTGGGTCCGATTTAAAGGGACCAGTTTCTGAGGCTGGAAGGAGACTACCCATCTCCCCTCCCGTAGACCGGCTGGTGAATTCGAGCCCCATTATTTATGCACTAAGCCACCAAGGCTCCTTTGTTAGTGGGTTGTTATTTTTGTGCCTTCAAGTTGAATACAACTCATAGCGACTAACCTTTGGATCAAAATCTTTGGCCTTGTCGGGAGGCACCAGTCCTTTGCAAAAGACACTGTGCTTGTAGACCCAAAAAACCAAAACATCTCTTGCTGATTGCAACTTATAGTTATCCAGTAGACAGAGCAGAGCCGCCCCTTGGGATTTCTAAGGCTGTCTTCATTCTCCAGGAAACTGCGACTTTTAGGTAGACGCCCACAGGAGGTTTTGTTTCACCAGCTCCCTGGTGGCGGGGCCGCTTGCCTCCGCTTTTCAGGTGGCGCGGCGCCCATTTACTTCCGCTATGGGCAGGGTTCAGAGGGAGAAAGGAAACCCCAACAGTTCCTCCTTGCCTTTGCAGACGCTTGTTTTCTGGCTGTGGAATCCTTCGGGCCTGGGGGTACTTGGCTTCCGGGGTGCCTCATCCTAGCAGCCGTGCTGCGCCCTCCTGGATGCAGAGTGGAAAGGGGACAGACAGGTGGCCTGCGCTGAATGCCTGCGCGTAGCAGAGGTCCAGGTTTGTTATGAAAGTGACACTGAGGGTTACATCCTACCACTTCCCTCTGCACAGTCTAGGGAACGGCCTTCAGTATTAGACATTTTTAATACTATGATCCCAAAAGCCAAACTTCCCTGACCTCAGTCGTGGAATGTTGACTTGTAACTCTAAGTGGGGGTGGGAAAGTTATAGTAAGCCCTTTGGTTGAGCATTAAGCAGACTTTTTTGGGTTTGTGAAGATATTGTATCAAACAGATTGTGAGCTCCTTGCGAGCAGAAACTGCGCCCTTGATTCTTTATAGTAATGGTGCAGCTCCCAATATGTGATGATACATAGTAAGCGTCCAGTTTGCGTCAATATTTTCTTTCCAACCTGTATTTACCATATGAAAGAAATCCTTATGGAGGGAGGGCGTGATGAATTACAAACACGAATTCATTTCTTATGGCAAGATTTCAGGCAGTGGCTATCATTCCGCACTGCTCCTCAGATTTTAAAAGTGTAAACTACTCCACCTGTAATGTTTGTATGGCAAGTAGAAAGCTCTTAGAATGAACCTCAGAGCCGAGGAGAAAGGATGTATCTGCTGATGTATATTCAAGTATATATTCAAAGTACCTTCTTTTAAGTGTAGAGTTGTTACATAAACTGGTGCCTTGAGGTTACATTCTTTGGCAAAGCACAGAACTTTGTGTACCTTATGTGATCTTAAATATGAGGCAAAAAAATGTGGTAATATTGATGTTTACTCTAGTTTTATTGCTAAAAGTAAGATATCCGTAAAGAAGTTTGCTGAAATTTTATTTCAACAAATTGAGTATTCTGCATACCAAAAATGACCTCTGTATGAATTCCTTATTGAGTACATTCTAAAAAGCAGGAAATGGTTTTGTCCATCAGTCTAGCTTTATCCTCACATTTCTCTCCCCAAATTTCACTCATTTTTGGACCTTGTTGTTTCTGACCTTGTGATTTTTTTTTTTTATGAAGTCCAGAAGTATTCTGGTCTATGTTAGAATACTAGAATACTGATCTTAATAGGAGATTAGTCACATTTCATCGTGATCATTCTCATTCCATTATATTAGCATTTTATATTTTCCTTAGCAACATTAGGAATACATAAATTCTACTGTTTTCCCAGTTGGTCCAATTTTGTTTCTAGTCAATGAGTATTCTTTTAATACATCTGTGCCATCATTTTAATGGCTTTCATCTTTTGAATTAGAATCTGACATTAGTTATTTTCTTCCTCAGGCTCATACTCTCCTTTGGCCATGAAACTTTTTTTTTTTAATCTGACTCAGTACTTTTTGGGCAGTTTAATTTGCATTACCTCTGAAAGAGTTAAAGCCATTGATTGCCATTTTACTAAAATGTATAGAGAATACAAGCTTAGCAGATTCTCTCAGTTTGTGCTGCTTTCTTATATAAATTACTGCTTTGTAGGTTTCTCCTTGTAATTTGCTTAGTTCTTTATGCTGTATTTTATATTTTCTCTCTGTTCAGAATCCTTCTTTGCCTAAAAGATGAATAATTCTGGTAAATTTCTATATATTTACATTCTTAGCTTTTTTTCCAGTATAAAACCTTTTTGCTCTTTTTCTTCTTACTTACGTACTGAAGATACCATCCTCTTTCTCATTGACAAGTGTTTTCCTTAATCATTTTTGCCTGCATGAAATCCCTACATCTTTTAATCTTTCTGTTGGAATGTGACCAGTTCTTTAAAATGATATAAGATCGTAACTTCTCAATCAAATCTCTTGTGATAGACTTACTCTGGTGGTGTAGTCAGTAAGGAGTTGTGCTGATAAAATGATGGCCACGTTGTGTCTGGTGGTTCAGACCCACCACTTGTTCCTCAAGAGATAGATGAACAATCTTTCTTTTTTTCTTTTTCTTTCTTTCTTGTAATTTACAGCCTCAGAAACTGCTGGAGGGTTAGCTATGAGTTGGTTCTGACTCAACAGCAATGAAAGACAGAGACTGAGCTTTCATCTTGGCACAACTGTCACTCTCTCATTGCCACCTATTCAGAACCAACTCACAGTTTATCCAACAGTAGGTTTTCAGAGCACGTTGGTGTATTCAAACTACCTCTCTTTGGATTGACTGTGCAACTCTTTGTCCACCAGTTCTATTGCACTTATTTTTGTTTGTTTGGTTGGTTTTTTGTTGTTTGAGTGAATATCTACAAAGCTAATTGGTTTTCCGTTCACCATTCACACATTGTATAAACCTGTATTTCTCCACCTCATCCCTGTGATTCTCATTTTCAATAATCCTCTTCTCCTACTCCTTTTTGTCTTCTGAGCTTTATCCTTGGACAGATTCTGCCCTTTTGATCGTATATGGTTGACTCTAAGGAATGAGTGTCTTTGTTCTTTTTTTTTGTCTTTGTTCTTTTTAAAGGCCTATCTTACTTGATTGCTAGTGTGACTGTAAGTTGAAAATTATTGTTCATTTTAAAGGCCTGTCTTGTTTGACTGCAAGTTTGGCAAAACTCATACAATAAGGTTTGTTCCAGATTTGTAGGACTTTAGTCTTAGGGATTTTACAAGTCTTTATTAGACCAGTAGGACAGGCCATTTTTGTATTTTTCAGTTTTGCCCCACTTTTTTTGCCTTTTCTTCACAGAACCTTCTATGGCGATTCCTTTTAGAGTGGTCAGTAGTCATAGCTATACCTAGGTCTTTTGGTCTCAGAGTCATAGAGTTTAAGGTTCATAGAGTCTAATAACCCTCTGGAATAATTATTGTTGTGTATCTATACTTCTTTTTGTCTTTTCCTGAAAAGGAGAAACTGATAGTTTCACCTTAAATGAGTGCTTATAAACTTTCAAGAACCTTAGTCACTACTCAACAATGTAAAATGTAGAGCATTGTCTTTGTGGATTATATTGTGTTGGTTGACTTTGATACCCAATGAGACTATGCCCCTGAGGTATGGGACCAACAGCTCATTCACTCATGGTGATGGGTTGTGATGAAGAAGTACCCAGAGCTTCTCCCTTTGTTAGCTGTGCTGTATACATGGATATATTAGCTAGGAGAGACGGGTCCATGGAGAAGAACATCATGCTTAGAAGGGTGGAGGGACAGTGCAGGAGAGGAAAACCAGGATGAGATGGATTGATACAGTGACTGGGGCAATGGGGTTTGGTGTGTTGGAATTAATGAGACTGGCTCAGGACAGGGCAGGCTTCAGAGCTGCTGTACATAGGGCCGCTGTGGATCGAAGGCACATAACATTTCCCACATATACTAATACAAATGTAGAAATATTGTTTGCCAAGTATATGTATAATCATGAGTGTTGATCCATTCATTGTCCTTATCTATCTTTCCTGTCTGCCTACGTAATGTGCTTAAAGATTGTTTATTATTATAACTTTTTCAGAATTGGGTCTGTAATAGTATTAACCTTTATTGATTGTACTTCTTGTCCACTTTGTCTTCTCTTTAGAGATAATAGGCTGGTCATCTCCTTATTATATATTCTCTTTCCTTTCACTTATCTTAATATATATCTATCTCTTTATTGATTTTACACACATCTTTTTCTCCTTCCATCCCTGGTAATCATCCAAGAATAATATGGCACTTATTTTTGTCACTCATTTATTACTAACTAAATCATACTTTTTCTCAATCATATGCTTTAATTCTACATAGAAATAATATTTTGAAGGACAAGGCCTATGGCTTTTTTAATCTCTTTCAGAAAAAGATATAGCATGACTCAGAATACATCATTGATTTTCAATAAATTCTGAATGACTGTTTTACTATCTTCCTTCAAATAATTCATGCAATGTTGCCTTTGCAGCAACATTGTGTCATTTTATAACACCAAGTATTGTAATTGGTACCATAAGCATTCATTTCTGTAATCTGGTTATCATTGTTATATTCCTAACTATTTTATAGAAGCTTAAATGAAAATGGTACACGTTAGAAGACCTGAAACAAGAAGCAAGTCTAAATCTCACGTGGCTGAGCAGAAATCCCAAGTTGACTGGAGACGGACCAAAAGAAGTAATATTGTAACAATATTTGAGAGTGATGATGAAGACCTTGATAGTACTGATGAAGAGTTTGGCAGCAATGAAGAGTCTGATGATAGTGATGAAAGTACTGACAATAGTGAAAGTGTTGGTAGTAGTCAAGAGCTTGATAATAATGAGGGGCTTGATAGCAATAACAAGCCAGAAAATGAAGGTGAGCTTGAATTAATTAAAGTTGAAAGTGAGGCAAACAAGCATCTCATTAACACTAGCAGCACTGTCACATATGAAGAAAGAAAAAACGAGAGCAATCAGGAGAGTACTGATTTACCAGATCATGAAAGGTGCCCAAGTCAGGAGAATGAGGTCAGCAAAAACACTGGACAGATAATAGAGGAGGATGCAGAAGAAGAAAATATTAAGCGAGGAAAGAGAAAAAGGGCATCGTTAGTGATGTACGATAGTGATGACAGTGATGACAGTGATATAGTTGTCAGAAAAGTAGATGCCAAGCGACCTCGTAGAGTGATTGAAGATGAATGTTCTTCACTGGAAATGGAGGAGAAAGATGATGCAAAGACCTTTGCTGCACAAAAGCAGGACAAACTCCAGAAGCTCAAAGAACTCGCCAAACAGCGATCTCGTCAGAGACGCAGCAGTGCTAGAGATTATGAGGTGTGTTTTTCTTTTGTTGGTTTTGTTTCTCCTTCTATATTTTGATTCAAAATATTTAATTTTAATAAAAATCAAGTGTTAAGTCTGTTCTAGTTCTCAGTGATCCTAGAGTTTTTGCTTTAATAAATTGTCCTTAGCATGTTTGATTGTACTATTGGGTCTGACATAGTTTTACCATGAGTTTTAGTTCAGCACTTTTTAAAATCTCAAAGACTGCTTTGTATGATCTTCATCACTTTGAACCTATATTTAGGACCTTATTGTTTGTTTTAAGCATTTTAAATCATTTATCCAAGGTATATAATCCTTTCCCCATTTCAAATATACATTTTACAAGAATATTTTTAAATTTCTATCATTTTTTTGAAGAGTTAATCTTTCATGTCATTTTCATACTGCCATTTTTAGAGACACATTATTATACTTAAGTATTTGTTTTCATTTAATTAGGACTCTGAAAAGGAATCCTGTCCAAGTTATGATGAAGATGAGGAGGAGGAGGAGGAGGAGGAGGACGAAGAGACTTCTGAAGATAATGGAGATGAAGATAATTATATATTTGATGGCTTCGTAGTTCAAGATCAGGAAGGTGATGAAGAGAATGAAAGCCAAGAAGAAAAATTGGCTTCACAACTAAATTTAGTTAAACGGAATTCTCTTTGTAAGTTAAATACCAAGAAGATATTTTATGACTTGCTCTATCAAGATAACCTTTTAATAGTGTTCTGAATCACTGATTAGGAATTACAGTTTCATTTCCAGGTTCCTAAATCCTCACATTATTCTATTGGTCCTAAGAACCTTTTGCAGTCTTAAAAATTAAAGATTTCATGTAGAAACAGCATAGTTAGCATAAAGATGGCAGAGTCTTTCCTCCACTAATGCCATGAAGGAGAGAGGGATCTCCATCAAGAACACAAGGTTGATTCCTTTAAGGTCAGACATGCCCTTACGTGCCACATCTTCTCCTGGTTCTAGCACTAACTATTCCTCCCAAAGCCCTTCCTCCTTTGCTATTGGGTTCCATAATTTGTTGCAATAGGCACATGGAACACAGACAATACTCAAGATTATAAGGTTTGTTAGGGGAGTAACAGGTTAAAAATTCAGGTTGAAAACACTAACAACATAATTCCTCAATCAGGACAACTTTGTCTGAGCCTGGTTTGCAGGCAGATCTCAGATCTTTGGCCTTGTGGTGCTTTAGGCCCTGGCATGTTCAGGCCAGTTTTACAAAGTTCTGGTTCTGCCAATTATGTGCCTCCGCCTGCTTCACCAGTAATTTTAGGCTGAAGTATTTGTTTCTGACTGCATAGGTTGGCATATGTAGCTCAGCTCTGCCTTACATCAATCTCTCGTTATTCAGCATATCTGCTACCACTGCTACTGATGTTGTTGACTGTTGTTCTAGTGCTGTTACTGCTTTTGCAATCTAGACTACTGTGTCTCCATCTCATGTAGGAATCTCAGGACACATTCTGCTTTCTTGGTAACAGTTAGATTCCTGTATTCTGCCTCTAAATCAGCTAATTTTAAGCCTTGATGGGATGGCAGAACTGACCTATCCCCCATGTTAGCAGTCTTTACATTTTATTTGCATGTTCTCCCCTAAAGAGTGCTGTTTATCTTATTTATAGTATTAGCTACCCAACTAGTACCCTTGGTGGTCACAGACACCTAACATTTGCGCAGTCCTATCCAGACATGTAGGGAGCTCTGATGGCTTAGGGGTAAAGAGTTGTGCTACCAACTGAAAGGCATGCAGTTCAAATCCACCAGCTGCTCCATGGGAAAAAGATGAGCAATCTCTTCTCATGTGATTTATTACCTCTGAAAAACTCACGGACGGTCAGCAGTGAGTCAGCTCAGACTCGGTACTCAGTTACATGAGTCAGTATGTAGAAACACCACCAACAACCACCCAGACATATAGTGAAAGTCATACCCACAATAGCCAGAAAATCTATATTAAATAATCTGTTATAGCACCCTCCAAAAATCTGTTTATGTGGATTGCATTTGTCAATATTGACCAATATAAACATTAAAGCTAAGAATTTTTTTAACTTGATTAATTTAAAATAGCATCACAAATGCATTGCGTAATAAGAGATAACTTAGTTTTATGATAAATTATATTTTCCTCCATAACCAAAAGACTGATATGTTAAAAGTTGCTTTTAATGGCTCACATAATGAACATTCACACTCTTTCATTGCTGCTGAGTCAGAACTGCCTCATAGGTTTCATCAGGTTTTCAAGAGGGAAAGTGCATATCTTTCTCCCTGCTAATTAGAGCTGCTAATGTATTCACACAGCCATAAGTGCTCAGTTTTTGGGTTAGTCTTTGGGTTAACAGCACAACTACCTAAACCGTCAGCTCAATAGAAGGCAGCTGAATTTGTATTAAAGTTTTTGTTACAATGCTGTTTTAGTTGAAGGTAGGTATAAAAAGAGCAAAGGCCACATGGGAATGACCATGTTTGACCTTTACTGACTTCACAAAGGAGAACTGTCCCTCTCAACAGCATCAGTAACTACATGGGGATGAAGTCAGACATCTCCCTCATGCTCCAGTACCTCTTTTTACTCATCTTGACACCAATCTTACCACTTTGCTAGGTCTAAAACCCTATACAGTAGCTCACAGAACACATAGAACTATATTGGAGATATCAAAAGGTTATAAATTATAAATCAAAATCGTAATCCAGGTTAGTAGCTGAATACAGTCAGAATGGCTTCTGAAATGAGCTCACAGGCACCTCAGCCATGAGCCTCATGGCTTTAGTCCAATATTACAAAGTTCTCAATCTTGTGAATTACACCACTTTCCTAGTAGGGGAAACAAATTTACTCTCACAAATGTGTAGTTTGGAAAAGGTGAATTATTGTAATCATATTTTTAGAATAATTGTTGCTATTCTTTGAAACTACACCAAAACTTAACAAGTGATACTTTCTTAAAAATTGCTTCACTGTAGAATCTAAAATAATATAAAGTAACTTTTATTCTGCTACATTGTAATGCATTAGTCTGTTTTTCAGTTTGAGCAAATTTTTTTAATCTATATGATTTTATAACATTTTGCATTGGTCATGTAAAATTATATTAAGTATTAAAAAGCTGTCAAGCTCAGAACAATAAGCAAATGTTTTCAAAATTGTAATTACAGTAGTAAAGCTTGATTTTTTATAATTGACAACAAATAGTCTCAATTCTCCTTGAAGGGACAGGTCACTTCCTCAGTTGAATATTGAACTTCATTCAGTATTCGGAACCTGTCTGGCAGATACTCAAATGTGAATAACCACTTTGTCACCCTTTCAAGTAGAAATTATTATTTCATGAAAATGGAGTTTTGTGGGGAAAAAGTATTATACTCTCTTACCCAGCATAAATGAGCATTTTATCTAGGGGTTTATACTTCCAGTTTCATCTCACAGAGTTAAAGAGAACTTTCACACATTTAAGGACTTTAATAATTAAAACTCTCCTGTTTTTCTTTTTAATCTGAGAGGTCCTGGCAGTGATTAGCATAGTGATTACCAATAGTTTGGTGCTATTGCTGTGGTTCATATACAGGGGCCAACTGCTTTACACATCAATGTTTTTGCACTATCAGTAAAGTTGTCAACATAGTAGAAAAGCAAGTAATATGCTTTATAGTACTGCATTGACCTCACCACCAGTTGCTATCCAGTCCCACCTATGACAAAGTAGAAACATACTCCATTAGATTTTCAAAAGTAGATTTCCAGGCCTTTTGTCTGTGGTGCTTCTGGGTGAACTCCAATCTCTTATCCTTTTGTTTAGCAGCCAGTATATTAAACATTTGTACACCTTGGACCACCTTTATCCCCACCAAAGGAGCTGGTGGTACTGTGGTTATGTACTTGACTGCTAACCACAAAGTCACTGGTTTGGAGCCACCAGACAGTCCATAGGGGAAAGATGTGGCTTGTCTGTATCTTCAAAGATTTACAGACTTGGGCATCTTGTAGGCTTTCTATTCTGTCCTACAGGATGCCTGTGAGTCAGAACTAACTCAACGAGAGAGGGTTTGGTTTGGAGTTTATGCCTCAGGGAAGATGTAGTTAATTTTTCATGCAATACCTTTTGTTTTTGTACCTTATCTTTTATTTTATTGTTTTGCTTACAAAGTTCATATACATTTTGTTTCACGCTATCCTTCATTCACGTTGTGTTTCATACAATCATTCCCATTATTGTGTTTTAGAAAATTAATCACCATTGAATTAATGTTACTATTATCCTGTTTTTGCAGATCCCCACTGGATTTTCCCCATTTTTTTATGCCCTCTGCCTCTATCTACCAAATTGTGCAACCCTATGATTTCCCCTTCCCATCTTCACCGCTCTTTTCCTTCCTTCCCCTCTTTGGATTCTCATACATATTTTCTAGTTTTCTGTCTATTTCTACAATAATGGTCTTATGTAGCATTTGCCCTTATGAGACTGAGTTAGTTCACTCAACGTAATACTCTCCTGTCTCTCACAAGTTATGTAGTAGTTTTTGAAATCATTGTTCCTGAGTGCTGCATAGTATTCTATTGTATGAATATACAATACAGTTGCTTAATCCATTTTGATTGTGGTTGGACATTTGGGTTGTTTCCATTTTCTTGTGATTGTGAATAGTGCTGCTATGAACATTGGTGTACAAAATCTCCGTTTGTGTCACAGTTCTAATTTTCTTGGGATGTATTCCTAGCAGTGGAATTGCTGCGTCATATGAAATTTCTATGCTCAGCTTTTTGAGAAAATGCCAAACTGCCTTCTAGAGTGGTTTTACCATTTTACAGTTCCACCAACAGTATATGAGAGTTCCAATGTCACCACATCCTCATCAATATTTATTACTTGCTGTCCTGTTAAACTTTCTGCTGCTACTGGGGTGAAATGGTATCTTATTGTTGTTTTGATTTGCATCTCTCTTATTTTTATGCAGGGTCTTTTACCTTGTATATTCTTAACTGCAAATTCTCATCTGGCTCTAATTATCTGCTTTTTCTGGTGTTTTAAAATTTTATCTATCTTTGATGACCTAGTCAGTTCACAGAGAATTGCACTGTTATACAAAAGACTACACCTCTCTGGCCCTTGGAATCCACCAAGGTCTTTCTGAAACTTGTAACCATGTTTGTGCCTTTCCTTCCTTAACTTGACAGACTTTTTTAGCCACTTTTCTAAATCTTGGCTCGGTTTCTTTAGTAACCCACTAGCGCTTTGTGCTCTGGTTCTTGTACCCATCAGTGTAGTGGGATTCCTCTCACTTAAGTTGTAACAACCTCCTAGTTGCTGAAATTCTCTTCAGCTCCTGTATTAACATGTCATTGCTATTTGGTGCCACCACTGACTCTCACTTTCAGAAGGTTGTCCCTTTTCTGCCTCTTGTGCTGTCCTGCTCTCCCACCTTTAATTTTATAACATTACTTTCTTCTTTTTTCTGTTTTCACTTGTCACGTATCTGTGGATGTTTTCAGGGCTCCAACCCCCAGACTACCTTTGTTTGCTTTGACCTGTAACTCCAGCCTCTTACCTATAACTCCAGTCCAATCTACAGGCAAAATCTTTTTATGCTTTTCTCTCCAGTCCAGATTTCTCCTGAAGACAAGAGCTAAATTTTCATCTTAGTAATTGTCTTTATTAGGGAGTTGCTTGTCAATTTAATATGTACAAACCTGAATCATTGAGAGTCACGTGAGGGAGTTTTGACCAGTGACAGAACTCCCCTTCCTTTGGTTATAGTGCTCATTACATTACATGCATTTGCTGAAACAGAACTATACACCAAACAGTAGGCCTTAGTAATGGAAGAAACTCATTCAGTTAAATCAACTGATACCTCTCTTTAAAAAAAATAATTTAAAAAAATGGTCAATCAGCTTTCCTTGGCTTTGTATTCCTGAGAACCCTTAGAGTTTCTGGCACATTATAGTAATTGGTTATTAATTAAGTGGATAGGTTTAAAAAAGTTCTCTAGCCAGAGGATCCTGGATTTTAGCGTTTGAGATACTTAGAAAAATGTGTCACGATTGGAAGTTTTAAAGCATCGAGAAAAAGAATTGCATATTTGAGAAAATTGATAATTTGGCTAATAGTTTAATACTTAGCACTGAGTATACCATATGCAAAGACATGAAAATTAGCCTAGAGCATTTCTTGTTTATCAAATAATAATGTTCCAGAAGTTTCTTATAGGGTAATTCTTATCTTGGGAACCAAAATCTGTTTTCTAATCAAAGCAACAATCTGTATGATTAATAGAGAACCCTGTCCTCTGGTCGGGGTTGAACTGGAGTTGGCTAGTAGTGTTCCTTAGAGTTATTCTCCCCTGAGCCTCTGTAACAGCACCGGAAACTATTCATACTTAACATAGGATCAGAATTTCAGAGGACCATCTCCTGAGTCTAAATTCAATATTCAATTGAGAATCACCATTCTTGTGGTCTACCTTTTTGTCTGCCTGTAGGAAAGAATGTTACTTCCTCACTCTTCTTTCTGACTCTGAGAGATTTATATATTCTACTTAAAAACAGGATAAGTTAGCCCTCTACTGCAAAGTAGAAAAAGTTGAAGACAATAATAGTCTTGCTTCCCATTTGTCATTAGTTTTTATTAGTATTACTATATATTTATCGTAGGGGATCTCTGATGGCTTAGAACACTGAAGAGACTAGAGAGCATGATGTTGAGTGAACTAACTCAGTCTCATAAGGATAAATGCTTCATAAGACCATTACTGTAAAAATAGAAAGGTAACTAGTAAGATGTATATAAAAGTCCAGAGGGGGAAGGGGAGAGGGCAGGGGAACTGAGGGTGGGGAGGAAGGAAATCACAGAATTGCTGAGTTTGTTGGTTGGAGGGTGGGGGTCAAGAAATTAGGAGCGATGCAGTGTAGACTTGAAAAGATGGGATAATAGTGGGCATAGATCAATGGCAATTAATTCTATAAACACAATGTATGGAAATCATCATATTAGACACAATGTAAGTAAAGGTATGTGTGAAATTCAATATATATGAATGAAACACAATCTATATGAATTTTGTATGCAAACTAATATTTTTTTTAAAAAAGTTAAGATGGAGATCGGAGGGCCAGGCCAGTAGTATTCCATTTCACTACAGCTCTAAAGAGGTTGTAGATCTAGTTAGCGTTCACATGCCAAGAGCCAACCTCCAATTTGTAATGAAACACGAGAGGTATTTCTTTTTTTGAGTCACATTGAGCACATTCAGAATAAAATTGACCAAATTCAGTGAAATGAAAAGTCCAATTTCAATTTATTTGATAATGAAACTTAAGTACCCTGGGGATAGATTTGGTTATTCCGCCCCCTCCCCCCCATAGCTATTAATATTCCCAAAATAGTGTTCCCTTGTTACATTTTAAGGAGAGCTAGAATAGAGTTAAAAGAGTTCTGGTGGCTTAGTGACAAGGAGTTGTGCTGTCAAACCAAAGGCAGACAGTTGAAATCCACTAGCTCCTCCATAGGAGAAAAATGAGTTATCTCCTATCATGCAGTTTACTGCCTCTGAAAACCCACGGGAGGGTCAGCTATGAGTTGTTTCTGACTTGACAGTGCATGATAACAACAACATAGCCAGAATTGAGAACTTTGGTAGCATAGTTTGTAGTGAATTGTGCTGCTAACCCAAAGGCCAGGCCTCCCACTGCAGAGGTTCAAATCCACCAGCACCCTGAGAGAAAGATGAGCACTCTCCTCTCGTGCAGTTTACATCCTCAGAAACCCAATCGTGAGTCAGTTATGATCTTTCTGTCTCCATGATAATGAACTGAGTTGAGAATAGAGTTTAGATGAATGTAAAGCAAAAGAAACGCACTGCCCTGGAGTCAGTTCCAGCTCACGTAGGACAGAGCAGAACTGCCCATTGAATTTCCACAACTGTAAATCTTCATGAAAGTAGACTGTCAACTACTTGGTTAGCTATTATAGCACCAGGTCTCCTTAGATAAATTTGGACACTCAGTAATTATGTATCAGGAGTGGCATCCAATTCCTAAATAATATGTCTCTGGAAACTTTATGAACTTTGATAAATGGCGATAATTGTAGAGGGGTTTCAGGACTTTTGTTCATAGGGTCGCTATGAGTTGTGCTCGATTCAAAGGCAATCTACAACAACCAGCACCATATTGCATACATTCAGAATGGGATCGGAGTCTACTCCATGTTACATTCTATTTCTTTTTTCCAACTAATGTTTTACTGGGTTTTGTTTTTTGTTTTTTTTTTACAAACTATATTCTTTAATGTTAATGATCAGTTCTTCTGTAAGTTCAGTTTGTTAAAGGCTTTTGAAAGTCTAAGGGAACCAGTGCAAATTATCTACTGTTGTCATTTAGAGTTATTGCTATATTATTTAGATCACTTAGTATGTCAATAAAGTTACCTCCTTAAAAAAAAGAATGTATACTAAAAATACCTCTTGAAGTCCAAGGAAGAGTTGTATAACTCTTTTTCAGAAACCAAAGTGGACATAAATATGTTTCTCCATGCCCAAGCCCATGGTTTGTTTGTTTTTTCTACTTAACTAAGGGGAGGGGGGGATCCACTCATGAATGCTAATACTACTTATTGCTTCCAATTTGGAACAAACTCTGAAAACTTACAACAAGTTTTCAGAGACTATAAATTGCACAGGAGAAGATTGCCCATCTTTCTCCTTTAGAGAGTAGATGGTGGATTCGAACCACCCACTACAGCTAGGTCTTACTTTACTTTAATCTTTTGCCAGGAATTTATTCATTATTAATATTATTTGAAATACGTTCTTCTTGGTGTATCTTCACAGGCACCTAGAACAGAATGTATGTGGTAGAACAGCCATTGGATCAAGGAAAGGATCATGTTTATCAAAGAACATTTCCACACTTATAGAATACTTTGGCCTAAGCCTAGTGGGAAAACTTTGAGAACCTTCTCTCATATTAACAAGAGATAATTTCAGGGACCAGACCAAATGGATCATTGGAATAACAGGCTTATATGGATGTATGAGATAGGAGGAAACCTACAACTTTTCTAAATTGATACAGACTATAGGACATCCTAACAGGGAAGTAGAATTTTTCATGTTACTGCGTTTATTGCGAGGGTAGCAGTTCTCTGAACAATTTCATATTTTGGATCTTTTTAAGATAAGGAATAGAATAATTTCTTAGATATATTGACTATTCTTTATAAATTTGCTTTCTTGTTCTTTTCTAATTGTTGATATTTAAATTTTCTAAGGACAAGGATTTCTAACAAGAGATACTTTGATTTTTTTTAAATAAGGCTTCATAATGTTACATGAAAATTTTTTTGCATCTTCATCTAACATACTTTGTGTGTGTTATTAGGAGAGGTTATTCCTTGGAAAGGCATATAATGCTTGGAAAGGTAGAAGGTCAGTAAAAGGGAGGAAGACCCTCAACAAGATGGACTGATAGAGTCTGCAGCAGTGGGTTTATGTATGGGAGAAATAATGAAGTTGGCACAAAATAGGACAGTGTTCACATCTGTTGGTCATAAGGTTGCTATGAGTCATACACAACTTAACAGAACCTAAAAGCAGCAATTCGAATTTGAGAAGTTGGGATTATTTAAGGTGACAACTGGAAACTTTGGAGTAGAAGTTAGGAAATTTAGAATACGGTTATTTGCTGGGATTAGACAAGTTGGAGCTCTGGTGGTCTAGCCTGTAGGGAGCTAGGCTATTAACATAAAGGCCACAGCTCTCTGGCTTTTGCAAGCTACCAATGGCCCCAAGAGAGGAAGTGGATAATCTCTACCTAGGCAATTTACAGCTCCAAAAACTTGCCAGATGATCAACTATGAGTCCTCAATTCTGACCTAACAGCAGTGAGAGACAGATTGCAAACGTAACTTAAATAAGAATAATCAAGCTATTTCTGCTGTTTATAGCAACTAATTTAATTTCCTAGTCTTAATGAAAAGAACTTACTGTGTACACAGGGAGGTGGCTTATTTGTTACATTCTAATATTTTTTTTACAATTTCAGATTCTTTCCAAGATCACTATGATCACTTTGAAAGAGTTGTGAAGGCATTGCTGATGAATGCACTGGATGAATCTTTCCTGGGAACATTGCATGGTAAGCGAGTAGTAGAATAGAACAGCTTTTTTTTTTTCTTTTTCCAATTTTTCAAAACACTAGCTTTAAAGGAGGACTCTTATTTAAATTCTCCAGAATTCTCTCTAGGATCAGTTATGTGAGAATCTGTTCATATAAAAAGGTAGTTACTGTTTGTGGGAGGTACACAAAGTAAAAAAGGACTAAGTAGGGATCTTTATCCTTAGTTGATAGTGAATTTGAGGCTATAGGGCATGTTGTTGTTGTTGTTATGTGCCGTTGAGTCGTTTGTGACTCATAGCGACCCTATGTACAACAGCCCTAAACCGTGCTCTATCCTGTGCCAATCTCATTG
>NW_006399806.1:16562798-16567037 GCF_000299155.1 Elephantulus edwardii
GACTCGACAGCACATAACAACAACAACAACAACATGTAGTATGAACAGGTTCGACCTGGAGATGGTTAAACAAGGCTGCTCCTTGGAGGCAAGGATTCTGGGGCATCGTCTGGCACACTTTGGGCATGTTGCAAGGAGGGACCAGTCCTTGGAGAAGGATGTCATGCTTGGGAAGGTGGAGAGACAGCGCAGGAAAGGAAGACCCTCTATGAGGTGGATTGATTCAGAGACTAGATTAATGGAGGTAGCTGTATCAGAGACACTAATATTGGCACAGGATAGAGCAGGGTTTAGGGCTGTTGTACAGTCAGGCATCTCGACAGCCATACCAACAACAGTATGATTTCAACTGGTGATTCCTTTTTTAAAGAATAGTATGTTGTTGTTGTTAGATGCTATAGAGTCAAGTAAAACTCATAGCAATGCTTTCCTATCCTGTGCCATCGTCACCATCTCTAACATGCTCCACATTGCTGCAATCACTGTGTCAGTCCATCTCAATGGGAGTCTTCCTCTCTTTTGCTTACCCTCTACCCTTCTAAGCATCATAGTCTTTTCCAAGGAATAACCTCTCCTAGCAACATGTCCATAGTATGAGAGATGGATAGTATTTAATTAAACAAATATGTAACATGGTGGGAGCTCTGGTGGCCTAGTGGTAAGAATCTGCACTGCAATAATGAAGGCACACAGTTCATTCAACTCCACCAGCTGCTCTGAGGGAGAATAGGCAATTTCCTCTCTTGTGAGATTGAAACCGCCTCTGAAAACCCACTGGACGGTCAGTTATGGGTCAGTTCTGACTCGACAGTACACAATAACATAACATGATTTCAACTGGTGGTTCATTTTATGAAAAGAGTAGCAGAAGGAGAAAAGTGATAAGGGGAGAAGGTCTCTTTTAGTTCGATCTGTCAAAGATCTCTAATGTGGATTTTGAAGTGAAACCTAAATGAAATAAGAGAGGAGGTAAATCCAGTTCTTGTGGAGAGAACATTAAATGCAAATGCCCTTAGGAAAGCATAAGCTTGGTATGTTCACAGAATAATTAGAAATTATGAGTGGTGGCCGTCGTCTGTAGGGAATTGTATTAATCACGTATAGGTTGTACCTCTCTGGTGGTTCCAATCTATCAATGGCTTCTTGGGAGAAAGATGGACAGTTTCCTCCTATACAATTTACAGCCTCACAGAAACCTTGTGGAGGGTCAGCTGTGAGTGGATTCAACAGAGAGAATGCTGTTGAGTATGGCTAAGCAGAAAGACACTGATGAGAAAGGAAAAACACAAATTCCTAAAAGTAGGTGAAAAATACATAGCAAAAGCTATCTATTGTAGACTCTGGTAAGCAGAAGCTATCTATTATAAACTCTGGTATGACATTTGAATTCATAGTGATTTTAAAAAAAACAATACCTGTATACATTATTTATTTAAAAAGTTCCTGGATAACCCAAATGGCTAAGTGCCCATCTACTTCCCAAAACACTGGTAGTGTGAACCCACATAAAGGCACCTTATTCCATAATTATGCTTATGTGAAAGTGATAACTCAACCAAGAAGCAGTTGTCTGAACAGAACAAGAGAATATTGTGTGGTTTTAAATCAGTAAAGTTGTGTGGCTGAATTGTATCCTTACCCTTTCTCTAACTTATTTGGTCTATGCTGAGCAAATCATTCAAGAAGCTGCACTAGAGGATGAAGAATGTGTCATTAGGATTGGAGGAAGACTCATCAACAACCTGCTTGAAGAAAGTGAAGAAGATTTTAAACACTTACTGCAGAAGATCAAAGATGACAGCCTTCAATTTGGATTATATCTCAACATCAAGAAAACAAAAATCTTCACCAATAGCCCAACAGGCAATATGATAGAAAGTGAAAGTATTTAAGTTGTCAATGATTTTCTTTTACTTGGATTCACCATCAACACCCATAGTAGTAGCAGCACTCAGGTAATCAAAAGACTTGCTGCATTGGGGAAATCTACTGTGAAGGATAACTTTAAATTGCTAAAGAGTAATAATGTCAATGTAAAGACTAAGATGTGCCTGAGCCAAGCCATGTAATTGCATTCTATGCATCACAAAGTTTGAAAATGAGTGAGGAAGACTGAAGAAGAATTAATGTCTCTGATTGGTGATGTGGATGAAGATTATTGAATATCCCATGAATTGCCAAAAGAATGAACAGATCTGTCTTAGAGAAAGTACAACCAGGTTGCTTCTTAGAGATAAGGATAGTGAAACTGGATGTTAATGCTGAAAATAAAGAGAAAGTTGGAAAATACAATGTTGATACCAGAAATGAGGCTGGTGATTGCAAGGTAGAATTTTGTGCAATCAATGATTGTTAATTGTTGTTGTTGTTGTTGTTAGGTGTCATCAAGTTGAGTACAACTCATGGTGACCCTATGAACAAAAGATCTGAAGCCTGTTCTTTCCTGTGCCATCCTTACACATGCTGACACTCAAGAGCCCATTGCAGCAGTCACTGTGTCAGTCCACCTGGTTGAGGGTCTTCCTCTCCTTTGCTGACCCTCCAGCCTGCCCACCATCCTGTCCTAGCTGAAGCTCATCATGCTTCCATCCAAATTGCACTCGGCTTCACCCTCTTTAAGACATTATCTATTTGTTCTCTTGGCCATCCATGGGATGTACGGTGTTCTTCTCTAACACCACAGTTCAAAGGTGTTAATGCTTTTCTGTCATCCTTATTCATTGCCAAGTTCTCAGGTGCATAGAAAAACTATGGCCTGAATCAAACAAAACTAAGTCCTCAAACTGACATCATTACTCCTCAATAATTTGGAGAGGTCCCTAAATACAGATTTTCTTGGTGCAATATGTCTCCTTGTTTACTGTCTGCTGGTACCAAGGGTGTTAATTGTGGATCCAAACAAGATGAAGCTGTTGACAATTTCAGTCTCCTCTCCGTCCTTCTTGACTCTGTCTCGCAGTCCAGTGGTAAGAATCTTTGTTTTCTTGATGTAAAGATGCAATCCTTACTAAAGGCTGCATTCCTTGATCTTCTGGAATAAGTGCTCCAAGTCCTCCTTACTTTCAGCAAACAAGCTTGTGTCATCTGTATGACACAGGTTATTGGTGAGTCTCCTTCCAGTCCTGATACCACACTCCTCTTCATAGAGTCCAGCTTCTTGGATAATTTGCAATCAATGACAGTCACTGAAAATACATTTTATTAAAAACACAGATGAATACACAAGAATCAAATTGCCTATATTTGTAGAAAGAGACAGCAGAAAAGCTCAATTTCACCAATCAGAACAAGACCAGGGGCTAACTGTGGAATATTTCTAACATGTAAGTTCAGATTGGAGTTGAAGACATTTGTAGCAGGTCCACAGGAGCCAAAATACAAGCTTGAGTTTATCCCACCCGAATTTCCCAGCGATCTCAATAATAGATGTGATGCATTAGACACTAACTAATGAAGACCACACAAGCTTTAAGATGACATCATACATGAAGAATGCAAAAGACAGAATTAAAAAGACAGGAGAGAGCGAGGGAGGGGGAGACACACACACACACACACACACACACACACACACACACACCCCAAAATGGGTGTCAGAAGACCCTGAAACTTGCCCTAGAATGTTGTTATGTGCTGTCAAGTCTCTTGTGACTCATAGCAACTCTATACAAAACAGCTCTGAACCCTGCTCTATCCTGAGCCAACCTTACTGTCTCTGACACACCTACCTCTAGGACCCCAGTCACTGAGTCAATCCATCTCATTGAAGGTCTTCTTTTCTTGCTCTGTCCCTCCACCTTCCCAAGCATGATGTTTCCGAGGACTGGTCTCTCCTTGCAACATGCCCAAAGTATGTCAGGCGGAGCTTCAGAATCCTTGCCTCCATGGAACAACCTGGTTTCACCCTCTGCAGGATGAAGCTGTTTGTTATCCTAGCAGTCCATGGTATATTCCATACTCTTCTCCAGCACTGCAGCTTAAAGGCATCAGTTCTCTTTCTATTATCCCTAGTCATTGTCTAGCTTTTTGATGCATAGCAAGAAATTGTGAAGGCCATCGCCTGATCAGGTGCACCTTAGTCTCCAGCCTGACAACATTGTTCTTCAGTATTCTGGAGAGGCCCCTGACAGCAAACTTTCCCAAGGCAGTTCATCTTTTGATTTCCTGGCTGCTGGAATCAAGAGTGTTGATTATGGAGCCAGGCAAACTGAAGCTGTTAAAAAATCTCAATCTAAAAAA
>NW_006399806.1:16567137-16567913 GCF_000299155.1 Elephantulus edwardii
GCTCTGGCTCAAATGCTATTTCACTAAATTCTTCTGTATCTGCCAATTCCTTTCGGTACAATGACTCAGTATATTCCTTCCATCTTCTTTTGATAGGGCATATATTCATAAAACTTAGGTGGTTCAGCAACCAAGTTCCAGGCTCCTGGAGTCTCACCAGATTCTGCCTTGTCTCATACTCCAATGGTTACACATGCTTTCCCTCTCAGAAGAGAATGTGTTTCTCCACCACATTTTCTGCATGAGCATCAAAATATTTTCATTATGAAAGATATCTGTCATTCACTGAAATCATATTGGTCTCCTCCACATTTTCATTTTTGTCTATCTCATTTTTTTCATTTTGCCACAGTCATTTTAAGTATAGTGGTATTCATAGTACAAGCAATTTTCCACTGGATCTAAAATAAGGGTTTTTTGTTTCCTCTTTTACCGGAGTGTGGGAAGAACTGTATTTTATGTATACATGTATTCCTTGAATCTAACAGAATCCGGTGTTTAATAACAATGTGTTATTAACTATTTGCCTAAATGCTAAAATTAGATTCCTCCCACAATTTATTAAACAAATATTTATTGACTGTATTATTTGTGGACTAGAATATGTATCATGCGTGATTCTTGATCATGATCATGATTCTTGATGTTGTTTAAAATCTAATGGTAAAGACAGACAATATTTTATTATTAAATATGTAGTACAAACTCGCTCAGCATATCTTAAGCTCAAAGAACTGAAGAATAAATTCAAACCTCGAGTTACTATAATCAAGGAT
>NW_006399806.1:16573207-16577279 GCF_000299155.1 Elephantulus edwardii
AAAAAAAAAAAAAAAATTAAAAATAATCTCAATCTCTTCGTCATCTATCATGATGCTGCCAATTGTCCCAGTGGTGAAAATCTTTGTTTTGTTAATGTTGAGCTTCAGATCATACTGAAGACTACAGTCTTTGACCTTCTGCAGCAAATGCCTGAGGCCCTCCTCAGTTTTAACAAGCAAAGTTGTGTCATCTGCATAACACAGGTTTTTGATGAGTCTTCCTCCAATACTGATGCCACATTCTTCCTCATAGACCCCAGCCTCCCGATGATCTGTTGTGTACACCCTTCCCGATTTTGAACCATGCAGTGTTTCTTTGTTCTGTTCTGATGACTGCCTCCTGGTTTGAGTATAGATTTCACATAAACACAATTAAGTGTTCTGGGATTTCCATGCTTCTCAGAGTTAGTCACAGTTTGTTGTGATCCACACAGTTAAATGCCTTTGCATAGTAAAAAAAAAAATACAGATAGACATTTTTCTGCTACTCTCTGCTTTCAGCCAAGATGTAGAGAAGAAAATAAATAAATGATGAAATAACAAAGTTGAACAGAACATTTCAAAAGGGAGCTTGAGAAGACTAAAAAAAGTATCACAGTGAGTTGTGCAGAAACTTGAAGTTAAAAAACAAAAGCAGAAGAGGCTGCTTGCTATTTCTCTAGCTGAAAGAATTGAAGAACCAGCTCAAGCCATGTGTTGCAATGCTTAAAGATTCTATGGGGAAAATACTGAAAGATACAGATGCTTCTCTGAAAGATATCCAGAGAAGATGGAATATACAGTATCCCTGTATCAACAATATTCAGTCTCTTACATAGTAGGTTCCTATGAGTTGAAATTGAATGGATGGCACCTAACAACAATAAATGTGACAGTGAATTGTGAGTTAAGTGCTTGGCTATTAACCAAAAGTTAACCAGTTCAAGCCTACCAGCACCTTCCTGGCAGAGAGATAGAGCTGCCAGCTTAGTAAAGGCTGTATAGCCTTGGAAGCCCTATGGGGAAGTTCATAGAGTTTCCTGCCCTGCAGAGAGTGCTCTGAGACAGACTCGACTTGATGGGAATGATTTTAAGGTTTGTAAGACGAGTCAAATAGGAAGACATATTTGAGTTGAATGTGCTAAAATAGTATAAGGAAGGGTTACCATTACAAAGGTAGGATGAAGACAATTTCAGAGGGTCTAAAAAGCCATGCTCAGACTAATCCATGTCAGTTTGGTGTAAGAGAATAAAAAATATAATATGGAAAGCTTTTTCACCTGGCTGGTTTTGTTTTCAGAAAGTAATTGTTAAAGTTTAATATTTGTTTAAAAACCTGTAATCTTTTTCCATGGTCTTACTGTGTTGTTTTCCCTAATGGGTCCTCAATGCTGAAGAGTTGAATCAAACTCATAGCAACTTTCCATTGGGCTTCCAAGGCTTTAATTCTTTACAGAGGAGTCTAGTTATCTTTTCCTTGTAGGTGAATTGAAACCACCAGTTTTTAGGTTACCAGCCTGACACCTGATGTGGTATGCTACCAGGCTAGTTAATAACCTATTAGCATGATTTGTTTTACTTCATGTATTCCTTCCTTTTTTAATTTTAAACTTAAACGTCCTTCTAACCAACCAAATAACTAAGTTCCTTGAACCTATGGGAAGAGATCCTTAAACTATATATAAGTATTTCATATGGGAAAAGTAATTCTTTTTGTTGTTATTCTCTTGAGCAGAAACCAGGAAAAAGTCACGTGCTCAAGATATGCTCACATCCTTTCATTATTTGGATAATTACTTTATTAAACCTCGCCTAGAGAACTTAGTCACTAGAAGTCGTTGGAAAACACAATATAAGGTATTCATTTTTGTTTTGTTTAGTTGTTGTTTTTTGATTTGGTTTTTTTTTTTTTTTTTTCATTTTCGGGATGGGAAATAAAGTTGGGCATGGTAGAGAGGAGATTTCTCAGTACTTCATGTCCCAGTTCGACTGAACCCTCTTCTAAGTAATTCACATTTATCTTTGTTAAATAATTATTGTTTTTAAGCTATTATTAATTCTGTAATTCTCACTAGCTGTATTTAGTCCAGTAATTGATAAATAATTTTAGAACCATTCTAGAACTTAGCCATCTTTTAAATGAGAGTATTTGCTATGGCTTGAGAGAAGTCACCAAAACAGTTATTAAATGAAGATAATTAAGCTATCTCTGATTCATTTATCCAGTGCCAGAGAATGTTGTTTCAGTAAAGAATTCCATATAGCTAAAGATGTTTGAAAAACATGAGGTTTAGCTTAATAGTGTCTGACCTGGAGGCTTTTCAGGAGCACACATTTATACTGTGAATAGAGAAACAGGTCTCAAATTTAGTATATTCCAAATTTATTTTTCCTATTTTGTAGTTTACAAATTTGTATTTGAAGTTCCTTTTCAGCAGAAAATTCGTTGTTATCTCCCATGATGCTTGATTTCCATAAAACAAAGCTTAGGAAACAAATTTTTAATTCTATTGTTTTGATTATGCCCCTGTTTAACTTGTAAAATCTGTTTGATTCTATGTTATCTGCTACATTTATTGTATTTTGTGATCTATTAACAGTAGAGACTGTACTAGATTGTTTTTAAAAAACCAATCCTCCCTGCTTTTGATGGTCTACATTCTAGAGATTAATAAGAACAACAATAAAATGTCTCTCAAGTTTCTGGAGATTTTTCAGTCAGTCATTTAAATCACTAACGACTCTCATATATATCATGTGAGGAGCTTGGTTTTTATGCAAGACCTGTTCCACTTTGAATTACCTGCTGATAATAACTTCTTGTTATGTTCCATTGAATCGCCTGTGACTCACAGCGACTCTGCACAACGGCTCTGAACCTTGTGCCCTATCATGAGCCAGTCTCACTGTCTCTAACACATTTGCCCCCATAACCTCAGTTACTGTATCAATCCACATCATCCAGAGTCTTTCTCTTCTGTGCCGTCGCTCCACCCTTCCAAGCCTGATGTCCTTCTCCAGTGACTTGTCCCCCCTGGTAACATGCCCAAAATATGTGAGGTAGAGTTTAAAAATCCTTGCCTCCAGGGAGCAAACTGGTTTCACCCTCTCCAGGATAGAACTGTTTGTTCTCTTTGTAGTCCATGATATGTTGAATATTCTTCTCTAGCACCACAACTCAAAGGCATTGATTTTTCATCTTTTATGCATCAATTCTTCTATCATCTGAGCTAATAATTAAAGGATAATCTGGGATTTCAGAAGGAGGTAGGTTTCAAGGTGGATGATGGTCTGAGTTTAATACCTTCATAGAGTGACTTGTCATTAAAACTGTTATTGTTGTTGTTATTGTTATGTGCCATCAAGTCACCCACAACTCATAGCGACCCTATGTACATCATCTCTTGAACCCTGCCCCATCCTGAGCCAGTCTTACTGCCTTCGACACTTTTGCACCCATTACCCCAGTTACAGTATCAATCCATCTCATCCAGAGTCTTCCCCTCCTGCACTATCCCTCCACCCTTCTGAGAATGATGTCCTTCTCCAAGGAATGGTCCCTCCTGGTCAAAGTATGTGAGTCAGAGCTTCATAGTCCTAGCCTCCAAGGAGAAACCTGGTTTCACCCTCTCCAAGACAAGATAGACCTGTTATATGTTCAATACTCTTCTCTAGCACCACAGCTCAAAGGCATCAATTCTTCTTCTGTCATGTTTAGTCATTGTCCAGCTCTCAGATGCATAGCAAGTACTTGGAGAGACCATGGCCTGAATCAGGTGCACCTAACTTTCTAGACTGACATTGTTGCTTCTTGGTACTCTGAAGAGATTCCTGACCTAAATATGCCACAAGATAAAGGTGAATAATCCAATTGAAAAATGGGCACAAGATATGAACAGACACTTCACCAAGGAAGACATTCAGATGGCTAACAAGCACATCAAGAAATGTTCAAAATCCCTAGCTCTGAGAGAGATACAAATCAAGACAACTATGAGAATGTCATCTCACCCCAGTAAGACTAGCAAAATTTATCAGAACAGCAAGCAACAAATGCTGGTGAGGTTGTGGAGAGACTGGAACCCTTATTCAC
>NW_006399806.1:16578009-16584809 GCF_000299155.1 Elephantulus edwardii
AAAAAAAAACAACTTAGTAGTTTTTCCTTTAAAACTATTTTTACTCTTATTATAGGCCAGTTTTTTGGGTGTAACAACACCTAATGGGGTTTTTTCCCCCCTTAGAAATAGATGCATACCCACTCCACAAAGGAGGCCTGAAATTTATCTCTAATACTATTTTGCAAGCATGTTTTATCATTCTTTTCTGGAATCTTAACAGTTCTAGGAGCAACCATTTCTGTTACTATAGAAATTTCGTTGACCTTTTAGCTCAGGAAACTCCGGTGGCATAATTCATAGAGCATAGCTGACCCCAAGGCAGTGTGCTCTGGAAGTTCAAATCATCCTCCCTGCAGTGATTCACAGCATCTAAAGCCCCACCGGAGGGTCAGCTGGGAGTAGGTTTTGACTCAACAGCAGTGAGTTTGAGTGTTTTGGGGAGTCTCTTTAGTTGTTGTGTTTTTTAAAAATATATTCAGAAAATCTCCAGAATTTCTAGTTTATTTTGAAAGCTATTCTCATTTTATAAAATGAAATTTATATAATGTAATCATTGATAAAAAGATAAAGGGTATTTTTTTAATCAGCCTTCATTTCCTTTAGTTAGAGCATATATAGTTTAATTAGTTCATCAAAGATTTATCATAATCCAAAATGCTCAGTGAATTTCTAAAGGAAGCTACTAACACAGAAACTGAAAGTCCTTTTGTTTGTTTTGTTTTATTGTTTTTGTGTGTGTGTACCGTCAAATCAGATCTGACTGGTACAGGAGGAGATTGTTCCTCCTTCCCCGGCAGAACATCTGGTGGATTCGAACCATTCGCCTCTGGGTTTGTAGTTGCAGCTCCTTGCCACTAGGCCACCAGAGCTCCCCTGAAAGTCCTTTGTTAATCTTAGTTCCAGTGTTGTTGTTGGCTTTGTTTGGTTTTTTTTAATATGACTAAAGCAGGTAATTGTAGGAGATTTGTATTACTTTTCAAATATCTTATTACATGTCAGCATCAAGAAAGCAAAAATCCTAACCACTAGTTCAATAGGCAGCATGATAAAAAGCAGAAAAAAGACTGAACTTGTCATTGATTTCCTTTTACTGGAATCCACAATCAGCAACCACAGTGGCAGCAGTCAAGAAGTCAAATGATGTATTGCAGTGGGAAAATCGACTGTCAAGTACTTCTCCAATATGCCAAAGAGCAAGGATATGCATATAAAATCTAAGGTGCACCTGATTCAACCAATAGTATTTTCAGTTGCTTTCTATGCATCTTAAAGTTGGATAATGAAAAAGGAAGACCAAAGATGAATCGATGCCTTTGAATTGTTGTGTTGACTAAGGGTACTGAATATCCCACAGACTACCAAAAGGACAAACAAATCTGTATTGGAGAAAGTACATGAGTTTTTCTTAGGGACAAGGCTTGTGCAACTTTGTCCCACATACTTTGAGCATGCTATTGGGGAAACATTCCAGTTCTTGGGGAAAGGACATCATATTGGGAAAGATAGTGGCTCAATAACAGAGGGGAAGGCCATCATCAAGATGGATTGATGCAGTGACTGTAACAGCGGGCTCAAGTGTGCCAGAGATGATGAGCACAGTGCAGGACAGGGCAGGGTTCCAGTCTGTTGTTGATGGGGTTGCTGTGAGTCAGGGTCAGCGTGAAGACACCAAACAATAACAGCCGTACAACTGAGACTAGGTATGTTCTTAGCAAGTTTTATTTTTATAAGAAAAAGTTAATAAATATTTTTTTATTATTCTGAATCTTTTGTTCCTTGCTGTATTGAAGCCATTAGTAAGATAAAAATAATTAATAATAATAATGCCCCAGGAATGAATGGGTTATGAATTTCCATATTTCAATAAACAGATGCAGCTCTAGATGTGCTTACTAAGCTCTGCCACGAAATGGAGTGGACAGCTACCTGGCCAACATATTGGAAGAGGTCCATATTTGTTCCCATTCCCAAAATAGGTGATCCAACAGTATGTGGAAACTACTGGATAAACTCATTAATATCACATGCAAGTAAAACCTGTTGTTGTTATGTGCCGTCGAGTCGCTTGTGACTCATAGCGACGTTATGTAAAACAGCCCTAAAATCTGCTCTGTGTTGTACCATTTGCACTGTCTCTGACATTCCCATCCCAGTTACCCCAGTCACTGAATTAATCCACCTCATAGAGGGCCTTCCCCTTCTGTGCTGTCCCTCCACCCTCCCAAGCATGATGTCCCTTTCCAAGGACCGATCCCTCCTTCCAACATGTCCAAAGTATGTTAGAGCCTCAAAATCCTTGCCTCCAAGGAGCCACCCAGTTTAACCCTTTCCAGGATGGAGCTGTTTGTTTTCCTAGCAGTCCATGGTACCCTCAATACTATTCTCCAGCACCACAGCTCAAAGGCATCAATTCTTCTATCCTCCTTATTCATTGTCCAACTCTCTAATGCATAAGTGATAGCAAAGACCATGGCCTGTATCAGACGCACCTTAGACTCCAGAGAGACACCATTGCTCTTCAGTACTTTGGCAAGGTCCCTAACAGCAGAAACCTTACTGAACATTCAGGCTGGATTTAGAAGGAGATGAAGCACAAGGAATATCATTTCTGATGTCAAATATATCTTGGCTGAAAGTAGAGAATACAAGAAAGATGTTTATTTGTGGTTTGTTTTTTTTTTTTTTCTTTTTACTGTGCAAAGGCTTTTGACTGTGTGGAACATAACAAATTACAGCTGACATTGAGAAGAATGGGAATCCCAGAACACTTGATTTTACTCATGCAAAACTTACACCTAACCCAAGAAGCTTCTGAATGAACAGAGCAAGGGAAGACTTCATGGTTTAAAATCAGGAAAGGTGTGCATCAGAACTATATTATTTCTCCATTCCTATTCATTCCATATGCAAAACAAATCATTTGAGAAGCTGGACTATATGAAGAAGAAAGTAGCATCAGGTTTGGAGGAAGACTCATCAACAACCTGTGTTAATGCAGATAACACAATTTTGCTGGCTGAAAGAGAGGACTTAAAGCGTTTGCTGCAGAGGATCAAAGACTACAGCCTTCTATCGGGGTTACATCTCAACATCAAGAAAATGAAAATCCTCATCATTGGGCCAATAGGTAACATCCTGATAGATGGAGAAGAGATAGACGTTGTCAGTGATACCGATCTTGCTTGTATCCATAATCAATATCCTTAGCAGTCAAAAGACCTATTGCATTGGGAAAGTCTGCTGTCAGGGACCTCTCCAAGTTCTGAAATGCAATACTAGTTTGAAAACTAAGGTGTACCTAATCTTTTAAGTTACTTGCTATGCAGCTGAAAGTTGGACAAGGAATAAGGATGACAGAATTGATGTCTCTAAATTGTGATATTGAGAAGAGTATTGAATATCCCATGGATTGCCAAAAGAACAAACAAGTCTGTCTTGGAGGAAATGCAGCCACATTTCTCCAAGGAGGCAAGGATGGTGAAACTTTATATCTCATGCTTTGATCATGTTAGGGGCCGTCCTTGGAATGGTGCTTGGAAAGGTGGAGAATCAGCGAAGGAGGGGAAGACCTTCAACAAGATGAAATGACACAGTGACTTTAATGGTGGTCAGGACGGCACAGGATAGGGCAGGCTTCAGATTGGTGTTCATAGGGTCGCTGTCAGTCATAGTCAACTCGACATTTAACAGCAATCAGTATTTGCCTAGCAGTAACTAAGGATGAGAAGCAGGAAAAGAAGTAAAACTTCAGACCTAAGATACCTCATGACTGTATGAGAGAAAAAATTATTTCCTCCCCTAGTTTTGTTTCTTCTCATTAAAAAACTTGATTTACGAATTTATTTATCAATTTTTTAACTCAATAGTAAAATAGAAAATATAAGTGTGTTTTGTCCATAACATGTCTTGCTCCTGTAATTCCTAAGGTAATTTTAAATTTCTTTAAGTTATTAACGTGTTTTCTTTCTTTTCTATCTTTCATGGCATCACTATTTTTTTGTTTCAGGAGCGGGTAGAAAATTACTCTGAAGTAGATATTCAAGAGATAAACCCCAAAAAGTGTCACTGTGAGTCTTGCGGATTATTTCGCAACTGTAGGTTCTTGGTGTGTTTATCAGGAAAATCGTATGATGCCAAGACTTTGGAAACAGATGACTTCATGTCACGTGATAAACAGGTTATTGTTTTCTTTTAACTTTAGTTTTAACTATTTAGAAATTTATAATACATAAGTTTACACAAATAACCCTAGGTTAGTTTTAGAGGTGGAAACATTAATATAGTAAAAAGGATAAATAATACTAGGAAAGATAATACAATTTTTAATATAAAATCATGTTTTATCTTATTTGTTGTTCATTGCCATCAAGTCGGAACCAGTTCATTGCTGACCTTCCAGCAGATTTTTCGCAGGGGATTCTGGTGGCCTAGTGGTAAGGAGGAGCTGTGCTTCGGACCTAAAGGAACTTGGTTCAAATCTTGCTGGAGGGTCAGCTTTGAGTCAGTTCTGACTTGATAACATATACCAGCAGTAAATCACACCAGAAGAGATTGTGCATCTTTCTTCCACAGAGAAGCTAGTTGGTTTGAACTGCCTGTCTTCGGGTTGGAAGTGCAACTCCTTACCCAGTAGTCTACCAGAGCTCCCTCTGTGTCTTATATAGTGAATTCCTTTTCCTAAGTCAGTCTGATAATAAAATGAACGCATGTTTTTGTGCATGTATATCCATGCATCACCCCTACTCCACCCTCGCCAAATTGAGAAGAAGAAAATCACTGAGGCTGAGGAGGCAGGAATCTCTTCCTGTAAAGGAGAAATAGTCCATAAAGAAAATTTTACTGCAGGTAATTTTTTATTCATATCAATAGAACACCTTGCTTAAATTTAACTTAGAATGTACCAGAAGTGTGTCGGAGTCTAGGACAATAAGCACATGCTTAAACACTTAACTTTGAAAGAATAGAAAAAAGGAAGAGTAAATGCAGAACAGTGCAATGTGAAGAGAGAAAAAGAAGTACAGCTGAAGAATACTTGTATTTTTCAATCTTAGTTTATAAGCGCTGCATTGATAAAAGAGCCCAGTGGCATAGTGGTTAAGTGCTTTGGCTGGTAACCAAAAGGTTTGCAGTTCATACTCACCAACTATTCTGCAGAAGGATGTGGCAGTCTATTTCCACAAAACTGTAACCTAGGCATCAATTCTCTTTCTATCATACCTATTCACTGTCCAACTCTCTGATGCATAGCACGTAATTGCGAAGACTATAGCCTGGATCAGGTGCACGTTACTCCCCAGCCTGATGTCGTTGCTCTTTAATACTCTTGAGAGGTCCCTCACAGCTAACTTTCCCAATGCAATTCGTCTCTTGATTTCCTGGCTGATGGTACCAAGAGTGTTGACTGTGAAACCAAGTAAACTAAAACTGGTAACTATTTCTATCTCCTCACCATCCATACTGATGCTGCCAGTTGGCCTAGTGGTGAGAATCTTTGTTTTCTTGATGTTGAGCTTCAATCCATATTGAAGGCTGTAGTCCTTGACCTTCTGCAGCAAGTGCTTCAGGTCCTCCTCAGTTTCAGCAAGCAGGGTTGTGTCATCTGCATAAAGCAGGTTGTTGATGATTCTTCCACCAATCCTGATGCCACATTTCTCCTTGTACAGCCCAGTGTCTTGGATGATCTGTTCTGCATACAGATTGAAAAGGTATGGAGACAAAATACATCCCTGAATGGACCCCCTTCTTGATTTTGAACCATCCAGTGTCTCCCTGCACTGTTCTCACGACTGCCTCTTGGTCCAAGTATAGGTTTCACATTAGTACAATCAAATGTTCTCGGATTCCCATTCTTCTCATAGTCAGCCATAGCTTGTTGTGATCCACACAGTCAAAAGCCTTTGCAAAGTCAATGAAGCACAGATAGACATTCTTCTGGTATTCTCTGCTTTCTGCCAAGATCCAGCTAACATTAGCTATAATATCCCTAGAACCACGACCTCTTCTAAATCCAGCCTGCACGTCTGGCAGTTCTCTGTTGACGTATTGTTCCAAACGTTTTTGGATAATTTCAGCAGAATCTTGCTTGCATGTGATTCTAATGATATTGTTAGATAATTTCTGAACTCTGTTGGGTCGCCTTTCTTTGGAATGGGAACAAATATCAATCTTTTCCAGTCAGTTGGCCAGCTGGCTGTCCTCCAGATTTCTTTGCACAACTTAGCATATCCAGGGCAGCATCTGTTTGTTGAAATAAATCAATTGGTATGGTGTCAACTCCTGGAGCCTTGTTTTTTGCCAATTCATTCAGAGCAACTTGAACTTTCTCCTTCATAACCATAGACTCTTGCTTACATGTTACTTCATGAAATTCTTCTCTGTCAGCCAGTTCCTTCTGATACAATGACTCTTCCATCTTCTTTTGATACTTCCTGGATCATTTAACTTTCTACCCAAAGTATCCTTAAGTATTGCCACCCATGGCTTGAATTTGTTTTTCAATTCCTTCAGCTGAAATATTTCAGTATCAGCCAATTCTTTTTGATACATTGATTCTGTATATTCCCTCCATCTTCGTATGTTGCTTCCTGGATCATTCAAGATTTTTTACAACTCAAAGCTTGAATTTATGTTTCAGTTCTTTCAGCTTCTTAAGAAGTACTGAACAAGTTTTCCCTTTTTATTCTACAAGTCTAGGTCTCTTACATTCTGTTATAGTAGTTTGCTTTGTTATCTTGAGCTGCCCTTTAAAATCTTCTATTTGTTGTTGTTGTTGTTGTTGTTGTTGTTATGTGCCGTCGAGTCGCCTGCGACTCATAGCG
>NW_006399806.1:16585569-16635657 GCF_000299155.1 Elephantulus edwardii
CTTTCTCCTCTGTTTTTGTAGTGACCTTTTCCTCTCTTCATGGATGATATCCTTAATGTCATACCACGATTCATCTGGTCTTCAATCATTGGTGGTCAGTGCTTCAAACCTATTCTTAGTATGGTTTTTAAATACAGGTGGAAATCATTCAGTATCACATTTTAATTCTATGAGCTTGTTTTCATTGTCTAATTATAAAATAAGAGTTCTAATAGAAGTCATTTACTACTTTAAAGGCTATGTTTTGTAGTGTAGATCTAAAATACTGCTGTTATTTCACTGCCTTTCCTATTTACAGTGAATCCTGAGAAGAATTTATTAGTTGGGAAATCATTTTTAGAGCTCAGAGGTCCCTGTGAATGAACAACAATTCTATATTAAAAAGCTTATTCAATTGTGAAAAAATAGATTTCATTAAGTAGAAACAAAGAACAAAAAATTGCATCATGAAAAATATAAAATTTAGTAAATCGTGGGGAAAATATTCTCTATAACTGCTTTCATGGGTTCAATAGTGTACTTTTAGAACATAAAAAAGATGATATTCTGATAGTCAATTAAAGATTGTTGTTGTTATGTGCTGTTAAGTCGCCTGCAGTTTATAGCGACCCTGTGTATGATAGCCCTAAAACCTGTTCTATCCTGTGCCAATCTTACTATCTCTGACACACCCATCCCTATTACCCCAGTCACTGAATCAATCCATCTCATCAAGGGTCTTCCTCTCTTGTGTTGTCCCTCCAACCTCCCAAGCATGATGTCCTTCTCCAAGGACTGAACCCTCCTTGCAACATGCCCAAAGTATGTCAGGCGGAGCTTCAGAATCTTTGCCTCCAAGGAGCATTCCGCTTTCACCCTCTCCAGGGTGAACATGTTTGTTCTCCTAGCAGTCCATGGTACATTCAGCAGTCTTCTCCAGCACCACAGCTCAAAGGCATTAGTTCTCCTTCTCTCATCCCTAGTCATGGTCATTGTCCAGCTTTCTGATGCATAGCAAGTAATTGCAAAGACCATGGCCTGTGTCACGTGCACCTTAGTCTCCAGACTGACATCATTGCTCTTCAGCACTTTAGCGAGGTCTCCGACAGCAGACTCTCCAAGTGCAATTTGTCTTTTAATTTCCTGGCTGCTGGTACCAAGAGAGCTGATCAAAGATAGTCTTGCTAAAAATGAATGAAAAGTTGCATCCTGATAGTTGTCACATCTAGTGTCACAACTAGAGTTTCCTTCTGAAAATGACATTGATAGAGAACATTTTGTGTATTTTTTAAAACAATTGCCTTCCATCAGTTTTGAACCATTGAGACCCCCTGGGTTGTGTCAAAGTATCCTAACTGCTTTTCAATGGCTGATTTTTTAGAGTTGATTTGTAAATCTGTCTTTCTTTTAGTTAGGAGCCAAATGCATTAAGAGACTATGGACAGCTTTACTTTTTTTTAAGTCCTCAAAAATTGAATACATTCATGTTTAAATTTCTTGGAAATCCTGTGTTTTTCAGGTTAGAAGTAATTAATATTGCTTTGTTGTTGTTATGTTGTTATGTGCCGCCCGAGTCGTTTGCGACTCATAGCGACCCTATATACAACAACCCTAAACCCTGCTCTATTCTGTGCCAATCGCATTGCTTCTGACACACCCATTCCGATTACCCCAGTCACTGAATCAATCCACCTCATAGAGGTCTTCCCCTCCTGCGCTGTCCCTCCACCCTACCAAGCATGATGTCCCTCTCCAAGGACCTGTCTCTCCTTACAACATGTCCAGAGTATGTCAGATGAAGCCCCAGAATCCTTGCCTCCAAGGAGTAGCCTGGTTTAACCCTCTCTAGGATGAATCTGTTTGTTTTCTTGGAAGTCCGTGGTACATTCAATACTCTTCTCCAGCACCACAGCTCAAAGGCATCAATTCTCCTTCTATCCTCCTTGGTCATTGTCCAACTCTCTGATGCATAACAGGTGATTGCGAAGACCATGGCCTGTATCAGACGCACCTTAGTCTCCAGAGAGACATCGTTGCTCTTGGTAGCCTGGTAGCCTAGTGGCAAGAAGCTGCACTGCAATCCTAGAGGTGCGCGATTCAAATCCACCAGATGCTCTGCTGAAGAAGGAGGAATAATCGCCTCCTGTTCCAGTCAGATCCGGTTTGACAGTACACACATAAATAATAATAATAATAATAATAATAATAATAATAATATTGCTTAATATAGATAACTTTCTCATTTCAACATTATCATTAAAACAGTCCTTGACACCTTAACAGTTCACTTGCCAAGGCACCTCACTCTGTGTGAAAAGTCCTCAACAATAGTTGTAGTGATCCCTAGGGCTTCTACTCTGAACATTCAAAGGGCAAATACTTGGCATCATCATTGCTTCCCTAAAAGCAGATTATGTGGAAGATTCCTATGGCTGTTATAGATAAAATACTAAGAATAATAGGATTTTCATATATAGTATTCAATATTTCTACCAAATGAGATGAACTTAATCTCTTAAGAATTCTTCCATTAGTGAAGAAAGGAGAAAATCCTTGTTTTTATATTTTAAATGTGTTTCCTAATATGGCCTAGTCCATTGGGAATTTAGCTGCCTACCCAAAGGTGGCATGTTCTACCAGTTAAAATCCTCCAGCGGCTCCTAAGAGAAAAATGAGCTATCTCCTCTTGAGAAAACTTGCTGGAGGACCAGCTATGAGTTGGTTCTGACTTGACTGCAGTGAGTTTGAGTTAATATATGAAACACAAGTATTCTTCAAAATATTAAGCATTGCTGTTCTCTTGTTTCTGTAGTTAGTTTATACATATCCTCTTGCCATCTACCTATATAGATCAATAAACTAAAAACTGCCTTTATAATATTCTCTTGTTATATTTTCCCCAATATAATGGTCAGCTCATTTTATAGGAAAGATCCTAAGCAATTTCTCTAAGGCTTTGTAGAAAATAATAGATTCATGTAATCACTATAATATGGCACGTGGACCACTGTCCCTGTCTCCTTTTGTTTATATATTTATATTATACTCGCCCACATCTCATTGCTGTTAAGTCGATTCCAATGCAAAGCAACCTTATCAGACAGAGTAGCACTCTATAGTCCGAGGCTGTGATTCTTCCAGAAGAAGACTCCTACATCTTTCTTCCCAGGAGTAGAGAGTGAGTTCCAATGCCCAGACTTTCAGTAGAGAGGCATTTAACCACTGCACCACCAGGGCTCCCAGTAAACTGTTAATAGCCTGCTATGTTTGTTAACCATATGGACTAATATATCCTATATAACATAAATTATATGATTCCATTCATGTGAAGTACTTACTGGGTCTCAAAATGTTTCTACTGTTGACAGGCTTCAGCCCTACCATTTCCTACTGCCCCTCTTCAGTAAAAAAAAAAAATGCTTACATTTTCTTTCTCTGATAATTTTCCTCCCAAAGATTTTGGCTTTTGCAGGTTTAAATAGTATAAATTAAAAAAAAAATATTGTTGCATTATTAAATTTTATTACTAAAAAAATCTGCAAACTAGGTGTTCATTACTCTGTTACTGGATAAGTCAGCTAATATTGTTTATTTCTTGATTTAGGTGTTTAAAGTTGGTAATACCTGTGCTGCTCGTACCAAGATTTATCATGAACTGAAACATTTTAAATTCAAACTCTACCAGGAATGCTGCTCCTTTGCAGAGATAGAAAAAATAGAAGATGAACAAGTTGAAAAAACAGTGGAAAGAATTTTCAACCAGTTAAATGAAGATCACTGGATTAAGGAGGTAATTCCTTTCTGTAGATTCTGGAACCTAATTATAGTTAGCCAAAGGATATAAATGATGAGAAGAGAGTGACACTTAAAACAAAATCTTTCTTCTGTCTTCATATGTTTTCTTCCACATATTCCTTTCATGCTTATCATGATCCTTCCATAAACAGGTGCCCAGATGTTCTAAGCACTCATTCGGCTCACCAGATAAAATCTTAGTAAGCAGTGACACTGTCTCTTAATGCAAAGTCTCTGTCCTTTCACTTTTGCATGTGTAATATTCTTTACACATAAGTTTACAGATAGGTTGGTTGGTGACACTATGCTCATCAGATCCAAACCCTCTTCTGTCCTGCACCATCCTCATCCTCTCTGACATTCTAAAGCCCATTGTTGCAGTCACTGTGTCAGTCCATTTCATTGAAGGTCTTCCACTCTTTCACTGACCCCTCTACCTTTCTAAGCATGATATCCCTCTTTAAGGAATTACTCTTCCTAACAACATGCCCAAAAAATGTGAGAACAAAGCTTCTAAGGAACCCTCTGACTGCACGCTTTCCAAAACATACCTATTTATGTCTTACAGGTATATTATCTTTCTTTTCTTTGACAAGGTATAAGATTCACCTCTGCCCACTCCCTATTCTTTATAACAGTTCCTGTGACCTGGACTTGTGCCAGTGTGAGGAAAGGATCTTACCTGTCAATTCTAATACTACCCACATCTTCTTGAGGATTTAGGATTGAGCAGTGAGCATTATGACTGAGAAATGAGTGGAATGCAGAAGTTTCAGGATATAGCAACTGATTTTTTAGTCCCCTGCTTATCAACTGTGAAAACCAGGCCAGGTGCTGATTGTGGAAAAGACCACCGCCTACTCATGTGCAAGTTCGAGTAGAACCGGAAGAAAATGAAAACAAAGCCACAAGAACCAAAATATGACTTTGAGTCTGTCCCACCTGAATGTAAAAACCATCTCAGAGACAGGTTTGAAGCATTGAACACTAATGAACACTTGAGACGAACTGTGGAAGGATATCAAGAATATCATCCATGATGTCATCCATGGGACTGATATCAGGGTTGGGGTGAGACTGAGAAAAATTGGATAAATTATATATACTGCATTGAAACAAATGAGGGAGAGAACAGTTTAATAGCGATATATGATTGGGTATTATCATTATGACAAGAGTCCAGAATGAAGGTTGTATAGTGAAGTGTACTAGGGGGGTGAGGGGGGAGATGATTGTATACCAATGAAAGAATTTTTCTTCTACTTTCCAAAGAGAAGAGCGAACTGGGGAGGAGGGGTGGGGCAGGGGGGAAAAATGCAACAATGAATGAATGGAAATCCAAAATCTCTGTAAATGTTCATTAAAATTAATTTAAAAAATTATATATTTATATATATATGTGTGTGTGTGTATATATATGTATATGTGTGTGTATTTATATATATATGTATATATGTGTGTGTGTGTGTGTGTATATATATATAAAACCAAGATGGATGTCAGAAGAGAATAAGTATTTCATTAGAACACCAAGATGCCAAAACAAAGAGAAAATATCAGGAAATTAAGGAGCTGAACAGAAGATTTAAAAGGGCAGCTTGAGAAGACAAAGGAAAGTATTTTAATGAAAGGTACAAAGAACAGGAAGGTTTTCTTTTAACCCAAAAGGGTTTTCTTTTAACTCAACATATCTTAAGCTGAAGGAACTGAAGAATAAATTCAAGCCTCGAGTTAGGGTAATCTGGGCGGAATATTGAGTGACCCAGGAAGCATCAAAAGAAGATGGAAGGAGTACACAGAGTCACTGTACCAAAAAGATTTCACTAACACAGAAGAAGTTCATAACGCAATGTATGATCAAGAGACAACTGTGATGAAGGAGGAGGTTCATTTTGCTCTGAAGGACTTGGCAAAAAATATGGCCCCAGGAATTAATGGCATACCAATTGACATGTTTCAGCAGATGGATGCTGCCCTGGACATGCTCACTAAGTTGTGCCAGGAAGTTTGGAGGACAACTGCCTGCCTGTCCAACTAACTGGAAAAGATCTGTATTTATCCTCATTCCAAAGAAAAAAAGATCAACAGAGTGTGATAATTATTCAGCAATATCACTGATAACATACACAAGCAAAATCCTGCTGAAGATTTTTTAAAAACAACTGGAACAGTACATCAACAGAGAATTTCCAGAAATACAAGCTGCATTTAAAAGAGGCAGTGATACTAGGGGCTTCATAGCCAAGGTCAGGTGGATCTTGGCTAAAAGCGGACAGTACCAGAGTAATGTCTATCTTTGTTTCATTGACTGTGCAAAGTCATTTGACAGTGTGGATCACAACAAACTGTGGCTGACCTTGAGAAGGATGAGAATCCAGAACACTTGATTGTGCTTATGTGAAACTTGTGAACAATCTCAATCTCTTCACCATCCATCCTGATGCTGCCAATTGGTCCAGTGGTGAGAATCTTTGTCTTCTTGACATTGAGCCTCAATCCATATTGAAGGCTGCAGTCCTTGACCATCTGCAGCAGGTGCTCCAGGTCCTCCTCAGTTTCAGTAAGCAGGGTTGTGTCATCCGCATAACGCAGATTGTTGATAGATCGTCCACCAATCTTGACCCCACATTTCTCCTCATAGAGCCCAGCCTCCCGGATAATCTGTTCTGCACACAGGTTGAAAAGGTGTGGAGATAGGACACATCCCCTGTATGCCCTTCCCAGTTTTGAACCATGCAGTGTTCCCTTGCTCTGTTCTGACAACTGCCTCCTGGTTCAAGTATAGGTTTCACATTAGAATGATCAAGTGTTCTGGGATTCCCATTCTTCTCAGAGTCAGCCACAGTTTGTTACCTGGATCAAGAAGCAGTTGTCAGAACAGAGCAAGGAAACACTGTATGATTCAAAATTAGGACAGGAGTATGTCAGGGATGCATACCTTTTCAATGTATATACAAAACAAATCATTCAAGAGGCTAGACTTTATGAGGAAGAATGTGGCATTCGGATTGGAGGAAGACTCATCAATAACTTGTGTTATACAGATGACACAGTCTTGCGTGCTCAAACTGAAGAGAACCTGAAGCATTTGCTGCAAAAGTACTGCAGCCTTCAATATAAATTGAAACTAAACATCAAATAAACAGTGATTTTCACAATAGGGCCAATTGGCAGCATCATGATAGATGGAGAAGAAATTAAGATTATTAACAATTTTAGCTTGCTTGACTCCACAATCAATACTCTCAGCACCAACAGTCAGGAAATCAAAAGACAAATTGCATTAAGAAAAGTTGCTGTCAGGAACCTCTCCAGAGTGCTAAAGAACAACAATGTCTCTCTGGAGACTAAGGTGAAACTGATCCAGGCCATGGTCTTTGCAATTGTTTGCTATACATCAGAGAGCTGGACAATGACTAAGAATGACAGAAGAATTAATGCCTTTGAGCTGTGGTGCTGGAGAAGAATATTGAGCATAGCATGGACTGCCAAGAGAACTAACAGATTTTTCCTAGAGAGGGTAAAGCCAAGTTGTTCTTTGAAGCTTTGTCTCATATAATTCAGACACGTAGCCAGGAGACACTGGTCCTCGGAGAAGGACATCATACTTGAAAGGATGGAGAGACAGTGCAAGAGATTTAAGATCCTGAACAAGAGCCCCTGACACAGTAACTGGTGTAATGGAAGTATGGATGATACAGTGAGATTGGCTCAGGAAAAGACAGGGTTCAAGGCTCTTGTGCTTAGTGTGACAAGTGACTCGACAGCACATGACAACAACAACATTCTATTGATTATAAAGTAGGGGTTTTGAAGAGTGCACTGGATTCTCAGAAATCTGCTGGTGGCTTAGGTCTGTTTTGCTCACAGAGCTTTTAGAATTGTTTGTGGTACATGGAAATGCTTGTATGATTATATTCCTCTAAAACAAGTCTGCTTAATGAACATGTATGCTTTCAAGCAGGCAATTACTTGAGATCAGTAGTATTTTTCATCTTAAAGAAAATGGGAGGGTAAGCCCAACATGACATCCATTACCTAGGTTATGTCATAGAGAAACTTGTAAAAGAGGGAAGTACAAAGAAGGCAAGAGGATTTAGAATATAAAATTATGAGCAAAGGGAAAGAAAAAAGGAACAACCAAAAGGAACTCCGTGGAGCTCAGCGGTCATCTGCCCTGTTTGGACAATGGCACTCTTACTGGTTTCCCTCCTGCCGTAGGCATCACACAACAATCCTCTGGTCTGACTCCTGCATCTTGACAGTCTTTTTCTCTCACTTTAGCCTTTTCAGGTGTTTATCTTATACTTTACTTACACATTTCCCCTGCTCCGCCAGTTAAACAAACTTTGTTCTTCCCCTATTTGTCCATGTTTTTCCACTTGTCTTAGGAAAGAGCCTGCAGTTGTCCAGTAACCTCCCTGCTCCTGGACACATTTTCTTCAGCAACAGTAAATTGTTAAGTACCTGTATTGAGGCATTTAAGTGTTTCTAAACCTGAGATGAAATTAAAGAATGTGATGTAATACCACATTTAGAAATAGTTATGTACAATAGTTATGAAAACCCACTGTATATTCATTATCTATCGATTGTTGTTATACTGTTGTTGTTTACCATACAGTCAGAACCGACCCATAGCTGACCCTCCAGCAGGTTTTCAGAGGCAGTTAGTTAATCTCATGGGAGGAGGTTGCCCAGCCTTCTCCCACAGAGAATAAAAATTTGCTATAGAATAAAAATTATAATGAAGACGGACAATGAAAAGCATATTCAGTTCATGTGTTGCTCTTGGGTGACATCAAGTTACCTGTGCTTCATCTGGCAACCCTGTGATGAGCAGAATCCAACCTTGTCCTGTCCTGCACCATTCTTACAGTATCCATCACAGTCATACTCATGCTTGTATTGCCATCACTGTGTTGTTCCAGCTCACTGAGAGTCTTCCTCTCCCTCACTGGCCCTCTTTTCTTCCCGGTTGTTCTTGTGGCCATCAAGTCAGAACCGACTGACAGCTGACCCTCCAGCTGGTTTTCAGAGGCAGTTAATCACATGAGAAGAGATTCCACATCCTTCTTCCCTGGAGCAGCTAGTGGATTCAAACTGCATGCGTTTGGGATTGCCATGTAGCCTCTTACTACTAGGCCAGCAGGGCTCCTTTTCCTAAAGATTGGTCTTTCCTGATACCATGCCCAAAGTATGTGAGACAAAGTTTCACCATCTTTGCCTGTAAGAACCACTCTGGTTATACTTCCTCCAAGACAGACTTGTAGGAAAAGAATAAGTACTATATTATGCAGAATGAATACCACTTAACATTGGGTACAGAACTTTTTCAAGGTGGTGTATGTTTGGGATAACAGGCACATTTTTGTACGTAAAAATCCCAAAGTGCTTTACTTTGCGGAGGGATCCCTCCTACTTTAAAAAAATTATCTATCCATAGAGTTTCTCTGATTCACTAGAAACCATACCAGTTTACCACGAAAATAAATTCACATGCGAATTTTTGTGCTATGATTAAATTTCACAATATGTCAGGTGTCTGGTATACCTTAGTTTGACTGTGTCTGTCTGTCTGTCTGTCTGTCTTTGGGGATATCCCTATGTGTGTTTGTGTGATAGGTATCTCTTCTGGATACAATCTCATGATCCCCATTAATAAGATCCTCTCAAATGCCTTAAACTCAGTAATATTTGAATGCCCATATTCAATACCATTTCTGCCCTTCACTCACTCCCTATAATGTCCATCCCATCCTCCTTCCTTACACACACTATTTGTTTTTACCCCTGAGCTGGTGTTTCACACTTTGCTTTTTCCCTTTCTTGCCCCTCCTCTTCCTAACACTTTTATTCTGTTCTCTTAGGGTATCCCAGCCATCCTTTCCAAAATCCTGATCATTAAACTGACTTTGTTCTTTCTGTCCCTCCTTCCGCTTGAACCAGGAAGTTGTTGTTAGGTGCCATGCCGTCATAATGACCCTCTGTGCAACATATTGTAACCTTGCCTGATCACGCGATATAGTCTCACAGCTCCTGTTGTGCTTGCAGTCCATTGCTCCAGTCACTTTGGCAGTCGAGCTCATTGAAGTTCTTCTCCTTTGCACCCTCCGACTTTCCATGTATATTTTCCCCTTCCAAGGACTGGCCCCTCTTGACAACATGCTCAAAGTATGTGAGACAAAGCCTCACAAGTTCTGCATCTATGGGGCACTAAGACAGCACTTCTTCAAACACATGTTTGCTTATTCTTTCTGCTGTCCATATACAATGCTCTTCACCAGCACAATTCAAAGGCAGTGGTTCTTTTCAGTCTTTCTTATTCATTGTACATCTTTCACCTTCATGTGAAACAATTTTTGGCACATCTTAGTCTTTAATCTGATATTCTTGCTCTTTAATATTTTAAAGAGGTCCTTAGCAACAGATTTGCTTAAAGTGATATGTTTTTTAGTTACTTGGTTGCTGCCTCCATTGGTGTTGATTCTGAATCCAAGTAAAATTAAATCATTGACAAGATTAATCTTTTTTTCCATTTTCATTAAGTCACCTACTGATCCCGTGGTGAGGATTTGTTTCCTTTATCTTGATGAATATTCCATTCTGAATTGCAATGTGTCGGAGAGCTAGATGATGACTAGGCATGGTAGAGAGTCAAATTGATGCCTTTGAGCTGTAGTGCTGAAGAATAGTGCTGAATGGACTGCCGGGAAAACAAACATGTTTGTCCTAGAGAAGGTGAAGCCAGCCAGCTCCTTGGAGGCAAGGTTTCTGAGACTTCATATGACATACTTTGGGCATATTGCAAGGAGGGACCAGTCATTGGAGAGGAACTGCATGCTTAGAAAGGTCAAGGGATGGAGAAAAAGACAGGGAAACCATCGATGAGATGGACTGATACAGTGACTGGAGTGGTGAGGGTGGGTGTGTTGGAAACAGTAAAGTTGGCACAGGATAGAGCAGGTTTCAGGGCTGTTGTACATGGGTTCTCTATGAGTCGCAAGCAACTCAACAGTACCCAACAACAACAGCAAGCTATTGTAAACTGCCTGGTTACTAAGCCACAAGACCCACTAAGTAGTCCATAGGCTCTTCGCTTTCAGGTTCTTCCTTTCTGGAAACAGTGATCCAGTCGCAGAGAACTGTGTTTGGAGGGAGAAAGGGGTCTAATGGCCCAGCTGTGGAGGAAAACATACTTTCCGTAGTGCTTTCTGTGAGTCCCTGTCACCACAAACATGCACCTCAACAATACCCTCTCATGCCCATTGGGCCTATGATTAGAATTCATAAATATAATCAGGAAATTATTGGATCATTTCATCTCCTCCAATGAAGTGATTTTCCACATGCCTACCAGGAATTCTGTACGCCAGAATAACGTGCATCTCTTCCCATTTCCCAACCTGCCTGAGAAAAAGCCCTGCCATTCTTCTTCTACTCTCAACCTTAAAATCTCCACATCATCCTCACTCCTTTCTTAGCTTATTCTACTTCATGCTCTTCGCTTGTTGCCCTTTACTTTCTTACTTTATTGCTATCATGCAAATCTGGGCGCTCATTACCTGATCCAGTTGCCAGACTCCCCTGAACTTGGCTGTGCAGCCATTTTCAGTCCTCTGCTCAGAAACCTTCAGCAGCTTCTTTTGCCTATCAAAGTGTTAATCAACTCCTAAACCTACCATTTCATACTTTTAATTCTCTTATCCTATCCTTTTCAGTTCAGATTCTCAAGTGCCACGTAAAACCCATTTTTTATGATGTTTTCCTGTCACCTCAAGTTGCCAACACCTCTTTTCTGAAATCCCTAAATACAGTGTCTGTACTTTTTTGTGCTACTTGTTAAATGTTAATTCTATATTGCTCCTAAACTATAATTTCAGAAGCAAAGAATGTGTCTTATTTTTAAGGTAACTAGACTTGCAGTATTTAAATATTTTATATAATATATTCAAGAAAACTTTAATTATTGAAGTCATTGCATTTCTGTTATAGAAAAGGTATGAGTTATTAAAATGCGGTAGTAGTAGTAATAAAAAGCTGAACTCTTGCCAGTGTTTTCTGTGAGAAAGAAATATTGTTATATACCATTGAATCTGAACTGACTTATAGCTGACTCTCCAGCGGTTTCAAAGGCAGTATATTGCATAAGATGAGACCACTTCTATTTCTCCCTTGGAGCAGCTGATTGGTTCAAACCATGTACCTTTGAGTTTGCAGTGCGACTCCTTACCACCAAGCCACCAGAGTTCCTAAGGAGATGGAAATGGTTGTTCTAATTATATTCTGATTAATGATAAAAATGATTTTGTTCATAACTGCCATTCTGAAGCATGCTTATTACTATTTGTGACTGTAGATTGAAAAGGCCTAATTGTCTTTGAAATAATTGTCTTATTTTAATGCAGAAATATCATGTACTTCAAGACTCTCTCCAAGAAGCAGACTACTTTCAAGATGAGAAGTTTGACTGACAAGAGTACATTCCCTTCAGAGGAGGTCTTTACAAATTGTTGTAAATGTGATGATCATGACTGATAATTACTTGTATCATGTGACATGGCATATATTTCTATGTTTTATGTATTTTTTTTCCATGGTAAAATGTCTTGCTTAAAATATATGTTCATTTCTGTTCCCTTGAGATGGGACAAAACAGAGTAATAAATATTTTATCTGATGTTTGTAGTAAACAATCTCATTTTTTAAGTGACAAATATATTTTAAGATTATATAATAATAATTTTATAACAGATGATGATAAAGTGAATGAGCCACTGATGTCCTGTTAATAAAAAAGAAATACAATGTATTTTAAAATACATTTAGTCTAACAAATGTATCATCATTGCTTTAAATCCTTGTGCCTATTTATTCCACATTTCTGCAGTATTAAATGATCTTAATGAATATGTTTAAACTATCGTTATCTAAATCAGTTTGCCATAGAGATACCCTCAATATAGTATTCAACTCAGTCCCTTTTCCTGGGAATTGGGCTGTATTTACCAAGTCCAAGTAAAAGGGTGCTTTTATCTTTCTTTAAATTTCCCTTAGAAGTAGATTTCAGAGCTCTAGAGCCTTTGAACTCTCACATTCAGAAATAATTTCATGACTTGAGTTTCCATTTCTTTTTCCTTTTTCATTTTATATAGATGCTATGAGTTATGCTCAACTTGATGGCACTTAACATCGTAATAGCAACAATGATTAAAGTGTGTTTTATTTTATCTATAAGTTTTCCCATAAAAGTATATGTTGCAATAAAAAAAATCACAGGGGCAAGTTTAGCCCCAAATAAATTTAAAGCCATTTGGATTTTTGTTTACTAAAGTAAAATGAATGCTTTCAAAGTGAATAAAAGTGGTCCCTATCTATTCCGTGTCTTCAATCCTGAAAAGGGTGTCTTAGTAAGTTCTGTTCTATTGTAAAATCTTAGAGGCTTATGTCTTAACAGACATGTTGGCTGAACCTGACTTCATCTGTTAAGTGATTTATGCTGTGACCTCATTGTATAGTGACCCTATGAACAAAAGATCTGAACCCTGTTCTATCCCGTACCATCCTTACACTTGCTGACACTCAAGAGCCCACGGCAGCAGTCACTTTGTCAGGTCACCTGGTCTCTCCTTGGCTGACCCTCTACCCTTCCCAGCATCATGTCCGTTTTCCAGAGAATAGCACCACCTAGCAACATGCCCAAAGTATGTGAGGTGAATCCTCATCATTCTTCCCTCCAGAGAGCACTCCAAGACATATCTGTTTGTTCTTTTGGCCATCCATGGGATGTTCCATACTCCTCTCTAACATGCTCAAAGGCATCAGTTCTTTTCCTGGCATCCTTATTCATTGTCCAGCTCTCAGATGTATAGCAAGTAATCAGACTATGACCTGAATCTGACACACCTATAATTTATTAAGTCCTTACATGGAGATTATGAAATATTTCTACAACTCTTTTGCTGAAATTATTTGTACTTTTACAAACTGGGTATAACAATGAAGGGAATCTCAGTGGTAGGTTTAATGTATGGAGTACATCAAAAGTATGAAATAGAAATTTCAGCCATATGTATCTAGCCTCTGTGTATTTCTTTGACGTATGGAAATACTCCTTAACTAAATTCCAGGGAATAAAGGTGAAGCAGATCTAGAGTATGGAGGTGAAGATGGAGTGTCCAGAGAAAGCAAAGCCTAGAAGTGATAGTTAGATTGGAAGGGTGAAGTGTTGCGAATGATTTCTGAAAAGGTGAGAGAAGAAAAAAGAATTAGCTCCAAAGTATCCCTGATGAGTCTCAGTAACAGCACTTCTCATATTTAACCCTATAAAGATTATATTTGTTCGTGAGTACCATTGAGTTGGAACTGAACCATAGCTGACCCTCCAGTGGGTATCCAGAGACAGTAAAGCAGACAGGAGGAGACTGCCCATCCTACTCCTGCAAACAAGATTAGACAGCTCAAAGACAAAGAATTTCAACTAGAGTGCTTTTTACTTAACTATTGCTTTTGATGCATTTACTTGTAACATTCAGGGAATAATGATCTTGGGGACTGATGCTGGCAGATTACTTCCTTCCTGTGTTAGCCATCATTTTGGTCTGAAGCACTTGCTCTGTTATAACAACATCCTGACCGTTGATGAGAAAAGGCCAATAGAAAATGTCTTTTCTCCTGTCTGAGGCCACTGCAACCAAGTAAGCTACTTCAGAGGGGTTTTAAGGTTCATAATAACACCAGAAGAATGGCAATGAGACAGGCTATTAGGAAGTGAGAATTAAGGATAAGGGCACCAAAAAGCAAGTAAGAAAATGGAAATTTGATGGAATAGAATTAACCTTTACTGGTATTACTCCTTAATACGTTGTTGTTATATGCTGTTGAGTCTACTACAACTCATAGCAACACTATACAGTGGCTCTGAACCTTTTCCTTTGTGGATCTGTCCTCACTATCTCTGACCCACTTGACCCCATTGCCACAGTCACTGTGTCAGTTCAGCTCTTTGAGGGTCTTCTACCTTTCCTAGCATGATGCCCTTCTCCGAGGACTGACCTCTCCTGATTACATGCCTGAAGTACGTTAGATGGAGTGTCACCATCCTTGCCTCCAGGAAGCATGCCGGTTTCACTTTCTCCAGGACAGACCTGGTCTCTTGGTTGTCTATACTCTTCTCCAGCACCACAGCTCTTCTTCTTTCATCCTTAGCCATTGTCCAGCTTTCCAATGCATAGCAAGCAGTTGAGAAGACCATGGCTAGGGTTAGGCTACGTTACTCTTTAGACTAACATCATTGCTCTTTAGCACATTACAGAGATACCTGACAGATTTTCCTGGGACTAATTTGTCTTTTTTTACTTTGCCATCCTGTGCTGCCTTTTGAAATCTTCTATTCAACTCTTTAGTATCTTTCATTCTTCCTTGTGCTTTGGCTTCTCTGCACTCCAGTGCAATTTTCAGAGTCTCTTCTGACATCTATTTTGGTCTTTTCTTCCTCTTCTGTCTTTGCAATGACCATTTGCACTCTTCCTGGATGATACCCTTGATATCCTCCCACAACTCATCTGGCCTTCACTCATTAGTGTTCAAAACCTCAAACCTGTTCCTGAAATGGTTCTGAAATTCAGATGGGATAGACTCAAAGTCGTATTTTGGTTGCCTTGGATTTGGTTTAATTTTCCTCAACTTCAGCTTGAACTTGCATATGAGTAGTTGGTGGTCTGTTCCACAATCAGCTCCTGGCCTAGTTTTCACAGCTGATATTGAGCTTCTCCAGCAGTTCTTTCCACAGATGTAATCGATCTGATTCCTATGCATACTATCAGGATTTCAAAAGGCAGCACAGGATGACAAAGCAAAATATTACAATGAAATGTGCAAGGAGTTGGAGTCAGAAAATCAAAAGGGCCGAACTCACTCAGCATTTTTTAAGCTCAAGGAACTGAAGAACAAATTCAAACCTCGAGTAGCTATAATCAACGATGCTTTTGGCAGAATGTTAAATGATCCAGGAAGTATTAAAAGAAGATGGAAAGAATATACGGAATCACTGTATCGAAAGGAATTGGAAGACACAGAAGAATTTCATGAAACAACATATGAGCAAGAGCCTATGGTGATGAAAGAAGAAGTTCAGATTGCTTTGAAGGAAATGGCAAAAAATAAGACCCCCGGAATAGACGGTATACCAATTGACATATTTCAGCTAATAGATGCTGCCCTGGACATGCTCACCATGTTGTGCCAAGAAATCTGGAGAACAACCACTTGGACAACTGACTGGAAGAGATCTATATTAATCTTCAGTAAGATTTTGCTTGCATAGGATATTAATGATATTGTTCAATAACTTGTATATTCTGTTGGATCATCTTTCTTGGGAATGGGAATATATGTGGATCTCTTCAAGTCTGTAGGCCAGGTAGCTGTCCTCTAGATTTCTTGGCACAAGCTGGTGAGCATGTCTAGGGCTGCATCTGTCTGTTGAAATACATTAACTGATATTCCATCAATTCCTGGGGCCTTATTTTTCCAATTCTTTCAGAGAATTGACTTCCTCTACTGCCATTGGTTCTTGATCAGATGCTACTTGCTGAAATAAGTGCATGCCAGCCAATCGTTCAATCACTATAACACTAAAAAGAAATCGTGAATTTCTAGATCTTCTGTCTGATTATTTTTTTTAGCTGTATACATTTGTTACTTCTAGTGTTGGATGCTTTAGTACAAGGTTGCTATGGATAATAGAGATAATATAGAAAACAGAAATACACAAGCAAAAGGGAAGTAATGTTTGAAAGAGTCCATATACAGATGTTTCTGGATTATGATAGTTTCAGATAAATACCATAAAAGGGCAATTGGATGTAATCAGTGATGTTTCCTATTCTGTTTGCTCTCAGCCTTATTCAGATGCGTAGTTCTGTGCACTTCCCATTCCTTGGGAGTATGATCACTCACTAGACTGCTGAGTACATGTGTGGTAACTGCAGTCCACAAATTACTTTGGAACAGTTCCCCTTCTCTTATAGCTTTCCACACTAAATAAATTGAGACAGCAAGTCTTCTGGTTAAAAGAATGGTTTTAGTCTACGGCCATACCACCCTAAAAGAATGGTTTTAAGCTATGGTTTGTCACTTCTCAGCTGCATAACCTGGACAAGTTCTTTCCAGGAGCCACAGTTTTCTCATTCATAATTATGGCTTAACAAATACCTAGCTATCAGGATTGTTTATGAATGAAACAAATTGCTATCAAGTAAATTCTGACTCAGGACAACCTCATGTATATCAGAGTAGAACATTACAGGGTTTTCAGTGATTGCTTTCTCAGAAGTAGATCACCAGCCTTTTGGTTGACATTGGAACACAGGAACCATTCATACCACACTGGGGCCCCACTTGTGGATTAAGGAAAATCATACATAGTAAGCTGTGCACATAGGGTGCTATGAGTCACAGCCGTTCTGGTGGAATAGTCCATAGGACATTATGCTGTTTAAATCTACCAGTGACTATAGAAGAAAGATGGACTGTTTCCTCCCATGTAATTGACTGCCCCAGAAACTGCTTGGAGGGTCAGCGATGAGTGGTTTCCAACTCTACAGCAATCCAGTAAGTTTGAGTGAGAAACAAACAGGAAAAAAAAAAGCTATGCCTGAAACAGTGATTGTCTAAGAAATAGTAACAGAGCTATCCCTAGCATTGTTGCTGTGTTTCAACCTATTGTTGCGACTCTGCCACACCATCTCATGAGGATCTTCCACTTCAGTGAGGGAGATGTCCTTCTCCAGTGTCTAGCCCTTCCTGATAATAAGCATTTCTGGCTGCATTTCTTCCTAGATAGGTTATATCACTTAGGATGAGTGAACGTTGACTTCAATAGTGCACGTGCACATGGTGGTGATTGTGAAGATGGTACAGGAGAGGGCAAGGTTTCCATCTGTTTTGTTGCTGTACAAGGCAGGGTTGACTCAACAGCACCTAACAGCATTGTGGATTGTGGAACCAGTGGTAAAAAAAAAGATAAATAAAATGGTACACCATATTTGGTAAACCTACAGAAGTGTTAAAAAGCAAAGACTAAGGTGTACCTGACCCAAGACATGGTGTTTTCAATCACCATGAAAAATGTAGGCAATACATAGGATTATTAAAGAGTTATTGATGAAAAGAACCTATTAAATGACCTTCTTATAAAGATTATGAAAAAGAGTTATTGATGCTTTTGGGTTATAGTATTGGAGAAAAATATTTAGTATATCATGCATTGCCATACAAATGAAACCTTATCAGGGAAGAAGAGGAACAGGAATGTTCCTTAGAAGCAAAGATGGTGAGACTTCCTTTCACCTATGTTGGGACATTTTAATAGGAGGGACCAGATCCTGGAGAAGGACATCATACTTGGTGAAATCAGTGAAAAAAGGAGAGGACCTTTATGAGATTAACTGGCCTAGTGGCTTCATTGTAGCAACAACTGTAAAGAGGGCCAGGCGATTTTGTTCTCTTTTACACAAAATCACTATGAGTCAGGATTGGTATTCCAGCACCTAACAAGAATATTTTGATGAAGGATTCTAGGCAATTTAAGGCTATAGAGTGAATTTTAAAAAAAATAAAATAAACCCACTACCATCACATTGTTTCCAATTAATGTATAGCAATCCTTTTGAACTAGAACTCCCTGGAGGGTTTCCAAGGTGTAGCTTGTCACATCTTTTTTCAGCAGGGCAGCTGGTGGGTTTGAACTGCTGATCTTTTGGTTAGCAACTGAGTGCTTTAAACACTGTGTTCCTGTGGCTCCTCTAGTAAGGTGTAAGTTGAAATATTTTTATCCCTTTGATCAAGTATGATTATTGGATATGACATTCTCACAAGAAAAGAACATACTAATATACACCACTTTTAGGTTGTGAAATGTAAGATAATAAAAATATCTTCACTTTTTAATAACATGACGGTTGTGAGCATGAATGAGAGTTCTCCCTTCAAATTTTGCATACCTATCAAAGTTACTTCTCTGCCTTTTTCTGTAAGATGGATGTGGAATCTATATTTAGAAGGGACAGATAAAACTGCTTGAATGAAAAAATTAAAAAGCTCTATTCCATCAGCGTGTACTTGTCCCCAAACTAACATTCCAGAAGTTGAGAAACTATAAGTTAGTAGTCAGCCTATAGGGAACTAAATTGTAAATATATGCTGTGTTAAAAAGGCTGCTTAATTTCTGCCCATACTTCAATTTGAAGTGGGGGTATGTTACCGAAATACTAGTTTTATAATCTTTATTGAGACTTCAAATATGAATCACTTCCAAGTAAGAGCACCTAGGATGGTCATCATTTTAACACTTATATTGTGTTCATTTGAATTTTTTCTGCCTAGTTAATAATGACTAACTGAATCCACCCGGTATTTGTCATCACTGGAAATGAAAGGACTAAAGTCTAATTTAAGGGTTCTGTTTGTTTTATCAAACTTCATGAAGTCCAGTTACTGCATATTCAGTTTCTTCATCATCTATGTAAACCAAGCAGTGCTGGACGGCTCAGATCTTCATTTGGTTTGTCCAAAGCAATCTTGTCTTTACAAAGAGCCTCCTCAGCCCTACCTCCACCACTTTTTAACTTCTAGACCTGGAATTGATCATTTCATCGTCCTCCTAAAATATCTACACCTATTGATTTGCTCTTAGGGAGTTCTAGTGGCCTAGTGGGTAAGTAGTTGTGCTGCCAACCCTAAGACAACCAGTTCAAATACACCGACTGCTGCTCCATGGGAGAAAGGCAATTTCCACTCTTGCAATTTACAGCCTCTGAAAACCGCTAGAGGATTGGTTATGAGCTGGTTCTGACTGACAGCAAAGAAGTTGTTTGATGAGTACTGATTTGCTCATAGTCTCCCAGACTGACTTACCCAGAAGATAGATAAACAGGCAGTCAGAAGATAAACAGGCAAGTAGGTAGACGTAGACCCCGCCTCTGTCTGTCTCTGTCTCTGTCTCTGTCTCTCTCTCTCTCTCTCTCACGAGTGTATAGACTGTCTTCCTCGAGCATTTTCTCAGGGCTCACCCAGCTCTCGCTAGGGTGCTCAGTGGTGTCATTTTCCAACGCACTGAAAAATGAAAACGATATTCTCAGGGGACTAAAATGTAGACCTGAGAGGGAAGCTACATTCCCTGGCCGGAAACTTCTTCAGCCTCGAGAACCGGTGGAAAGCGTCCTGTAGGGGTTGGGGAATTTCCCCAGCCTCTCCACCCCGCCTCCCACCTCCTCCTTTCCCCGCCTCCAGCCGAGTCTGAGGGAGGGGACGCTGCGGAGACGCGCCGGCCTCGGGAGTTACCTCTGCGGCCGCTGGGAGGCCCCTGCGCTCCCCTTTGGGCGTGCGGGCCGCAGTGGCTCCCTGGTGCAGTGGCGCCAGGCGTCCGGCAGGGGGCGGCGCACAGGCTCGCCCGCCCTCCCCCGACCCCCCCCAGCTGCAGCTTGCTGGCTCGCTCTTTCTCTCTCTCTGTCTCACTCTCTCTCTTTCTCTCCCTCTCCTATCGGAGCACAATGAAAGCCTGTGTACCGCCGTGACTCCGGGCAGTGGAGCCAGTGTCAGCAAAGCGGCTAACAACAGACGAGAAAGAGAAAAGAAAATACAAGCGACTTTTTTTTTCCCCTTCCCCATCTATAAAGCGGAGCAATACAAGAGATAGAAGCACATTGCTTATTTGCGAGTCCAGACCCTCAGATCCATTGGCCGGGGATGGAATGTACAAAAGTGGACAGAAAAGTGGCTGGACATGACTCCGTGCAATTTGCTGGAAGTTTGTAAGTTTGACCATCGTTTATAAATTACTCTCGGCAGAGTTTGTCTCTCTTGATACTGTGTTAGAATAGAGCCGGGGGTGAGGAATAGAAACGTAAGCGGGAAAGGAAAAAAAAAAAAAAATGTGGTGAAGGATCTCTCTCTCAGTGGCTGGCGACTTCAGATTGCTTTCATTTAAAGCAAGGAAACCGTAGAGGGAATGAGGATTTTTACCGGTGATTGGATTAACTGAAGAGGGGGGGGAAAGCATGGTCCAAAAGTCCAGTTACTGACATTGTTAACAACTGAAACGCTGTCCCCTCTTTTGGGAGAAGACAACATTCTACAGAACCCCAAAGAGGAGCATCGGGGTCGAAAGGAAGGAAGGAAAAACTGAAAGTCCAAAGACGGTTCCCCTCGGGTTTCTGCACGTTTTGAACATTGACTTTGGGAATCTGAAACAGCACATTTGTTGTGTTTTTCTTAAAAAAAACAAAAATTGCCAAAAAGTGAAAGCTGCGAGGGTTCTATAGACGGAGGTAGAAATGTGTTTCTCAGCAGATCCAGCCCCATAAAGAATTGTTCCCAAACAAGTAGGTGAGGGGGAGTCCAGTTCTCTATTAATACCTCTCTCAGTTCCCTTCGCTGCCTATTTCTTTCTCTCTCGCTTGACAATCCCTGAATTCTTGATCTATTTCTCCAGATCCAGTGTTTACAAAGTACCTAGTGGCTCTTGTCAGTTTGGTGAGAGGGGAAAAAAAAAAAAATTCACCAACTCTGGCCAACTTCTCCAGAGCTGTCAAACGCAATTAGAGAAAGTTGATCAGGGTTTGTTTTCAACTGAGCCTCTCCAATTGGTTCCTATTCTTTCTCCCCACCCTCCCCCAACCTCTCCAGGGCTCCCCCCAACCTCTGAAGATCTCGATTCATGTGGCCCTGAAAGCTGAGCTCACTGGGTCCAAAACAGATTTGCCTACAATAGCCAGCAGTAGCCTCCTTCCACCTCACCATCCCCACAGCAATCATTGTGTCCAGTAAGATGGGGGACACAGCGCCCCCACAGGCCCCAGCAGGAGGGCTAGGAGGGGCTCCCGGGGCGGGACTCCTTGGAGGGGGTTCAGTCACCCCAAGAGTGCACAGTGCAATTGTGGAGCGCCTGCGGGCTCGGATAGCCGTCTGCCGCCAGCACCACCTAAGCTGTGAAGGACGCTATGAACGTGGTAGGGCCGAGAGCTCAGACAGGGAAAGGGAGAGCACCCTGCAGCTCCTGAGCCTTGTCCAGCATGGCCAGGGAGCCAGGAAGGCCGGCAAGCACACCAAAGCCAACACCACTGCTGCCAACACCACAGCACCGCCCCCGCCCCCCGCTGCCCCACCACCGGCCTCCCAGGCAGCAGCCACAGGGGCCCCACCGCCCCCGCCAGACTACCACCACCACCACCAGCAGCACCTGCTGGGCAGCAGCAGCAGTGGTGGCGGTGGTGGGATCAACGGCGAGCAGCAGCCACCAGCTTCCACCTCGGGGGACCAGAGGAACTCGGCCCTGATTGCGGTAAGGCACCTGGTTTTCTCGCGCTTCTAGCTGTGGTCATTGAGGCCTTTCTGTGAAGGCGGCACTTGCATGGGCCTGACTGACGCAGGTGGCAGTGGAAAGGGCCACGATGTCGCCTGACCACCTCAAAGGCCACTGGATATATTGCTTGTGCAGTTCTGTGCTCCCACCATCGTGTTCCGCTGGGCTCATTCAATGGTTTCCTCCCACACCTAAGGGACTCCTTAACTGGTGAGAAATGGCATTTTTTCTAGAGACTTGCTGAGGGCCAGAGCTTGTAGAAAAGACTACAAAAGCTGAGCCACCAAGAGAGGCCCTGTGTCAATCTTCCTTCTGAAGCAACCAGCTTTGGTTAGGCCCACCAGGCCCATCAGCTTGAAAGCTTCTATCATCCAGACCGACCTTTAGTAAAAGCCCTTTCCTTCTTGCCCCATTCCTCTTCTGTTTTAGCATAGGCCCATGTCTTTGGGTAAAGAGAATATAAATGGTGCTCTGTAGCACAGGGTAAGCCTTCAAGTGTCCTCTCAGTCCACAAACATGTTGAGGGAGATATCCGAAGACAGAGTGCCAAGGGGCTATTGCTAAGACATCTACTCCCCTATTTCCTATGACCTCTGCCAGTTCAAGAGTACTGACTGACAGTCTTCATCAAAGCTAACATGGAGAGAAGAGCTTTTTACACAGATAGCGTCCTAGGAAGTGCCATGTCTTCAGCCACTCCTGGTGACAGGAATATCAAACCCCAAAGTTCTGATTAAGTTTCTCGCAGGCATAGACACACCCCATCCCAGAGGGAGGATCCCTTGAATCATTGGCTCTGGGTGTTGGGACTGGTCAGGTGACTGCTTGCCCTGTGTGGCTTCCCCAGAAGTGGCTGGGCCAGCGGCCTCTGGGTAGAAGGTGGAGCCCTATCCTGCAGCCAGGCAGGCTTCCTCCTTTGCCCAGTGCTCTGCTCATAGCACAACTCCAGTTTACCCAAACCAGCACTAATGAAAGTCAGCGGCAGGAAATGGTCATGCAAGCCTGAAAGTACTCAAAACATCAGGGCGATGGCAGTAGCCCAACAATGTCCTCATCCAGAGGGACCCAAAACTGGGTTCTAGGCAGAGGGGCATCCGTCCAACTAGGTCCATAGCATTTTTTTATCTGGTTCCGCTTCCTCTCTGGTTGGGTCCATAGTGATAAAGTTTCCAGGGAACCCCCGGAGCTTGGATGGTGCCCTTTTCCCCTACCAATCAGACATTTGTGTAGAACACCCATACTTACAACTTCCTGAATCCAGCTCCTGATAAAATATCTGCTAACAGCAAAGCTGACCAGCATTTGTAGCCCCCAATACAATCAGCCTGTGGGGTTATGGTAGCACTTGGAGGCCTCCTTTCCTTGCTCTCCCACCTGCTCTATCCCCACCTCTCCCTGGAATTCCCTTAGAGAGCAGTGGGAGTTCGTTTTGTGAAAGAGAGATGCTGAGGGGTGGAAGAGTGGTAAAGAATGGTTCCAATGGAGAGAAGAATGAGGTTTGTATGTATGTGTGTGTCACCGGCATCTGCAGCCAAAAGTATCTAAATGCCTTGATTGTCCCCAGTAAATTTATAATCTGTCTGCAAGTCTCACAATAATACGGCTTTGTGTACTTCGCAGTCTCCTGGTAAGTGTTTCTGGGGATGATGCACAGAGTGAGGCAGCCGGCCCAAACCCAGTGGAAAAGACTAATCTCTGCATTGGTGCCAAGCCTGGAGGGCAGTTAAAGGGCCATAGTGTGGGCCTGTCCTGAAGCTGCAGCTCCAGGCCTCTGACCAGCACCACCAGTGGAGGTGTGTGTTGGCTTAAGGCCCCAGTCTTTGGGGGTTTTGTTTGTTTGTGTGTGTTGTTGTTGGGGTTTTAAAATTATTATTATTATTATTCCTTTTCTCCCCCTTGGAAATCAAATGAGGCTGCCTCTCTTTTTTGGAGGTTTCAGGATGTAAAATAAAACCAACTTCAGGGGTTATCGAAACTTGACAATAACAATACCCAAGCTGGGAGTAAGAGGACAGCCTCTGGCCCTTCTCAACTTTTAAAGGCTTTCCTTCTTCAGGAGCCAGAGGTGGCTCCTGTGCCCCCCCTCATCCTTAGAGCGGGGCTGTTCTCTCTTTTCTACCCACCAGCCGTCTCCTGGAGCATTCCTTTGGAGTGTGGTGATGGTGAGAGGAGAGGGCAAGGAGTGAGAATTGTTTCTAACAATTGCTTTTCCCTGAAAACCTGTACTGCCGCTATAAGGCTTGCCCCCTCTCCACCTCCCACCCCTTTGGCTATTGGAAATTCCCCTTCCATTTTAGTTTCTAAACTTGGCGCTTTGGCGCTCAGCAGGGTAATCAGAGTTGGTGATGCAGGTACTGTATTAACCTGATAACATTGTGTCCGAAGGGAGGCCTCAGCATTTGGGAGTGATTCACCCAGCCGATTACATCTGCAGGTCTCATTTCACATGAGCGCCTCTTATTTTCAGAGACACTATTCATTTAGAAGGGCCTCTGCAGAGAACAAGTGGCAGAATGGTTTCTTCATGTTATCGCTGTTGCTTCCAGAACCCGATTCATGTGGTCTGAGTGTGTTGAATATATGACTTCCAATCGTTCATTTGTATGCTATAGGGCCATTAGTGTCCTTCAGAGCAAGGGAGAGAATATTGATCTTCCCAAATAAAATCTATATCAGGTCCATGCAGAAAGCTCTGTGTGCTCCGTAACTTAGTGCAGTGCCCAGTACACAGCTATTGTGACATTTACTGAGTGAACGACCCGAGTGCTTTAGCGGGGCGGTGTGGCAAGGACTCTGTAGTAATGTCTTGAGTCCTTTCAATAGCCCAAGTTTCAAGAACAATGCACGAATAACCACCAGGCCAGATCTAATTCTGTCCACGTTAAGAGCCTGATTCTGCAGTCCTTACGCAGCCAGCCAGTTTCTTCTTTTAGCTCAAGAACAGTTTCAGGGGGAAGCCCCAAGGCTCCACACACTTCAGGAATAGGGTCTTTGTGAGGGCCTGGATCATAGGGCCTGAGCACACCTGCCTTTCTTGGAGCAAGCTCTATGTGCAACATCATTTTCCAGATAAAGTGTGCTTGAATCTTTGCATAAACTATGAAGCAGAATGATTGCTGGTCCATGGAACAATAAGACTGAGAACTTCTTTGGTGCATTATTAATCTTTCTCCTTTGCCTGAAACAAGCTCTTTTCTGTTGCATCTACTGTACAGCTAGGGTGGGTAGATAAGTGGGTCCCAGCCTGTCTTTCATTTGAGCGATATTTTTCTCTGATTTGGTGTGAAGAGAAGAAAGCAGACTGGATAAGGAGACTAGACCCTAGTTCTCTGCCCCCTTGAGTGCTTAGCAGCCATGTGATCTGGGAAAAGTCACTTAACAGTCACCTGTAAAACCCAGGGAGCAATCATGGTGTGGCTTTGCTGAGAGACGTTCATCTGAACCAGCTTTGGAAAAACCAAAGCACCGCAGGAATGTGAGACATCTTAGCAACATTACTACTAATAAACTGTTAAACAATGAATTGGTGATACCAGGGAGTTTCCCCCAAGGATTAAAAGTATCTTGAGCTTTCAATTGTCTGGTGAAATAGCTTTTATTGTAAATAGAAGGGGTTGGCAATTTAGATTTAGTGCTGTCAAGATAAGGCTGAAATATTGGTGTTCTTAAGTGTCCCTGAAGGTCCTAGTAAATCCTGGTTTAAATGTGCAATATAGTGAAGGTGTTTGTGAGCTGGGAATGTGTGGCCTTTACAGGCCAGAGAAGCTTCAGTAAGGTGTGTCTCTTGGAATGTCTAAGGAATATTAGAAAAGTTGTTTACATGAATGGCCTGGGAAAGTTAAATATTTTGTCAACAATAGTCTAACATGTTAATTGTAAGCTTACAAAAGTCAAACATGTTAAATCAGTGCCAGGGCTTATTCCCCAGTTATTTTTAACTGATAATAATCATGTTTCCAATGGACAGTTTAGAATTTGAGAACAGTAAGTGTGGGACTGAGAACAGGAGTGGTACACTGGTCGCACCTGAGTGTCTGCATCTGTCTGCTTGACAAATCTCCTTCCCAGGAGAGTGATCAGAGTGTTTACATTATTTATATATGCAGCCATCAATTCCTTAACTGACCTATTTTTGTTCTGTTTTACAGACCAAAGTAATAAAGGGAGAGTTCTTATCTTTCCAGGCCCTCTCTACCACTTCTTTCAAGCAAATACAGCCCAAAGATCTCCCAAAGGTAGCAGAGTTCAAGTAGAGGGAAAAGTTGCCACAATCTTTTATCAATAGTTGTCCAAAAACTTGATTGGACAGCAAGGTGATGTTATTATATAAAGCAAGATGTCTTGCATTTTTAGATCTGTGTTTGTTTCTAGAAGGTATCGGCTTTCTTTCTTTGGAATAATGTCATTGTTAAGGTGATGTTCATCAAATCTTTCTGAATCATCAAGTTTAATAACTTACAGCATCTCTGTGCCTGTAAACATCTTGTCAGGACCAAGACAAACATGTAGTGCTCTTAAACATAGCATAGGGATCTGATTAAATGGGTGACCGTGATTAGCTGCTTTTGTTTTTATTGTTTTTGCATATGTTTGCTTATAGTGCTGCTGTTTAATCTGGGAAAGACTAGAAGGATATTTGGAAAAGTCATCCAGTTCTCTACACTGCAGCTAAATCATTCTGAAGGAATCCTACTACTTCCTTGTTCTGGGGTCTTGGGTTTTGGTGGGGAGGAGATGAAGGGAGGCAGAAAGAGAGGGAGGGAGGGAGTGTTTGTGTATGTGTTTGTTTTTGGTGGCCTGATGGTAAGATCTGTGCTGCCGACCTGAAGACAGATGGTTCGAATCCACCAGCTTCTCTGCAGGAGAAAGATGGACAATCCCCTTCCATGAGATTCACTGCCTCTGAAAACTCTCTGGAGGATCAGCTATGAGTTGGTTCCAACTTGACAGTATATAACTTTACACACACACAAGCATTCAAAGGCAGGACTAAATGCCATAAAAACAACTGTAAATTATTCTTTCTCCATTTTGCTGCTAATTTCCCCTCACATTCTAATAGTTTCTGTGGGAGAACTGAGTGAAATACTGAAAGTAAACTTGGTCACAGTCTAACAGGGAAATGAAGACACCACAAGAATTTGAATAGCCAAGTACTAAGTATAATGGACCAAAACAGATATAAAAAATTGGAAGAAGGGAGGTACAAATATTTACTGGACTCTAAAATGTACAAAAGGAACTCTGGTAGTACAATAGTTAAGGACTTACTTAGCTTCTAACTTAAAATTGGTAATTCAGACCCACCAGCAGTTCCCCAGGAGATAGAGACCTGACAATTAGCTGTCATAAAGGTTGACAGCCTTAGAACCCTGGACATTTCTGTTCTGTCCCACAGGGTTATGAATCAGTCAATCAACTATATGACATACAGCAGTGATGACAGAATATATGAGGCACTTGTTTTCTGTAATAGGTGAGTAAACTGAGTAAATAAGCTATTGTTGTTCTGTACCATAGAGTTGGAACCGACCCAAAGCTGACTCTGTGGCAGGTTTTCAGAGGCAGTTAATCATTGCACGGGAGGAGACTGACTATCTTTCTCTCGTGGAGCTTCTGGTGTCTTGGAACCATGTGCCTTTGGGATTGCAGCGCAGCTTCCTTCCACTAGCTCCCTAAATAAGGTATATTAGCAGCATTTTACAAATGAGGAAGTTTCCTTATGTCTAGTCTTTGTTAGGAAAAAGGGTACAGTAAAATAGTGGAATTCAGTGCACAGGATTTAGAGTTGGGACTGTGTTCAGATTCCTACTCACTATGTGAAATTGGGTAAATAATGTTATACTTTTTCAGGCTATCGGTATCTTCGTCTAATAATAAAACTTCCCCTCCAAGTCTAGGAAAGCCTTTGGAAAATGTACATTACCAGAAAGGCCTGGAAGAGGCAGAGAGTATGAAAATGTGGCATGTGGTGGCTGAGTGCACCCAGGCAAGTGAACAGGGTGAATGTTAGGTGTTTGGGGGACAGAAGCCCTTTAATGATACTGTGGCTGAGTGTAAGTAATGAGCTGCATGGACCCACGTCCTGGAGGGTCTGGAGCTCCAGTGAGAATCATTCTGAAACCCTGCAAAGTGGTGGAACAGGGAAGGCTCAGAGGAGTCAGCAGCTATGAAGCAATAATAATCCTTCATATACTTGAAGACAAGTATAACATTTCCCCTCCAGCAGCCTCTTCTCATAGCACATTGCCTAAGTGTTCTGTATTACCTATCTTCAAGTCCCTTGAGCTGCTTAATGCCTTGCTATTTACACACTTCTCCCATTCATAGTGAGTTATATACAGCATGACATGGCCTTTGGCATTGGAAGGAGAGGGTTTTAAAAGCATGCTAGCTAGACACAGGAGAGCAAAGAAAAGAAGCAGAACCAACTGCACCCCTCTTCCTGGGCTTACCGGGATTTCTCGTGCAAACAAGAATGGCCCTGTGGGCAAAGGGTATCCTCTTGATGTGTAAACGGATCCTACCACAAAAGAGTTTGCTTATTTAGTAACTTGGTCTTTTCATTTAAAAAGAAAAAAATTGCTAGGAGAAATTTACGAGAAGCTGTGTTTCCAGATGGTCTTTGAGATCTACTTATTTACTTACTTGCTTTTTAGCACAGATGTGTTACAGATTCTTTACTGCCCTGAGGTTCAGTCTGATACTGCTTTCCCTTGTTTGGTCGCTGTTGAAGGGAGCAGGGAGGTGCCCTATGGAGTGGATAATAGAGGCAAAAGGCCGGTAAATCCATCCCTCCCCAGTTAACGAATGGCTTGGGGAATAGAGTTGGCTGGGTACCCAAGGCTGATAGCAAGCTCAGACCCTTTCCTACACATATTGGCGGGCAGGCAGGAGAAAACAAAAGCTGCTGCACTTCCTTGTGAAGGGCATATGCAGAGAGGAGTTTTCAAATTCTCCTTCAGGTCCGGGTTCATAGGGAGCTGCACTACTAACCAAAGGCCACTCCTCTCTGCCTATTCGAATTCACTAGCAACAGAGGGGGAAAGATGGACTGTCTCTTCCCATGTGAATGACAGTGTAACCTTTAAAACCCAATGGAAGGTCAACAGTGAGTCACAATGAGGAGACTGAGGCCTGAGGAAGGCTAGAGAGGGGACCCCTACTACAGCCAGACTGGTGACAAGATATCTGTGAAAATCTACAGACAGTAGCTTTTGGTAAGTCTTAATGAGTTTAACTGAAGCTTTGAAACCTCACACCAGACATAGGTGTTCTGTAGAGCCTCGGGGAGAGTCATTCATGAATGCAGTAATCATTGTGTGCTTGTTCTGTGCCCTGTGTGCAGAGGATACATTAACAGGCAATTCCATAAAGGCCTGGCCCTTTGTAAATTCTACAGACTAAACAAGGCAAGGCTGGTGTGCAGCATAGAAGTGTCAAAGTTGGCTTGGAAACTTTTTTAAGGAGCATTTATGAGCCTCGACCTGGAATAAGACTATCTGGTTTTAAATTATAGCACTCTTTTTTAATTACTGAGTCTGTTTCGTTGAGTCAATTAGTCAATTAAACCATTGCCTCAATTCCTTCAGCTGTAAAATGGGAGTTAAAATAATAGAACAAACCTCTGAGTGTTGTTGTAAAGAGTAAACGAGTTAATTAGCCCTTAGGGCTGGTATGTGCCGTTGAGTGGGAAGGGACTCATAGGTGACCCTCCAGCAGGTTTTCAGAGGTAGTAAATGGCATAGGAGGAGGTTGTCCACAGAAATTTCTGCCACAGAGTTGCTGATGAGTTCAAGCCATGTGCCATTGTGTTGCTAATGTAGCTTCTTAGAACTAGGTCACCAGAGCTCCTTAGGCACCTAGTAGGAAGAAGCTTACTATGCTTTACTTGTTATTTGTGTGAGAAGTGACATGCTTGAGTCAGATTTATAGTTTTCCTAGACCCAGGTAATATCTCCAAATGTGTCACGTGGGTATTTACTAAAATGTTTTGCTTTTTGAAGTTTACTTGAAGTAACTAGTGAAAAGTACCATTTAATTAAGTTTCTTGTTTAGATAGCTCTTGTAGCCAGTTGTGCTGCTAACCCGAAGGCCATGTTCTCTGGAGGTTCAAATCCTAGCAGCTCTATGAGACAACTGCCTTCCATGTGATTTACAGCTTCAGAAACCCAGCGAAGGATCAGGAGTGAGTAAGAACTAGCTCATCCTTAGTGAGTTGAGTTGCATACAGAGATATCACCTGGACTGATTTACATCTTTCTGGGATGGGTTGCTCATACCTGTAGGGCAAAATAGAATTGTCCATAGGATTTCCAAGGCTGTAAATATTTATGGAAGCAGGCTGCCTCATTTTTCTGACCCCAAGTGGCTGGTAGACTTGAACACTAACTTTGGTTAGCAGCTGAATAATCTTGCCAATAATACCAATGCAAGCAGGATCTCTGGTGGCCTTATGGTAAGGAGTTGTATTGTCAACCCAAAGGAAGGTGTATCAAGTCCACCACCTGCTCCTTGGAAGGAATATTAGCAGTCTCCTCCCATTCAATTTACAGCTTCTAAAGAACCTGCTGGAGGGTCCACTATGAGTCAGTTCCTGCATTTAACATCCACAATCACCAATTTAGTCAACTAAATGGTCATGAATTTGGGGACAGGTAATCCTTCATGGAAAGAGGACCAGTTTGTATCTTTTCCATTCCTTGGATTCCTGGAGTCCTAATATAATTTTTCATCAGTTTGAGGGCACACAACAACAAAATCTAGAATCAGTTAGATTGGATGTCTACTTGCGTCCTTATTTCTTCTTTAATAGAGGATGGGAATCTTCAACAGAGAGTGGAAGTAGGGAGTGTAGGTTTTGTGAGTAAATGAGAAATGTAAACCATCTATTGAGAGTTTTGAATCATAGGAATTTGAGTGGCCCAAATTCAGAAGCACATCCAAAAGCACTGACATTGCACCTGTGTCCCAACACCTGACACCTGTCTTTTAGCGAGCGTGACTGTAATAACAGCTCAAAAATACAAGTCCAGCTTGTCAACTTCCACATAACACATAAAGGCTCTATGTGAAAATGGCATTTCTACCTTCCTTGTTTTCGCTGATGAAAATTGTTCTGTGATGTGTTCAAAGTCTTTCATTCCCCCCATGCTACCTCACCCACCCTCTGCCTCACCTCATTTCTTCCCTTCCTACACTCAGCAGATTACGAGATCATACCTTTTGCCTTGACCCATGGAGCTCTCAAATATGAAATTATTAGTTTTACCTTTCTTAATGCTCTCTCACAGCTGGCCAGCAATCCACTTGTTAATAGAAACTGCTCAGTGGCGCCCCCTTCAAGTGGCAACCAGCATGTGTTCCACACCTGTCACACCGTGGCTACACCTCTGGCCTAACTATCTCTTAAGTGAATCTAATCACAAAGGGTTAGGAGCTCCCTGTTGTGGAGACTGAAATGTGTGCTTTGGAAAGCCAGATCCCTGGCTAACGTCGCTAAGGAATTAGTGAACTCACTGCATCTGAAAATGAGCACGCAGCACCAATTTGCCCTTCCCCCACCCTCACCTGGAGCAGGCTGAAAATTTCATGCCCTGATGTGCTTCTTAGCTCAGAATTTCCTCTTTGCTCCATGCCTCCTAGATACACAGGGAAGAAGTTACCAGAACTTCAAGGCAGTTTTTAGTGAGGGTAGGTCTTAATCAAAACCATGTTACTATAATATAAAGAAGTGTCAGGAGAAAGAATAGCTCTTGTTCTTCTTAGATGCTATCTGGGCAAGAAGGGATCATTAGTCCTAAATCAGAGGGGGGAAAAAATAGAGTAAGAAGTTATTGTTTATTTGCTTATTTGCTTTTATTATCTGTCATTTATATGCAAATTTTCTATTCTCTCAAGAATAATAATTCTTAGGAAATATAGACTCAAACTCAGGGTTTTTTTTATTGTGTTGATAGGTGTTCTTTGTTTTGTTTTATTTTGTTGCGTTCTGTTTTGTTTTGTTTTAGTATGTGTTATTTGCTTCCTGATGATTGTGGCAGGTTCATACACTAGTATGGAATAAATAATAGTGTTTTTGTTTGTTTTTTTTAAATTCTCTTTGTCAGGACTGTGGCTGAATTATAGTTGTGAATCTTATCCAGCATACTAAGAGGACTCAACACATATAAAGCACAACACATTGCATTCTTTATTGTACAATGGAGGTTTTTTCAGGTAGTTCTGAAGGATTTGAACAGAAAGTTAATTACATGTCTCTTTTTTCCCCCCTCAGAAAATTTACTTAAGGCAAAAGTCTGCTGCAACTGCTAATAACTGTCTGTTGAGCACACAGTATAATCTCTTAGAGTCATGGTAACCAGGGTGCAAAGCAGTGACTTAATTGAATACAATATGTACTGTACTGTGTCTTTGGAATGACGATTACCATACTTAAGTGTAAACTGCTCATTTCTGGAGGTCTCCAGAGTCTAAATTATGTAAAAATTTAAGAAAAAAAAATATTCTCTGGGTAAGCAGCTGAGAAAACTACGTCTTTTGTTGTTCACCTAAGTGGACCGATACTTGCTTAACCGGCTAAGGCTTGCACATTTGATTGCCACACTGCACCATGTAATTTCAGACTGCAAAAACTATGTGCTCCTGATACTATCCCTTCTGATTGTTTCAGAGAAGTGTGGAAAAAGCTGCCGAGTCCAGATGTAAGAGTAAACAGGAAAGGGCAGCAGGCCTCTGGACAAGAAACGACTGGCAGAAAGGCACGAGTTCAGTAAAGTTTGGGTTCCTGGTCTGTCGCCATTGCACCAAAAGAGAGACGACTTTTCTCGCTTAGATTCTTTGTGTGTGGACCTGTTTGCGGGCTCAGTTCCCCAGAGGGAGATTCTGAGCTGTCTTTGTGCTAAATTAAACATTCGTTTTCTCCTTGGGAACCTGATCTTCCATAGAGCAGGCAACAATATCTTTCTGAGCAAGCTCCCAGCAAAGCATTTCCCTCAGGAAGAGACCCGCTTAGGAGCCTTTCACTTCTGCTGCCTGCTTCGCTGGGCTGTGCGCCGAATGAAAATTGTTTTGTCTAACTAGGTCTAGAAGCCCTTCGAGCAAAGCCTTGGGCTTTCATCCTTGCTGCGAAGCTGGAGGACCCTTGCCGGCTCAGCATGGAATAAATGTCACCAGTCCAAGCAGCAATCAGCTTGGGTGAGACAGCAGCCACCCCTTGGAAGGAGCTCCCTTTGCTTAGGCCTCTGGAGTGCAGCGCCCACCGCAGGGAAAGGTGGTGTACTGCACAACACAAACGTCCTGTCCCGCCCTCCTGCCCATCCCCCAAGGGATCATTTGTCTAAAAATAGGGCATCATTCTATTATTTTATAGAATATGTGGGCAAGCACACCAGCCATCTGTTTATAGATGAAGGAATTAAAGTCCATTTAAAAAGTGCTCTTTGTCAAGATCTCACATTAGAAGAACTTACACACTAGAACCCAGGCTTTCAGACACCCAGTGTAACTCATGAGAGATCATCCTGTTTTTATGGGCTTCTTTTAACCCCCCCCCCCCATAAAGAAAATCATAAGGACAAGTTAGGAGTTTCGGAACTCAGGTGGCATCATCCTGAGGGAATTGGGCTGCTAGCCACCAGCAGTACTGGATGGAAAGGTGGACATTCTCCTATGCTGTTTACAACTTTCAAAAACCCACTGGATGGTCAACTGTGACTCGGTTCCAAGTCAATGGTGATGAGTTTGAGTTTTGAGTAAAATGTTGGTATTAGAAGAGTCCACAATAGATTACTTTTTTACTTGATCACAATTCCTTCCATCCCACGTGCCTCTTTGTGAGGTGACATCACCCTTCCTCTCTCATTCTCCCTTGAGCCTTGAATGGCCTTGTGACTTGCCTTAACCAAGAGTATGCGACGGAAGAGCTAGACGGGCAGGACTAGTAGATATCTCTTAGGTAACCACTTCCTAAACAATTGAAGGACAAGTGAGAAAATGTCAGGTGCTCCTTCCTCAAATTGATGCTGATAGTTAACCCGTTTGAAGGAGGCCATCTTGGACCCAGTCAACTTTCCAACTGACTGAGTTACATGGAGAAGCCCATGGAGGAACCAGTCTGCCACCATGCAGAATCCTGAGAAGTATGACGTTGTTTTAGGCCGCTGTGTTCACAGGTGCTTCATAACAAAGAAAAGGCAAACACTGAATCAGAACCAGAGAACTTTAGCTTGGAAGGTTGGCTCCAGCTCCTTGATTGCTTAATTGATACCTTCATTTTGTGTTTTTTTCCTACCAAATAATGCTTACTATCTGAAACAGTTGTGAAGATGAAATGTAATAGAACAGGAAAGAGCCTACCATGTTGTCCAGCCCATGGCACGATTCCACTCATTGCCAGCAAGTTGGGACTCACTCCGCTGGGTTTCCATGTGCAGGAAGGAATTGCCCATTTTTCTTTTGTGCAGTAGCTGGTGGACTCTAACAGCTGGAGAGGTGTGGCCTTTAAGTTAGCAATGCATTTCTCTGCAGATTGTGCCACCAGAGCTCCCTTGACCCAGGGTAGAGGTCAACCACCACGAGTTTCCCTGCTTCCTCCTTATCTCTTCTCACTGCATTATAACCCAAGCTCCCCCCCTTTGTTTCCTCCCTTTCCCCCATACGTGTCCACATTCTCATAGATTGCCCCCTCCCCTCACTCCCAGTCCCTCTGAATAGTAATTTCTCTTTCCCCCCTCCTGGATGATGGCCTGGTGCTGTCATTTCTCCCAACTACCAAATTTCCAGCATTCTTGTTACGCTCCAGGGAACACATCTGCCTTAGTAGTCTACCCTTAAAATAGAAAAGGGTTAACCTCATAAAGATGTCACTCCCCTTGTACTGTTATGCTGCCCTTGGGAGAGTCAAACAGCATAGCAAATATATGTGGGCAATGTAATTGCATTCGATCTTCTAGGTCACAGAAGACTCTCAGCTAGTACAGCATATGGAAGGAAAAGTAAGCATATTCTATCTTTAAGAACAGTGTTTCTTAGCTGCTTTTTTTTTTTTTTTTGTAGCCAGTTACTCTCTGCCTCAAATTTGTTTTTTGTTATTTTTTTCAATCTTACTCTCACAAGTGTATAAATAAACAGGAAATTATATTGCGATACTGTAATTATTTACTATAATGAGGAAGTCCTGGCCTGGGGATTAGAAGTTAAAGGCACTGGTTCTGATATTAGCTGCAGAGGTAATTAGATGCAGTCATGTCTCCTATGCCTCATAGTGACCCTATGAACAACAGATCTGATCTTTGTTCTGTCTTGTGGCATCCACACTATCTCTGACAGGCTCAAGTCCCTTGCTACAGTCACTATGTCAGACCATCAGTGAGGAGCTGCCTCTCTTTTTCTCACCCTCCGCCTTTCCCAACATGATATCCTTTGCCATGGACTCACCCCTTCTGACAATATGCCCAAAGGATGTGGAATGAAGTTTCATCATTCTTGCCTCCAGGGAGCACCCTGGTTGCACTTCCTCCAAGATTGATTTGTTTGTTCTTTTCAAAATCCATGGTATATTCTGTACTAGCTAGAAGGACACATGGCTCTGATCCTTACTGCCCTAGAAATTGTTTGAAGAATAATTGGCACAGTGGTTAAAAGCTGCAGTGTTAAACAAAATGTTGATGATTCAAATCCACTAGTCATTCTATGGGAGAAATACATACCAGTTTTCTCTAAATCTATGTAAACCATGTGGTTCCTAATGATTTCACAGACATTGGAAGGCAGTGGTTTGTTGTGTGTGTTATGTGTGTTTGTTGGTTTTCTGTGTGTATGTATTTTTGTTTTGATATGGTTGATATACTTTGAAGAGTTCTCAGATAATTTGCTTTTATCTTAAATATATTTGTATCGGTTTTTAAATTTTTTTTTCTTGTCTTAATTATATTTGTTGAAAAAGAATCTAGATCAGAAAGGACGACAAAGGTGGGGCTGTTTTGCTTTTGTAACTCAAGGGTTACTGTGTGAGTAATGCCAGGGTAAAGCCCGGGAGTCACCACCAGAGCAGGGCCCAGCCCCATTTGCAGCACATCTCTGCTAGCTGATCCTATTCTTTGAGTTTTAGGACTCTGGTATGAGAGAGACACACAGTTGTAAGGCTAGAGTTTGATTCATTCCATTTCTTTAAGAGGAAGCACTGGTTCCCTCCTTCCCAAAACAGTACTTGGAACATTTCTGATAGAAAAGAAGATTCTAGAATGGGTAGCCCTCTAAAACAGTTACAGGAAACACAAAGTTTAAAATGCAAATCACATGTTCTTGTAGAACCCTCAGCATTCACAGTGATTCAGGACTGTACCTTCTCCAGCTTTGCGTCTATCTCTGTCTACCTGACTCATTTGTGTACATGCACAGTTGGAAAGTGCACATTCATGAGTGAGGTGGTTTTTTTATGTGTCACCACTTCATTTTTAAATATATGTTTCCACTTTAAAAGGGAACTATAAAGAAAGTCACTGAGAATGCAATGTCTATCTCTTTCTTCCCTTATCACTACAACCTGAAACAGAGAATGCAATCACCTATGTATGTCCCAAGAGCAGCCTAAACCCTTAAAACCCAGGTCTGCTTAGGGATTGATGAGAAACAGTAAAAAGAGCAAAATGTATAAGATTTGACGCAATAACCAACAAAGGAAGAATTCCCTAGCCAAAGGTTAAAGTCTAGAACATTTCCTTGACAGCATAATCCCCACCCCCTCCTGTGAACTCCATTTAGGGCACAATTCTTCAGATGGAACTTTAAAACTCCTCCAGCTCTTGAGGTCTGCAGGTAACACCTTGGGCTTCTGTGCAGCTCAGTGCATTTTCTTTAACAAAGCAAGATACAGCTAGCATGAAGCCAGGAGGGCTGTTTGGGGCATGGTTATTGTTTTATTTTGTTATGGAGGATAGGCAGACTCTGCTTCATTGTTTGTTAGGTTGGAGCCATAGAAATAGTGATGACAGCACTCTCTCCCCAACCCCTTGTAATTTGCAAACCCATCAGAACTTCTTCAGTTAAGGTTTCCAGAGACTTTTGGATGAAAATATCTCGGTGTTACAGAATGCAGCATGGATTTCCTTATAAAAATGCTAAAATGAAGCAAGTAAAGTTACCTTTGTTCGCAAGAGATTAAGTTTTCATTTTTTTAGAAAATGGGCTTCAGTCTTTCACTCTTGTTCCACAAGCACCCACACTGGTCTATTTTACTTGCCACATTATCCATCTTACATGTAGGGACACAACTGGGTTACGTCCATCCACAAGGTGGATGCTGTAAGGGTGGTTTAACAGAGAAAACAGGAATTAGAAAATGTGTTAAAGAGAAATGGGAAAGAAAATAAACCTAAAGCTTGAAGACACAAGCATACTAAATTACAAAAGTGAGGAAAGAAAGCTTTCCATAGTGATTGTGTGAGTGATGGAAGACCTCCCTTCAGGTCTAAGCTTTACTGTTAAGTCACAGGAAGAACTTGGGAGTAGTGAAGGTCTTGGATAGTCATACTAAGTTAAGATGCTCAGCTGATAATGGAAAGGCTAGAGGTTTGAATCCACATAGAAGTATGTTGAAGGAAAAGTCTGGTGAAAAATCATGAAAAATCATGCAATTAAAACCCTATGGGATATAATTCTATTCTGACATGATGAGATTTTCATAGACCAGAATTGATTCCACAGAAACTGGTTGGGTTTGAGTTTTGCATTTGGAGACAGTCCTTCCTTCATTCTCAATTTCTCAAAAGGGTTAGATTCTTCAGCACGTTTCTTGGCAGGGTAACTTCCATTATTCCATTATTCAGAGCAAGTACAGCCGCTTCAAAGAGACTCATTTGACCACTCTAAGTAAAATAGACAAACATGGTTGTTCTCTCTCTCCCTTCTTCCCTTAGCAATTGATTCTATTCCCTCTCCTTCTCTCTCTCTCTCTCTCTTTCTCACACACACACACACACACACACACACCCTGTTTTTCTCCGCTGGAATAGAAGCTCCTGAGACCAGGGACCTTGTCAGTTTTCTTCATGCCATGTGTTTGTTCCTTGCCCCAAGCAATTCCTGGAACTGCACATTTCAGATTATCAATAAATATTTGTTGAATGAATTACCACATTAATAGTTTTTGTCTAGAATTGCCTTATGAGTCTCTGTGGGATGGGGTTGGGAAAGAGAAAGGGTGCAGCACACAGCAAGACTCCAGCTTCTCTCTGTTAAATCCTAAGTTTAATTCATATATAGTGCTCTTATTTGCTTTAAAATGCAATTGTTTTTTAAAAGAGATCACAGTTAGATGTTCTCTAAGGAGCCCTCATGGCCTTTATAGCCTAGACACTGGGCTGTTAATCATAAGGTTAGTGATTCAAACCTACTACTGCCTGTATTAAAGAAATAAGAGGTTTCCATAAATATTTGCAGCCTCACAGACCTTATGAAGCTGCTCTCTTCTCTATCTTATGTTGCTATGAATCACAATCAGCTCGACAGTGGTGGGTTTTGAAAAGCTTCCTTGAGGGAGGTGTTGGTATAGAGTGTACTAGACTACTGATTAAAAGATTGGAAGTTCAAGTCTACCCAAGTGTGCCTCAGAAAAAAGCCTCGTGATCCACTTCTAAAAAATCAAGACATTGAAAACCTTCTGGAGCTCATTTCTGCTGTGCCCCATGTGAGGTCACCATGAGCTGGAAGTGCCTTGATGGCAGCTTGTTTGATGGTCTCTTAAATACCCTTTTCTTCAAACTCTTAAAAATCATTCTCGCTCATATGCAGGAAATACTGGTGCAAGGAGAAGAATGAGGGACTATGAGTAAAATATATTGAGTGACTGCTGTGTTTGCGGCCCTGTGCTGGTTCCTTGGACTGTAATTGTGAATAAACTCAAAATACTCAAACTCATTGCTGTCAAGTCACAACAGCACGTAGCTGTTTTCTGGGGTTTTATTGGGTTTTCTGGGTCTGTAAATCCTACAGGAAGAGATTGCCCATCTTTCTTCCTGGGCACTGCTGGTGGGTTTGAACCGACAGAGAGGCACTGCCTTTGGGCTAGCAGCACGTGGCTAGCGTCCTAGCCACCAGAGGCAAACTTCTTATTTAAGTGAAGTCACATTTTAATGGTATTTAGGAGAGGAACAAAGAGTCAACATGAAAACAGATAAAGGAATAAGATCAATTTTGTGAAACACTGAACAGGACCTTATTTAATATGACTAATTTAGGAAGCTCTAATGGCTAGTGGTCCCAAATCATACGGTTCTAATCCACTAGCTGCTCCTGGGTAGAAGGATGGGTAATCTCTTACTGTGCAATTTACTGCCTCTGAAAACCCACTGGAGGGTCAGCTATGGGACAGTTCTGACTTGATGCTACACAACAACAGCAACAACAATTAGAGATTAGGGAGCTCTGGTGGCCTAGTGGATAAGGAGTTGTACTGCCAACCCAAGATTGAGAGGTTCAAATCCACCAGCTTCTTTTCAGGAAAAGAATAGGCCATCCCCTCTCATGTGGCTTACAGCCTCTGCAAACCTGCTGGAGGGTCAACTCTGAGTAAGTGTGTTCTGACCAGATAGCAATGAGTGGATGAGTGAGTGCAATTAGATACTGATTTGGAATAATTTTTTTTAAAAAAAGGAACCCTTAGATTCATTCTGGAAAATAGAAAGGGATTACCATAGCCTAGCTTGTGCCCTCAGAGCTAAAATGGGGCACCTTTTGCAGTACCCGCTCCGATCCTGGCCATCTGCCTGCTCTGTAGGCCCTGCCTGGTCCAGACTGCGTGCGGCTTTGGCCACTCTGCATGAAATGCTGATTCCGGTGCTTTTAGGAAGAGTGGTCATGTCAGCATCTTGTGTGCCTTGTAGCTATTGTGATCATGTTGTTAGAAGTCCCTGAGGTTTGAGAATTTGAGAGAAACTGCTGAAAGGCACCTTTTGAGGGAAAGAAGGAATATCATGGCTCTTTAAAAGTGGAAGAAAAGAAATAGTCAGGAACTTAACGTCAGGATAGCAGTGAGGTGAAAGGCGTAGCAAGCTTGGAGGGAGGCCATAGAAGGCAACTGCCATTCACAGTAATAATAATATCTCCCATTTGCATAACCCACAGGGCCTGGCAGAAATGCTAGCATAGTTCGTGCAGGTGGTGGTGGTAGCTGTCTAGTCCATTCTGACTCACCAAGTCCTTGTGTCTGTTGAGTAGAACAGCTCTCTAAGGTTTCAAGGCTATGACCTTTCGGAAGATCACCAGACTTTTCTTCTTCAGCATCTCTGGGTAGATTCTAACCTACCCACAGATAAATAACGAAGCAGACTCCACTGGTTTACTAATTGAGCATGATCATTTGCATTTCACACACGGGAAGGAGACTCAGAGAAAATAAGAGCTGATTACAGCACCTTATTTTGATTAGCAGAGCCCTGGTGGCATAGTCCCCAGGCTTTCACTGCTAACCCAGAAGTGGCACCTTTCTGAAGGTTCGAATCCCCCAGCAGCTCTGGGAAAGAACCAGTCACCTCACTGCAATTTTACAGCCTCTGAAAGCTGCCTGAGAGTCATCTATGCGTCACTCCCATTAGACAGTAAGGAACTGAGTTGAGTTGAATCGACTCTGAGTAGCTAATGGACAATTTAGGGAGTACACACATACGTGTTAGCTCAGTGTATCCCTTGAGGTACTATAACCCCCATTTTACAGACAAGTGAGAGAGGCTCAAACCAGCTGGCACTAATTCCACTAGTTAGCAGCAATCCAGTACCAAACTCCTGGTCCCATGCAGTGTGCACAGCCAGCCAAGTTGAATGGCCAGGTCCCAAATGCATGAGAGTATTTGCAACTGTGCGGGGACATTGGATATCTTGGGCTTCTAGACACATAATTTGGAGCAGTCGCTCTCCTAGAAAGAATGGCAATTATGAATGGAATGAGGATGTCAGACACCCCAGACACAGATATCTAGAATAAGTGAGGCCCATAAGAGACTTTTTAAAAAGTTCAGTAGTGTATAAGAAGACAAAACAAGGCTAAGTAACTTTTTTTTTAATTTAGGAAAACTCACTCTTTGCAATCTATGTTTCTTGTTAGCTTACTGTGTTGACTCCAAGATCTGAGAGACAGCTACATGGTTGTTATGAAAAGAAACTTGATCTTGTATCAGTGAAGCAGGTTCATTTCTGAAACCAAGATTGGCCTCTGCGTTTTCTCTTTGCTGTTGCTTATTTTGGAATGAACATCTCAAATGGAACTTAAGGGAGAGACCAGCTCTTTGCTGAGCAGTGACCTTTGAATCTATTCAGATCCAAGCAGGGAATATGTTTCTTATGCTAATGGCTGTTTTTCATTACTTAGAGAAAATAGAGGGTCTCATAATTGATGGAGAAGAGGTCTTATTTATCTTTTGCTTCAAGGTGGAGATGAGGCCTTATTTATCTTTTGTTCCCAGGGCCCACAGTGTTCCCAGCTATCCAGGTAGCAGGCCGACAGTAAACGTATGTTGAACTGAACTGTGAGAAACATGAATATGTGAAGCTTCACAGCTCTTCCCATTTCTGTGACTGAATACACTTCCAGTTACACCAAATCTGAAGCATTGATGTGCAAGCTGATATTTTCCCACAGGGTATTTAAAAAAAAATCCACATTCATTGAATGCTTACTATGTACATATAAACATATAAAAGCAATTGACAGTTCCATGACTTGAATCAGGCGTGCTCCAGTCTTTAAACTGGCAGCTTTACTCTGTAACATTTTGGAGAGGGCCTGGAATGCAGAGCAGATTTTCCTAGTGCAACTTTCTTTGGATTTTTTGACCATTGCTCCATGGATATTGATGGTGGATCCAAGTAAAATGAAATCGGTGATGACTTCCCACCCCCCCCATTTATCGTGAAGACTGAAGAAGAATCAATGCCTTTAAGTTATGATACTGGCAAAAATTACTGAATAGACTTTGGACTGCTTACGTAACAAACATATCTATCTTGGAGGAAATGTAACCAGGGAGCTCACTGAAGCCAGGAATGTGAAACCCAGTCTCGGGTCCTTTGGATATGTTGTCAGGAAGGGCCAGTCCTTGGAAAAAGACATGATGCTGGGAAAGGTGGAGGGTCGACAAAAGAGAGAAAGACCTTCAATGAGATGGACTGACCCAGTGACTGCAGTGGTGGATTTGAGGATGACAGAGAGTTGGAGGATGGCACAGGATAGAACAGATCCCCATGTGTTGTTCATGCAGTAGGTATAAGTCATCATCAATTCAATGGGACCTAACAACAAAAAAATATCAGGCACCTTTCTGAGTTTTCTCAGCGTGTTCTGAGGAACATTGATTTATGAATTCTCATAATCACATAATGAAGTTGATATTTGATACTATCTTATGATAGATGAGGAAACTGAGGTATAAATGATGGATCATGCCCAGGGTCACAGAGCCTATACATGATGGAACCAGCCTGTACATGATGGAACAGGGTCAGCCCACTGGCCAAGCTTCTGACTCCTACTATGTACTGCCTATGGCAAAGGGTAATTACAGGCTCTACCTCACACATACTCCACGGATGAGTTGAAAGCCAAGTGCAACAAGATATCTGAAAGTCAGTAATGATTAGCATTAACTCGTCATCCAAAGTGAAGATGAAATTCAGATTGAATGGCTAGCAGCAGTTTCCAACATCCTGTTGTTTAAGAGGTACAAAGTGCTCAAACATGTAGAGACTATGAGTGACAAATACATCTCAGCTTGCATGCCCAAGTAGTTTGGCACAGCCTCCTGGAGGGCTGAGAGGAGGACTCCCAGGTGCTGTTAGGCCCAGTGGGAATGTTCCTTATCTGTACTCACCACTGTGACAGGAGAAAGTGCCATGGCTGGCAGGTCCCTAGGACAGATGGTTCACATTTTTTTCCTATATTTTATTAATTTTCATAAACATTTACAGAGATTTTGGGTTTCCATTCATTCATTGTTGCAGATGGTTCACATTTTAAGACCTAAATCTAGAGCATCTTGAACCTATATTCTTGGTGAAATGTTAACCCTTCTCATGGAAGAATGTGTCAGGGCCTTTTTATGCTATAAGTGACCCTTAAGTAAGCTTTACATTTGTTTTCAGAATAAGGTTAGGTTGAAAGAGGCTAATGAACTTGACTGTAAGTGATTGGAAGACAGGTGCATTCTATGAAGTCATTGCTAATTTGTTTCTTCTGAGAGTGTGGATGTGAAGTGAACGGCAAGCCCAGCTTGACCTACTCTGGCACTTCCAACCAGCTTGCCCTCCCTAAGCCCCATTTATATGCAAATTTTGGAGAGGACATTACTCAGGGTCAGTGTTCAGAAGGAAATCCTCTTTGGACAGAAATGGATACAGAAACAATGTAGGAAGTAATAATGTCCTAGGTTTTAATTGTGATCACAAAATTGTTTTCATAAATGAAATCCAGCCATAAACTGCCTTTTAAAAAATAAATATAGCAAGTATGTATTTAGGTATGATACTGTAAGTCTACTCCAGGTACCAAAAATGGAGACTAAGAGGAGCACCTGTTGTCTTTCCTTTGTTATCTTACGCTAGAGTTTGTGAAACCCTTACACTTGATTAAAATAATATGTAAGACGGTATACATACATTTCACCATGCCCATGTATAGTTTGTCACATTCTCCAGGGATTCCATGGGCCAAGGAACCTTAAGGAGAGGCTCAAGGGCGAAGAACCCACTGAAACTGGCGTCAGTGTGCTTCTTCAGTGGACAGAGAAGTTAGCTCTAGAAACCTCAGTGCCCCATTTTCTGTGTGTCTGTTCATTATAGTTTTAAGACTCTAAACAGACAGAATGTAGCTTTCTTTTTGGCCAACACATTTCTTTTATTACTGTGGGCATTTATTTCCATGTTTCTTATCTGCCTAAGCATTTTCTTCTTTTCTAAAAGGCAAGCATTCCGTGGATAGTGGGTAAACTTTTGTTTTCCTTGTTGGATGATTCATTTGGACCCATCCCAGCAATGTTTTATTTTGTGTTTCACTGTAAAGTGACCTGCCAGCATTTCCAGACCTCTCTCCTCCCACCTTGACCTCTAATCCAAAATTTACTTTGCCTTGTCATTGGGGAGAACTTCTTAATGGAAAAGATCATGATGAATTGGAGCTTCAGCTGGGGGATTTTCATAGTAACACTGATCCTTTATTATTAGCAGTGAACTCCAGTCCGCTCCAGTTCATATTTTGGCGGTGGACCATCAACACACCCTATTTTTAAGAGCCTTTAAATTAGTTGTAAACATGTGCTGTGACCAAGAGCTTATTTTCTTTATTGCTATTTACTAAACGTAGACAAGTTCCTCTGTCTTTAGAGTAAAAATTTATGACAGACATACTTCCTGCACATTTTCAATTGTGATAACTTGATCAGTTCCAATAGGAGAACTTAAATAATATCCCCAAATGCTCCACTTCCAACTTGAACACTTACAGATGCTTAATTGATACCTGAGAGCCTTAAAAATGAATATATGTGGTGAAAGAAAGAATTGTTGAGGGTTTTCAGACTGCATGGATGTAGACTGCTCATCTTTCTCCCGGGAGCAGTTGGTGGATTGAACTGCATGCCTTCATGTTGACAGTACAACTCGCTATCCACTAGGCCACAGTCTTTCACAACTGTGAGTTCCCCCCACCCCCACTCCCTTCAGTATCTGGAAGGAATTTAAACAAGTGTAACACAGCATATTAATGTTTTAAAGAGCTTGTGACTTATAGCTCTGCTGCAGGAGCTAGAGGAATTTCCATGTTAAAAGGAGAGTTTGAACTTTGACATCTTTCTCTGGTGATTTAAGATTCTGAAAGTAATGTTGGGCAAAATCTTGCAGTCTGTCACTGGAGAAAAGCCAACTTTTCTAGAAGGTTTTAGCATTTCTCGAAACTCTTGGCAGCAGATCTGGGTACTGGAGATTGGCCACATCTGCACAATAGGAGAAGGGCTGGAGACTTGTCATATCTGGGGTCTTGAGTCCTATAGGCCCCATATACTGTGTGAGTACAGTGGCCTAGAAATCCTCTGATTAAATGATGAGTGTGTCTTTTCTGTACTCATTCTGTTTGAAGGCGCCTTGCTTCACTGTTGTTTTTACCCCTCAGGCTGCTTTTAGATTTTGTTTTTCTCCCCACATCTGAAGCAGATGCGCACCAACAACTGGCCAGCACATGGCTTCCACATGTTCACCCCCGCTCCTTGCATGGTGCTGCTCTGAAGACACCCGAGTTCTTGGTCCGTGTCATGTAATAATATGTCGTCTTACTGCGGAGCTTCCTGAGTTGGCTTCTAAATCATTCTCCTTTTCCGCAGTGCTTTCAAAGGCAAGATCCTTCTGGTGGTTGGGGGCATTCAGTCACTGCTAGCTGATTTAGAGACTTAAGAAATTGAGTGCAAACACACAGGCCGATCTACACTTTCCCTACAAATTCCTCTTGATCCTGTCTTCTTAAAGTTATAATGCAGACTAGGCATGTAGTATAAATTTATAAATCTGGTGATTCCCAAGATAACGTCTCCATGCCAACAGACCATGGGCTAGGAAAGAAACCGAATCAACCCCACAATGACCATTGTCCACTCTTCTTAGATCTGGTCTGTACTAGGACTGGAAGTCCTAAAACTATCATGTGCAGAGTTAAAATACGCTCCTTCTTGAGTTGTCATAAACTTGGGTGTACCAGAAAGCGGGAGAATGATCGCGAAATTATTCTCCATGTAGCTGAGCAGGATTGCATTGGGATCATGGTGATACTGAAGGAGTAGCACTTGTGATGACTCACTTCTCCTAGCCCTCCATTGTGTCATCATCAGACCTGAGGGCTATTTTAGCTGACAGGTGACATAAACCAGTCTGTATGACAAGGATCTAATTCCACTTGACTTCATTTCTTTCTCATGTCAAGTTATCCGTATTCTGTTAAGCTCTTTTAATTTAAGGCACCGTCATGGTGGGAAGGAGTCTCCTTGTTGTCTTCCACATGCCTGGCCATCCTGGCAAGCTCCCTGTAGCTTCTGTGGGATGGGCTGGTGACTGTTGCTGATGAAAGTTCTTCTGCGTGACTTTTTGAGTGAGGAACCACTCTCGGTACTTGGCCAAATTCAGAAAAACCCCAGCTGATTTCCTCTGTGGACACGCCTTCTCAATCTGAGCTCTGATAGGCTCATTGACTTCTGGTACTTGTTAAAATCCCCCAAACCAGCTAATTATTTTGATTTGTGAATTATGATCTTGCCTTCAGAATAGAATCTAAGTACTTCCAAAATTAAAACAGACTCATTTCATATCAGGAAAATTTTCTCCAGATATTCAGAAGAATACTCAGCCTTGGGTCTCCTTCTGAATGAACCCAACCACCTCATATCTGTGCCCTTCTGCAGCTACGTCTGTGTCTGGCAGCTCAGCAAAGAGCACAGAAAGGAAAAGAGAAGATGGGCAGCATACGAACACACGTTGTGCTTGTGTTTTAAAAACTCTCAGGGGGAAAATAATTTACAGCACTAAGCTGCTCACATTCACTGACTGCAGGATTTTGTTTTGTCTTTCAAAAGTTGGGCTCCAAATGGCATATTGGTTAGATGAATATATGAGTTAATTGTATTAATTATCTATTGCTGCAGTTTAAAATAATAAGCACTCAGTCTTCATGCAGTTTTTAAGGGTCAGGAGTTACAGAACTCCTCGTTGGTTGGATACTGTGAGGTCAGAGTCTCTCATGAGGCTCCGGTCAAGCTTTGGCTGTTGTTTTGGTTAATCCAAGGCCTTGACTGAGGATGGCGGATCAGACCTCATCTCCTTGCTGTCTGTTGGCTGGAGACATCAATTATTTACCTTGTCATCCTCTCCATATGCTGCCTGAAGCGTCCTCAGTCATGACAACTGATTTGCTAGAGAGAAACATCCTGATACAAAATCTACAGTGATGTACTATGTTGCCTACCATATTCTATTGATCGTGCAGACCAGACGTGATACGGTGTAAGAGGGGAGCAATGCGAGGTTATGAATCCCAAGAGAGAGTGATAATGAGGCGGGGACCATCCTGGAGGCTGTTTACACATTAATGAACAAATGTTTTACCAGCAGTTCAGGTTCTCATGCTTTCAACTGTGATATGTAGGTTTTGTTACAGGCTGTTCTAAAATTAAACCTTTTATTCATTCCACAATATTTATTGAATGCTATGTCAGGCAGTGTTATAGGCACTTGGGATGCCTCAGATAATAAAACAAAGAGTCTCGTCACCCGGAGTTTTACATTTTACTTTAGCTTTTGCTCTTCATATAGCAGATCCCTTGTGTCAGAGGACCCATGTGATCCGAATAAATAACTGCGCTCACACCATTATTTCCACATGATTTGTGTGTGACTGCATTCAGCAAGTAACAGGACTGTCTCTTTTCTTTACCTGCTACAATAGGGATAGGCTTTGAAAGATGCAGGAGCTCTGGCGGTATAGTCTGGGGGGAGCTATACGATTTACCGAAAGGTTGGAGCCCACCAGTGGCTCCTTGGGAGAAAGATAGAAAGATAGACAGTCTCCTCCTGTGCAGTTTACAGCCTTGGAAACCCAGTATTAGGTGGGTCAGCTATTAGTCATTGGTTCTGACTCCATGGCAGTGAGTTTTGATAGATGCAGCAGCAAAAAAAGCTATCTAGTAGTTACATTCTTTTTGTTTTTTACTTAATTGTGTGAAATGACTCTCTCTCTCTCTCTCTCTCTCTTTCTCTTTCTCCCTTCCTTCGTCCCTCCCTCCCCCCAGGTGAAATGAGGAAGTAAAATGTAGCACTTAAAGAGTAAGGTTTGGGAGTGAAGCAAGCCTGGATTTGAGTCATAATTCTCAGGCGTTCTGTATAACCTTGGGCCACTTGTTTGACTCATCTGAGCCTCCGTTTTGTCATCTGTGAAATAGTGATGACAGTAGTACCTTTCTTGGAGTGATAAACAACCTAGAATACTGATCTCAGTGTGCAGTCTCTGTGTTTTCTCATTTTTCTTCTTTCTGAGAGCAGCTTCTGTGAAATGCACACAGGTTCATGGCCAGCATCACTATCACAAAACACCTTCTACTTCAGCTCAAACAGAAACGTCAATGGCAATAGGATACATAGTGGCCTTACTCCCAAAGCAGCCTCCCTCACTCTGTGCCTTACCAGAGTTATGACTGCCCTTACTGTGTGCTTTAAGTGATGAGAATAACTCAATCCGGCATTCTCAGCCTGTGTTAAAGCCTTTGGATTTATTGTCAGAAGCCTTCCATTTAGGTATGTGGGTTTCTACTGATGCTGTTTTTATCTAATGTGCTTTGCTAATAAGTCATTTGTCAGCAAAAGAACCTGGAGAGGACACTTTTTCCCCCCTTGGGATTCCTGCCTTACCCTGCCAGTTCCTGGCACTTGGCTAGGAGTCTGTGATGTTCCAGCCCAGCCTCCACAGGCAGCTGCTTCCCGCTGAGGAGATGCCCTATTCTCGAGGTGGGAGAGGTGTGATCTCTCTGTTCCTCTGTCATACTCCCTTATGGGGGATGCCTTTCGAGAAACTGACAGTGTGACATAAGCATCATAGTCAGGGGAAGAGGGGGGATAAGAATTTTACATATATTGTGTTTTGGAGAAGGTGTGTACAGTAAAATACTTGGAGCCATCCAGGGGTTTGGACCTCTGTGCACCTTACATAACCCAAAGCCATTGTCATCAAGTCAGTCCTACCCATAGCAACCCTGGAGCGAGTGTCTGGGGCTGTAAATCTTTATGAGGGGAGATGTCCTGTCTCTCTACAAAGAAGCAGCTGGTGTATTTGAACTGCTGATCTTTGCACAACCTGACACATTATGCACTATGCTACCAGTGCACTTTGCATACCCTAGCAATATTCCTCTGCCTCCATTGGGCAGAAACTGGGAGCCTGTTTCAATTGCCGGGTGCCATCAAGTCAACTAATACTCGAAGTGATTATATGAACAACCAATCAGAACCTCACTCGACTCTGTGCCATCTTCATTCACATGACCTCTATGCTCAAGCCTGTTGTTACAGTCACTGTGTTAGTTCCTCTCACTGAAGGACTTCCTCTGATTCCCTGGTCCTCTACCTTTCTCAGCATGTCTTTTTCAAAGGTCTGGCTTCTCCTGATAACGTGCCTGAAGTATAGGAGATTACCTTTCTCCATCCTCTAAGGAGCACTCTGGTTGCACTTCCTCCAGGAGAGACTGGTTTGTTCTTTTGGCAGTTCGTGGGATATTCAGTACTCTTTTCTAACACCAGGGAATGCATAATCATTTGGCCCATCTGAAAACATCAACAAATGTAACCAGTTTCCAGGGAATCATGGGCTGTGGATTAGTTTATAAGGCAAAGTGTCCTAGAGACACAATAGATTAGAGACAGGTAAAGAGGAAGAAGTAGGCTCTTTGAGTCTGACAGGCCTGAGTTTGACTCATGGCCTTGACATTTATTGATTTTTTGTGACCTTAAGAAATATATATATACATATATGCGTACATACACACAAAGCCACCCACATATATGTGGTGACTTAGTGCTAGGGAGTTGCACTGCCAACCCGAAGGCTCCTGGTTCAAATCTACTAGCTGCTCTGTGTGAGAAACGATGGGTAATGTCCTACTATGTAATTTAGTCTCTGAAAACTCACTGGAGGGGCAGCTATGAGTTGTTCAGACTTACCGGTACATAACAACTATATATTATTGTCGTTGCATACCATATAGTCAGGACCGACAGATTGATAGCTCTTGTGGGATTTCAGAGGGAGTAAATTGCATGGGAAGAATTGCCCATCCTTCTCCCATAAAGCAGGTGGTGGATTTGAACCACAATTGAAAGAAAGAAAGAAAGAGAGAGAGAGAGAGAGAAGGAAAGAAAGAGGAAGGAAGGAAGGAAGG
>NW_006399806.1:16635757-16693257 GCF_000299155.1 Elephantulus edwardii
AGGAAGGAAGGAAGGAAGGAAGGAAGGAAGGAAAGAAGAAGGGAGGAAGGAAAAGAAAGGAAAGGAAGGAAGGAAGGAAAGAAAGGAAGGTAGTGAAAATATATATATAAGAAATATGGTCCCTCAGCCATTTCTACACTTATAGTTCAGTAACATTGGTTATATTCTTCCAGTTATGCTTTCCCAGATCAGTCCAGGGGTAGTATGTCTTAACCTTTCCAAACTTATTAATCTATAAAATTGATACCTTACCTACCCATGACATGGAGCATGTAAAACACATGTTACTCTGTACGTAAAACAAGTCTTAAAAAACCTGTCTCCAGCCCATGCTCTCCATTCTCCCAAGGTTCTAAGTTAATCACATGAGAGCATTTTTTTAAAAAAAGGACATTCGCAGTTTCCAGGACTTTGGTCCTTAACTATTGTGTATCTCGTTCACAAAGTGGCAGGGGGCTGGACTTTGTCTTCAGATACTCTGATTCTGAGGTCTGGAGTGAAACTCCAGGCTCTATAGGAGGGTCTCAGGTAAGAGATGCAGCTTTTGGTGTGGTTCCAAGTCTTAGAAAGGTTTGAAATTGCTCCCTTGCCTTGGATATTTTAAGCATTTGTGGAGGTCAGAAATCCTTAAGTGACATTGAACCTTAGCCTCTTTAGAGCCACAGGTGCCTTTACATTGGGCTGCTCTGAGGGACACCAGAACAGAGAGAAATAGGTGGCCATCTTCTGTTCTGTACTCACGGCATCAACTTCATGCAGAGTGTGGAGGGAACAGTATATTGCTTTCCACAGGCACCTTTTCATAATACATGCAGGAACAGGACACCCAGGAATATCTGTGGAATGCAGGCCTAAAGCTGAAGGACAAGTAAAACCAGAGGACTTGGGAACATAATAAATGCCAGGACTCTTGAGCGCTTCACCTTAAAGGATGAGACTGGGCGAGCTATGGTGGCCTAGTGGCAAGAAGCTGCACTGCAGTCCCAGAGATGTGAGGTTTGAATCCACCAGATGCTCTGCTGAAGAAGGAGGGACAGTCTCCTCCTGTACCAGTCAGATCTGATTTGACGGTACACACATTTAAAAAAAAAAAAAAAGGATGAGACTGCCCACCAGGGTGTGGAGAACTGGAGGAGGTGAATTTGTGGGCCTTCTTGGTACTATTTTATCAATCTCACATCCAATATATAGCTTGAACTCCTGTCTGGTCATTCTTTGGCCCTGGTCAGCATCTTTCGTACTGCAATGGCAATGTTAATGCTCTCCCTTTTGGTACATACTGGATACAGCAACCAAAATTACCTTCTTACAAGAAGCTTATTCACTTTGTACCTCGGTGCCTTCTTGTTGACCTCAGAATAAAATCCGCACTCCTTAGTGGAGTACAGAAGGGCCTGTCCAAGCCAGCTCTGCTTCCCTTATCATTTAATTTCTCAAATAAATCAAGACCTTTCCTTCCAAAGGTCCTCTTATCATGTTCTTGCTTCAACTCTTCCCCTGGCTGATTCCCACCTTATTTCCAGATCTCCATTTTTATACTATCCTTTCTGAATATCCCTTCTAAAGAGGTTGCTTTCATTATTCCTTTTGTCTTATTTATGAGTTATTACAATTTACATTGTTCTTTTTATTTACTAATTCTTTTTCTGGTTTCTCATCAGAATATAGTTCTCTTTTGCTCTTTTTTTTCCCACCATTGTGTCTGCATACCTCCTGAAATACTTATACGTACATAGTGGCTGTTTTTTAGATGAGTGAATGAACACCCTGGCTTGCTATAGCTCCATTCCAGAAAGTAGGTTAAGTGACACCAACAAAAATAGTTGCTTCTGTTTACAAAAATTATTCTTTCAAACTGGCATTTGAGGGATCAGAGACCCTCTCTTTTTTTTTCAGAAGAATCACAGCCTGCTTATCACCCAAAGTAATAGAGCAAGACTGTGGCCATGTGATATAAAGAATTATAGTTTTCTCAATTCTTCGCCTATTTTAATGGTTAAGATTTCCAGAAGAAAGAACAAATTATTCTTACAAGAAATTTAACCTGAGGACTCTTTAGAAAAGAGGATGGTGAGATTTGGGTTTATTTCTGTTATTAGAGAAGGACATGACACTGGGAAGTATAGAGGGTCAGAGAATCAAGGAGATTGATTGGCACAGTGACTACAGTAATAAATTTGTGCATGAGGATGGTTCAGGATGGGGTAAGGCTCAGATCTGTACTTTATGGTCACGATGAGTCATAGTCAACTTGATGGTACCTAACAACTTCCCAGAAAAGACTAATTCCCAGGAAGAAACATTGTGATTAATAAAAGAGAGGATCAGTGAGAATTAGGGAAACCCTCAAAAATATGGGTTGACACAATGGCTGAATTCCAGTATATCAGTAACCTTGAATATGGTTCTAGACTGGGCCATGTTGTTTTCTTTTATACTTAAAGACCAAGAGTTGGAAATGGACTAGATGCATCTACCAACACAATGTCTGAAGTCTACCTGCTGATCTAACTATTGGGAATAAATGGGTTATGAAGCTAGGTTATAAAGCTAAAGCGTCCATCAACAGAACCAGGGACTCCAGGGAGTTTCTTACAGACAACACCTTCATGTGGTGCAGTGCCCGGGACTTGATAGATAGTTCAATTCAGAAATGACAATAGAGAGACTTTGAGGTAAGTATCTTCAAGGATTGTCCTTTTCCCTGTTGGGCCTTCTGGCACCAAAGAGGGGAAGCATGAGTCATTCTGACCATGAGAGTGGGTGGGAAGATAACAGAAGGACAAACCCAGAGCATTAGAACTTTTTGAGTGCAGAGGGACAAAAAGTTAGAAGTATGCATAAAAAACCCAGGTTTGAAAACTATACAAAATCACTGTATGCATGACTACAAGGAATAATTTCAATTTTGAAGCACAAAACTTAACAGAAATAAGACTGGAAAGGTAATAATGGATGAGTAAAAACATGAACAAAACCCCAACCCTAGACAATAATCAATGTATTTTATAGACTGTTATAATGAGTTGTTTAAATGGTGTTTGATATATAATTTGAGGTTAACAAGAAACAATCATTGGAACAGAACAAGGGGATACTGCAGGATTTATAATCAGGAAAGGCATGCATCAGAACTTTGTCCTTTCATCATACTTAATCCATCTGTGTGCTGAGCAAATAATGTGGGCAACTAGACTATATGCTGAAGAATGCAGCATCAGGATTGGAGGAAGAAGTATTAACGACCTTTGACATGAAAAGAACAAATATTCTTACCACTGGACCAATAGACAGTGTCATGATGGATGGAGAGGAGATTAAAACTGTCAATAACTTCATCTTGCTTGGATCCACAATTAATACCCTTGGTACCAGCAGTCAGGAAAAAAAAAGGAGACACATTGCAATGGAAAAATCTTCAGTTAGGGACCTTTCCAAATTATTGAGGAGTAGTGATGTCAGTTTGAGGACTAAGGTGCATCTGATTCATGCCATAGTCTTTTTTAATACTAGCTGTGCATCTGAGACCTGGACAATGAATAAGGATGACAGAAAAAGAATTGATATCTGTGAGCTGTGGTGTTGGAGAAAAGCACCAAACATCCCACTAACGGCCAAGAGAATGAACAGGTATGTCTTGGAGAGGGTGCAGCTGGAGTGCTCTTTGGAGGCAAGAATGATGAGGCTTCACCCTACATACTTTGGACATATTGCAAGGAGATGCTATTCCTTGGAGAAGGACATGATGTTGGGAAGGTTGGAGGGTTGGCAAAGGAGGGAAGGCCCTCAACCAGGTGCATTGTTACAGTGACTGCTGCAATTGGCTCTTGTTTGTCAGGAAGTGTGAGGATGGCATAGGACAGGGCAGAGATAGATAATTTTGTTCATAGAGTCAATTTGAGTTGTACTCGATTTGATGGCATGCAACAACAAAGTGCTGCATGGGAAAAATAGCAGCAGATTCCTTCCTTGCTATTTACTGCCTCTAAAAACTCACTGGAGGGTCAGCTATGAGTCGGTTCCCACTTGACAGCACACAACAACAGAAAGATAGATTGATTATACCTCAGCATAAGGAAAATAAAAATTCTCACAGTTGGACCAACAGACAGCATCAAGATAAACAGGGATAAGATTAAAGTTTATTAGGGATTTAATTTCACATGAATCTATAATCAGCATCTATGGAAGCAGCAGTTAAGAAACAAAAAGGTATATTGTTTGGCTTTAGCAATATTCAAACCAGAGGAAACTTCTGGCCTATTGGTTAGCAAACCAACATGGTATAGGCTCTACCACCAGACTAGTGATTCCATGTCATAGAGCTCAGAAATTCTGTAGTGTTTACTATTCCAAGTTAGAACCTTCAAAGCTGGCACCCTGTTGGTATTTGGTCTTTGTAAACTGTGGGGTAAAAGCCCAGTTTTGCACTGGCTGCTGTGACACCAGCTTCCATCTGTGATCACTGACTTGGTTCATCCTGTGGCCTATAGTCTAAACTGTAGGGGGCTGGGATAATGCTGGCCCAGCCCTGCCCCTTTTCCTTCCATGACTGTTTCACCTATGGACTCATTTGATACAGGGTTGTTTCTGGGCCAAATATTTATTCTGGGCACAAAATGAGTCCAGCATTATCTCTGAATGGAATAATGGAACAGTGGTTGACCCAGGGCAGGAATTTGGGAGGCATCTTGGAAAAGGGGGAGAAAAAAATGAAATCATCAACCCAGTGCCTGGTTTCCCTAGGTTTTTTAGTCTATCATAGCAGAAGTTACTGAAACAATGAGAAGGAGGTGACAGTGCGACTGGGTATAATGCTTATTATACTGCTCAGATATGGCACTGGTCACCAGCCCACAGGAAGGATGTTGTTATTGTCTGGGAGTGGGTGAGGCCTCATGAAAAAAAAAATCTGTGGTATGAGGAAATGTTAAACAAGCTTGTCTTGTTATTAGGAAAGAGGAGGATAGCAAGATGGCTTAAAAAGAATTCTAAACTACCCCACAAAGTTAAAGGTGTTGTCTTTGAAATAATTCATAAAGACCAACTGTGATGGGGCCTAGCACATGCTTAGAAACGCTGGCTGCCCAAGCAGGGCACAAGCTCTGAGGTCACAGTTAACTTCTGCCCCTTGTGGTATTTGTTTTCATCTTTAAACCTCATCAGTCAGAGCTTTAGTTAAGCAAGATCTCCGCAGAACTGATCTGAGGAGACTCCAGAGAGTTTTCTCACTTGAAAAAGTTTTCCTTCACTTTACCTGAAGACTTTTCCTTTCCATTTTCTTTATCTTACCCCCAGATAAAGACTCCACTCTAGAAAGAAACGTGTGGAAACACTCAGAAGCAGGCTCCCTCAGGATGTGCTTTCAGGGTGTGTCCTTCACCTAGTCCGCGGATTGGGTGTACTTGAGAAAAGGCAGAGCCTCAATCCTGGAGACCCTGCATGGTCAGGTCAGATAATTCTCTAGGCTGCAAAACATAAGGAATCCCATGTCTACTTGAATTTGTCTCATAGGCTTGTTTTCCTATTAAATATTAGCAAAAAAAAAAAAAGAGTGGTAAGAGAGAAGAGTTTACAAGGAAAGGAAGACAGACTAGAAATGAGGAAGAAGATAAGTCAGTTTGAAGAATTGGGCAATTTCTTGGAAAATAGGCTTAGGTGGAACATTGAAATGGTGATTCTGCCCACCCCCACCCCCCAGTAGCTCAGTGACACAGCATGTAGTAACCAGGAGACCTCGAGATTCCAGCAGTTCGAATCCACCAAGTGACTCTTGGGGAGAAAAAAATAGTTGGACTACTCCCATTAAACGTGCAGCCTTGGAAACCCAATGGAGGGTCTCTGTGAGTCCAAATAGATTGAGTCGTCGGTACTGAGTGAGTGAGACCATGTAGGTAAGAGGCAGTCTTCATATTATAAGCATTTGGGTTCCAATAAACTGGACTTTTCTATGGATGTTCAGTAGCATTATTTGCACATAAAATACTTCTTGAGATTTAGCATGGACTCTGTGGAGTCTTTGCTTGAGTCAGCTGTGAGAATCCCATCCAGCACCACAGCCTTTGGCCATCTGCAGCACCAATTCCAGGGTGTTAGCTTGACCGTACCTTTGCTTTGACCGTACCATTCATTTGGGAAGAAGGTTGCAAATTGTGCATTTATCCTACAAGGATGATTAACATTTAAGGTAGAGATATTCCAGAAATGACAATGTGATTTTATAAAATGCTTTACAGAAGGAGATAACTCAAGTATTCATAATTGTTCAGACAAGAAAAAGTGGCAACACAACACTCTAGCTTCTATTTTTCTTACTCTTTAACTTCTTTTTTTGTTCTTCTCCTCATCCTGCTCCATGTTAGGAATAAAGTTGCATCATTTCGGAAACTCTAAGTCAACACAGAAAAGTGGAAAGAGTTATACTGGCCTGGATTGAATTTAAGTCTTGTCTTTTATTGTGAACCAATGAAAATGTATTTCATTTCTCTGAGCTTCAGTATTTCTGTGTATGCTGTTGATGTTGTTTTGTTAAGTGCTGTTGAGTAGAGCATGACTGATAGTGACCCCACGAACAAATGATCTGAACCCTGGTCTATAATTATCATTGTTTCTGAAATGTTCACAGAGTTTCCAAAGGCATGTTGTTTAGGAAGTGGATGCCACTCCTGCTTCCAAGCCTCTCTTTATCTGGGAGCTTCAGCAGACACTGTCCATCATGGGTAACTATTACGGCATTTGACACACTAGTGTCACAGTGTTCAATATCACAGCAACCCCAAGTTATTTCAGTAAAGCAAACTGACAGACCAGAGCTGTACCACTTAGGAGACTGTTCTTCCCAAAAATAATCCCTCTGGTCCAACCAACTTTTAAATACAAAGGCCTTCCCACCAGGTCCTGATTGACTTAAACAAGAGGCTTCCATTCCACAGCTGTTGTTAGCTAAGTCCAGTAAATCCAGGTGACCAATCAGCTCACACACAATTATGAACAAAAGAAAAACAACCAAAACCAAACAGTTTACACTGAACTTACAACTTAAACAAGAGAGTCTACCCTCCAGAATCCAGCCGCTTCACACATGAGCCTCCAGATATCTTGTGTATAAGATGATAATAACTCATTAACATGAAAGGGTTACTGTTGGGTGGTAGTCTTCAGTGCCTTTGAGTCATCTCATGGTGACCCCATGTATAATGGAATGAAACCTCAATCCTGCACCTGCGAATCCTTTCAGTTGAAAGTCTTACTTTCTTTTGTTGACCCTCTACCAAGCTTGATTCTCTTCTTCAAGGATTAGCACCTCCTGCTAACATGCCCAAAGTAGGTGAGAAAAAAAATCTCACCATCTTTACTTCTGTGGAGCATTCTGGCTGCATGTCTTGCCGGACAGATTTATTTGTTCTTTTGGCAATCAGTGAGCTATTCAATATTCTTTGTCATCACTACAATTCAAAGGCATCAATTCTTCTTCAGTCTTCCTTATTCATGGCTGTGTTTTTGCATGCATATGCCTCATTTCCATCAAGTTGAAACTGACTCATAGCTGACCATCTTTCTGGTTTTCAGAGGATGTAAATTACAAACAGGAGTTTGTCCATCTTTTCCCTACAGAACCACTGGTGGGTTCAGACTGTCAGAGAGACATCACCTTTTAGTTAGCAGTGAAATATACCACAAGGACTTCCTGCACTCATGTGAAGTGACTGAAAATATCATGGTGTAGGGAAGGTACACCTTAGTCTTTAAGGGACTATCCTTGCCCTTAAAACCTAACGTTTTAAAGAAGTCATTGGCAGAATATTTGTCATTTGCAACACATCATTTGATTTATTTACTGCTACTTCCATGGTTGTGGATGAGATGACACTTGCAAAATAATTTGGCTTGCCACCCACACATAGATGAGGCTCCATAATTGTTAGCTGTTATTATTGACTATTAGTACAACTTTTCTAGTTACTTTTCTACATTTGATAAGTAATAGTCTTTAAAAATTTTATAAGCTTCCATGTATTTGCATAAAAAGTTATTGTTTATAAAGCAGCTTCTCATTTGGTCCTTAAAACTTTGTGTAATCACAAGAACTGAAGGTACATGGGAATTGGGGAAACACTTGAGAATAAGATAATTGAAATGACTGGTGGTTAGGGAGTTGCACTGCTAACTCAAAAGTGGCTTCTCTCTGGAGGTTTGAATGTACCCCTTACTCCGAGGGAAAAAGCTGGGCAGTCTTCTCCCATCTGACTTACAGGCTCTGAAAACCTGCTGAAGGGTCAGCTATGGGTCAGTTCTGACTTGATAGCAGTGACTGACTAATCTGGGTTAAGTTAGACAGAGGTCAAAGTCAAAATCAAAATCAAACTTTTTACTCCGATACTTTCTATTATGTATGAGAAGCATGTTGTGACTTAGAAACACAATCCTGTTGCCTTTCTAAGAGCCAGGGAGGGCCGGTTTGCATGTTTCTTGCTTTATTGGTTTGTTTTTGGAAAATGTATCCAGGAAGGCATGCTTTAAGAGTAGGATTGGAAGGGCTCTTTCTCTATCGTGTGCTGCAGTCTTTTTAAACTCATGTACAGCCATTTGGTAATTTGAAAGATGATCCCAGGGATTTCATGCTTCTGGCAGTTTCAGGTCACATTGGGGTGAAATTTGACATAGTCTAGTCATTCCCCAGATCATGATGTTGATGAAAGAGTAGACGCTCAGAACGTTTTTAAGCAAAAGAATATGTAAAATGTTGTCTGAATAGCTTTATCCCTTGACTTTTTGATTATTGGTGGTGCAAGCATCTTTTAACTTTTGGATCCAACAATGAGAGCTGTGGTTGTTTCCTTAAGTTTCCCGCCCCCCACCCCTTGTCTGTCTGTAAGAGAATTTCCTTTCTCACAATCATAGCTTAAACTGGGCTGTTCTTATGACTTTTTGACCCTAAACATGTCATTAGTTTCTAAAAGAGCCATAAGTTAGTATTCTCTCTACCTGTCATCATAGGAATTATGGGAGCTTAAGAGTCTTGAAAACTATCCCTCTGGAAGGTTTTATATCACTGTAGTTAAGTACTAACCCTTATTTCCACCAAGTTAATTCCGACTCATAGGGAACCTATTCCAGAGCAGAATGGCCCCAATGAGTTTCTAAGGTTTTAAATCTTTATGGAAGCAGACCACTTCATTTCTTTCCTGCCAAGTGACTGGTGAGGTTGAAATACCAGCTTTGAGGGCAGCTGCCAGGTGTTTTAACCATTATACCTCTGGAACACTAGAATTCAACTCTACATTTTACAAACTGAAAATTCAGGGAATAAAAGAAAATATTTAGTTCTTAGTCTTTAGTTCTCTCCTCTAGCAAGTGATATAATAGAACTTTCCTGAGTTGGCCAAAGGATTAGATGAGATGTTGCAATTAAGCTGCTGTTTTGGGGCCTCATCGAGCCCACTAAGATTCATAGTGTCCTATGAAAAACAAGTGACATTCTCACAATCTCTGGTACACTCACTCCCACTGTTACAGTCACTGTATCAAGCCCCCTTGAGGGTCTTCTCTTTTTCTGACCTCCCTCCTTCCCCAAGCTGGTGTCTTTTCCCAAGGACTTGCCCCTTCTAACAACACAACCAAAGTATGTGAGACAGTTTCACTGTCCTTGCCTCTGAAAAGCACCTTGGTTGCACTTCCTAGTGCTCAGTCGTGATTAGATACCACCACCACCACCACCACCATCATCATCATCATCATCATCATCCATGTGGTCTGATTAATCTAAACACTGGATTTAGATGTAGTAGACAGAGCCCATGCTTGCAGATAAGAATGAAGCACTCATAATTATGAGCAAAATACTGTGTGTTAAACTTAGATGGTAAGGATACTAGAGACTTTGTACTAAAGACCCAAAACCACATCTGCCGGGTGTAACTGAAGGGCAGTTTTGAAACATTGGCCTCTAGGGGTGAATGCATTGTCAGGCACTTCATACAACACAATACGATGGCGTTCCAGATCTCTGTATGATTTCATACACAAAGGCTTACTCACTAAGCCTTTAGTAGTAAGAGTTCATTCTCTTCCAAAACCCCAAAACCGTTATCCAGAAATTTCAAGACATTGTCAATTAACAACACCAAGGGCAATTGATTATTTTTCTCTCTTTTGTCTGTATGCTATGTTGAAGTCAACCAATGAATTATTATTGTATTATTTGATTTCTCCATGTTGGAGCATTACAAAGGAGTACATAGAGTAAAAAGCACATAGTCCATGTATGGCTTGTTCTGTATAGATAAATGAAGAATTCATTTCTTCAGCTGCTATCTGCTCTATATCTTTTGTGTTCATAGTACCAGGTTAGATGAATGTTCTCTGAGTTCCACAACTTTAGATTCTAGTGGAAAATTTCATTACCTTTGACTTGGAATCCACTCATAGCTGATCCTCTGAGACTGTAAATCACAAAGAAAGAGATTGCCCATCTTTCTCCTGCAGAGCAACTGGTGCATTCAAATCAACTGCCTTGGGTTGGTGCAACTCCTAACCCACTAAACCACCAGAGTGGGATTAAAAACAACAAATTTACAAGATCTTTGTCCAGAGGGGCCTAACTTTCTTTAGTTTTAAACTGAGACATAAATGAACATGTATTAGCCTGAAAACAATTGGTGAAGTGTATTCTGGGTTAATAAAGCAATTTTGATCCATACCACTTGTCCTCCACTTAATCCATTGTGATAAGTCTTTACTGATAAAAATTGCAATAACTATATTATGGGTGTTGGGGATGATTGGATAATAAATAAAATATAATCAGACATCCAGTAAGAAATACATGATGTCAGTATGTAGAGTACTATTGTAATTATTTAAACTGAATTTTAGAGTTAGTGATTAAACCCATGTAGCGTCTTGAATGGCCAAGTAGTCACTCTTGTATGTTTATAAAGCTCTAGTTACGTGTCAGAATTCTGTTATGGCTTATTATCAAATCACTATATTTTCCCCCTCCTTGTGGTTTAGGATATAATTAAAAGATTTTGGTTGAATTACCTTGTCATGAATATTTTTATTTTAATATTAATAATTATTTATTAAATGGGCTCAGTGTGCTAAAGCGAAACCTCCTTTGGATTTCTCTCCTGTGAAGTCTGTGGTTGGGTGATCCCAGCTGTAACCCACAGCATTGTACAAGCTTTGAGTCTAGAATGGTAATGAGGTCAAAGTCCTCCACCACGGATATGTGCAGCGTTTCACCATATTTTCAGGGTGGAATAATCAACATTTGAAACAACTGGAAGTTACATTCTCTCCCTCATCACCACTCCCTCCCCCCCTCAGTAAAATAATATGTACACATGCATGAGTCATAGGCTGTCCCTATGGACAGGTATTCGTTCTGCCTCTGAATTCACATGGGCCAGCCATGGGCCACACATCAAATTCATACACAAGGAAAGGTGGACCTTGCAGGGGACATGTGGGAGCCCAGGCACTCTTTATGATAAGAGGCCATCAGCCCCAAGGATGCTATTTGAATCTGAAAAGGGCTGGTCACAATGGAAGTAGCAAGGCTTTAATCTGCTGTGGGGAGCTGCCACCCCACTCTACTCCTAGGCGGCCTTCTCATGCAAGCAGAATTATCCCTTGGAGAAAGCAGCTGAGGTTTGAAAGCAGTTCCAATTTTTCAGTTTCAGGAATGTGTTGGAGCTGCAGCTTTAAGATGGCATTTCCATCCCCCCCCCCCAAGCTGTGTGGAGAGAGCGCAGGCCAGTTGTGAATGGGAGGTTTGTATGAAGGGTGGTGGGTGAGCCAGAGCCACTTGGTAATCAGGGCAGCAAGTCACATTAATCCTTAAGGAATATACTTTACATACAGCCTCCCTCTTCTCTCTTAAAGTGAAAGTATAAGTAAAACTTCCTTGTGCTACTCCAGTTATCCCGCCTTTGATCTCATTTTAAGTTCAGTGCAGAAGGCAACTTGATCTGGGCCCTTATCGACTTTCAGAGATGATAATTAGCCTGGTTCTAGGAGCCTGGCTGCAATGCTATCCTATGCAGTTAGAAAAGGGGAGCGGGAGATGGAATCTCAGTGATTGTTTGCTGTGTTGGTGACTGTGATGTTGCCATGGGAAAGCACAAGACTTCAGGAGAGTTTGTGTTTTGTTGGGCTAGATGCCAAGCTGTTGTGACTTATTACAGCCGTGTGAGTGAGCCATGCAGAACAGTATCCTGTGTAGCAATTCAAAAGCAGGATCGCTTTAATCAAGGAAAGATAGAGCGCTGAGCATTCATATTATGCTTTATTTCAACTTGGAAATGATAAACAAACCCAGCGTTTTGGTACTCTCTGGGTTCGGTCTTTTAAGTTGGTAGGAAAAACAAGTCAAGTCTTCATGCTCACCCGGATTGAAAAAAAGCAAAACAAAATCTTTTCTGCTTTACATTGAAAGGCTCCTTGTAAAGAATGTGTGCTCTCAAATAACCACTCCACCCACAAATGCTAGTTAATTGACTCAGGCTCAAGAAAAGCAAAGTTTCACAGCCTATGTTGATTTGCTGTGGGGGCCAAAAAAAGTCAAAGGCTGAGAAGGCTTTTTAAATTCAGATCCAAGACACTCCTCTGCCTTTGCTTATCTGGGTGCCCCAACCATTTGAACCTCAGTGCCTTGCACAGGATCCAACTCAGCTCAATCTGCAGTAGTTGTCCAGCCACGCTGAATGAAAGCAAAGTGTCTTATTGTAATGGGTGAAAAGTTACTGTATAGATCCACATAAAAGAAAATCCCAACACTTTTTGAGCTGTTCTGGGGACTTTTAGGATAAAAAGGGAATTAGCTACAGCCCCTTATTTGAAGAAGTCAACACAGCCCTAATTCTTTAGATGGATGCCAGGACTCTATTTCATTCGGTGCTGTGTAGACATTGCCTAGAAGTTCCCTTGGCGCCAAGTCTTTTTGAAGCCTTTTGATCCATTCCAGGGAACTCTTGGAAGAGGGGAGAAGAACTTCACAATTTCCATTTTTAGCCTGAAACAGATGTCAACATGTTAACTCTCCTCCATTGGACGCCGTGGGTCTGGCCTTGTGAAGCAATCTCAAAGGTGCAACCAAAGTGCTGCCTTGTTTCAGAATATACTGCCATTGAGGGGCTACCAAGAAATAGGTAAACTGCAGGTTAAAGAAGCAGTTGCGTTTTGAAGCGTAACTTGGAAAGGATCTTTCTTATTTTAAAACAAAGTGAGTTTCTTGTGATACTTTTTTTAAAAAATGTTAATTTTTCTGGAAGTGTTTGAGTTTCTCTTTTGGGAACACTTCTCAAAGTATATACAGTGTGTACAACTTCGTAGTTTTATTTGGTTACTAGGTTAGCTCTTTCTTTTCACCGACTTTGACCTTAGATTGCCATATATTGATAAAAAGAAATGTTTTCATCTGCCATAATAGTTTCCAGTTAGTCTGTTTTCATGTTCTAGTGCCATGCAGCAGAGTTCATGGTATGCGCTGTAGAAACTTTTTCTAATATTGAGAAGAAATCTGTTTTGTGTTCTAGGTGACTCCAGTAGTCATGTGCAGCCAGCTAGGCTTCAGGGAATTAGAGAATTGGTGAGACGTTTTTCCCCTAAAATCCTTCCACCTAGTAGAATTTTGTGTGTATTTTAATACAGAGTTAGTCTTATCTCTTGGGGTTTTTTTTGTTCGTTTGGTTTGTTGGTTTTAAATCTAGCCTTTTAAATTTTAAAATATTTCACTAAAATTTGAAAGTGAAGTTTTTTTTTAAAAATGCCTTTTAAGTGTCTTTGTCTAAACTGTTTGTGTGAGAAGCCATCATAAATGGTGCAGTTCTTTTTCTATAAAAGATCATTTCTCCACCTAATAACAATACATGGGGAACTCTAATGTCCTAGTCCACAGGGGGTTGTCGTGATAATCCTAAGAGTGAACTTCTCTGTGGATTTGAATCCACCAGTGGCTTCTCAGGAGAAAGATGAACATTCTTTTCCTGTGCATTTTCCAGCTTCAGAAACACAGTGGAGGGTCAGCTATGAGTCATTTCTGACCTGATGTCAATGAAGAAGAAGAATGATATTGAAACATGTTATTCCCAGTCAAGGGAATTGCAGGCTTCTAGGACTTTAGAATTTCTTGAAAGTATTAGTTAAGTGGCTAGTTTCTGTTCAAACCGATTTTATCTCATAGCATAAACACATTTAGCTTCTGTGGGTTTTTTGTTTTGGTCACCCCCTACTCCCCTTTACTGATCCTACCCCTAAGACAGCTAGGGCCTACTATAAGTGTGGTCTGGACTACATCTCTGGAAACCTTCACGCAGATAGCTGTTTAGGGCCCTCAGCCTGCTTCAGAAGAGCATATATGTGTACATTAATTACTGCCAGATCTATAGAAGGCAGTTAAGGAAATTAGAACTAATAAGGCATTAACAACATTTCTAAGTAGAAGTCATAAAAGGTAATAGGATGCTCTTCTAGATTAAAGGGAACTTTAGTGTTACCCTCACAATACAGCACTGGCTGGGTGGACCAGCTGTCTCTTCCTTCCTACACTCTCCTCAGCCACATTTTCCACCATAGCCTTGAACTGTTGACACTAGTGCTTCCAAACTATCCTCTGCCCCTTAATCAACTCTTTCTCTGTTTTCCTAATTTAAATTTTAAAATACACATTTGCCTATTTTTAAAGTCCTTGTTTAAAATTCCCTAAATAACACCTGGGCAGGGTAGGGGGGCTTCCTAACCAACCCTGGATTTTGTTGATCTCAGCCTTGGGAGGACCTTAGGCTTGTTTTTGGAAATGGAACTGTGGTCAAAGTCAGCAGACACCTCATTGTGAGGGCAGGAGAGTGAGCTAACCTCGCAGTAAAGCCAGTTTGCGCCTCCTTACAATGGGGATGCAAGGAAGGCTTGAGGCAGGAAGAAAAACTGAAGCAATTACAGACTCAGAGGAGGACTGGGGTCAGATGGGCTTCTCTGAGCTGTGAGGTGCACCTGCTGCCAGTGGAGAACGAAGATCACTCAGGGCACTGGAACCTACTTCTTGCTCGTAGTAATTGTGCACTAAGTGCTTGCTGTTAGGATCTGTTGGTGTCCAACTGCCATTCTTATGATTATGATTATTTTCTCACATACTTTCTTATGATTATTTTCTCACATACCAATGGGTTATAGTGATGTACTCTGGGATTTTGTGGGCACCAGGGATTCCTTTTCAGGCTCACCTAATATGATCTGTTCTTATAGGGCCCATATTTTATTTTACTTTACTTTACTTTATTTTATTAATTTTAATGAAAGTTTACAGAGACTTAGAGTTTCCAGTCATTCATTGTTACACTTTTCTCCCTGCCTACCCCTCCCCCCAATTCACTTTTCTCCTTGATGAGTAAAAGAAAAGCTCTTTCATTGCTATGCAATCCTTTCCTGCAAGCCCACTACACTGTAAAGCCTTGAAGACTCCTTTCATGATAATAATACCTAATCATATATCCCTTTTAAACAGTTCTGTCCCTCATCTGTTACAATGCAGTATACATCATTCCTCCCCTTCTTCTCTGCCTTCCTTCAACCCCAATGCCAGTCCTATTTTATAATAGTGGCCCTGTGCAATATTTGTCCTTTTGTGACTGAGATATTTCCCTCAGCATAATGTCCTCTAGGGTCATCCACTTAGCATAGTATTTCATGAGTTCCTTGTTTTCCAGTGCTGCATAGTATTCCGTTGTGTGAATATATCAGAGCTTCTCTATCCATTCATTTGTTGGTGGGCACATGGGTTGTTTCGAGCTCTTTGCTATTGCGAACAAAGTCTCAATAAACATGGGTGTGCATATATCTACTTGGGTGGCAGTTATGGCTTCTTTAGGGTAAATTCCCAGAAGTGGAATTGCTGGGTCAAATGCTATTTCTATGCCCATCATCTAATCATTGCCCCTACGATATTCTTTTCGCTTGGAAATAGCTCAGTGGAGGAAAGGGAACTAGATCCATCCCATCTGCCTGGAATGAGCAACACCAGAAGTGCTGTCTCCATCAGAACACATGGAAAACTGGGTCCTCTTTACAGCCATCTCTTCGTGTGAAGGTGTCACTTGATGATGTTGTGGTTCCACACCTTCCAGTCAAGTCGGATTTCATAGCAGCTCTGTGTATGACAGAATGAAACCCTGCCTGAGCCTGTGCCATCCTTGCCATCTGCTGCGCAAGCCCATTATTGCACTTACTGTGTCACTCCAGCTTGTTGGGAGTCTTCCTTAACCTTTCTTTTTACCCAAGCATAATGTCCTTCTCCAGAGACTAGACCCTTCTGATAATATGCTCAAAATATGTAAAGTGAAGTCTCACCATCCATGCTTCAAAGAACTCTGCCTGTATTTTTAAGACAGATTTGTTTTTTTTTTTTTCTTTTCGCAGTCCATGGTGTAACGATAACTAATTCCAGTGGCATTAGCAAAGGAAACAGGCAACTTTGATTGTATTTGGAGTGTGCATTTAACAGTTTTGCAGAGTAATTCCTGCATTCCTTAATTGTGATATTTCTACAAAAGTTAGAGAACATACCTTTATTTCAAGAAATAAGTCAGAGTGCCTATGAAGGAGTATTAGCTTTTTAAAAGAATGTATGAATCATCTACTTCCCTTTTTCACAGAATATTGGTAGCAGAATGTCACAACTACATGGATGAACAATGTAGACCAGGAGCTTGATAAAAATGGCCACTTTAATTGACTATAAATTGATAAAACTCCTTTAGAAAGCATTTGACAGTATCTTCCAAGAGCCATAATATCATCGATGCCCTTTGGCACAGTAATTTCACTTCTGATAATTTTGTAGAAGGAAAGAATCAAAATATAGGAAAAGTTATATGCATTAAAAAAATCATCGTAGGATTGTTTATTGTCATTATAAGAATATCAATAATCTTGATAATCAATCCATATGATGTTCATCAAATGTAGAATTGCTAGAATTTTGCATGCATAAAATGATAAATATGAAAATTTCAAATGGAATATGTAAAATTTATTAAACATTGCCAACTTTGGCCAATTTAATCAAGGAGATTTACCAGGACGTAGGGCTGGCAGTTTGTAGAATCTAAGAAAAGTCTGAATAATTAAAGATTTGGGAAAGGCAGGACCCAGGATATTGCCAAGATTTCAGGTAGCAGAACTCTAGGATCCTGTGTCCAGGGCACTTCCATAGGTGTGAATCGGCTCCCACTGGTCTCTACCAATGTATCTACGTATCCATGTTGTATTCTTGCCAGTGTTCGGGGACGAGAGTCTCTTTGGTCTGTGTTGGATCAGATGCTCATATTTGTGGCTTGGGGAGGATGGTACCTTGATTGATAGGTCCTCCCAGAGCACATGCAGAGGGAGGTTGGCTCCCTTTGGGGAAGAAGAGGTACTGCACGCCAAGCAAAAAGAATAAATTCTGAGAGGTCAAACAACTCCCTGCCTTTGAGTTGACTCTGACTCAAACCAGTCCTCTGCCGTGTTTCTGAGGCTGAAGATCTTTACAGGACTGATTGCTCATCTTTCTTCTTAGGAGCAGCTGGGAGATTCAAACTACTCACTTTTTTGGTTAGCGACAAACAGATTTTTTTTTTTAACAAACCAAACATTCTCATATTTTTTGTAATAAAATATTTTTTAATGAACAAGATTTATGTCTAAGAAAGTCATTGTGGATAAAGATAGACACCTTTCTCATTACACTCTTGCAAAAGACTGCACTAACTGTGTAAAATATAGAGCAAACCCCAAACCCTATCTTTAATACTAAACTAGGTGGAAATATCTTATTAAATGGTGATAGCTGGCAGGGCTTTTGTGAAGAATAAGTGAAGTAGCATGTGAAAAAGTACGTTACACAATGCCACATTACCATGCCACCACACCCTACACTCACATACAGAATGCTTGTTAAGTGTAAGAAGACTAAAAGCTATAAGGAATGAGGGTACACTAGCTCTTCAGTGTTTATTTAACCAAGAGGCACCTGCTAAGCTATTACATTGGTAGATAATGATGATAATAGTAAAATGTGTGTATTATGATCCAATTTCAATTTGCAGTGCCAGCGCTGTTCATCTTTATATGTAAAATTGTAAACACCTGAATGTATTGTCAGAGTTTGAGTCCAGGAACAACTGTTCATAAAGTGACTAATTTTCCCAGCTTTGGACTCACTGGAATATCTTCACCATGACATATATACTTAAACATTTGCAACATGTATCATATAAGATAGGAATCTGTTGTGTTTGTTCTTAGGTACTCTTAAGTTGACTATGCCTCGTTGTGACCCTGTGAACAATATACCTGGATCCTGTCCTAACCTGTGTCATACTCATCATCTCTGATATACTTGAGTCAGTTGCAATCACTGTGTCAGTTCATCTTGTGGAGGGTCTTCCTTTCTTTAGCTGACCCTCCACCTTTCCAAGCATGATAACCCTTTCCAAGGGATAGCTTCTCCTATTATCATGGCCAAAGTATGAGAGACACAGCTTTGTCATCCTTGCCTCCATGTCAGTTGAAATGAATAAATATTTTAGATCGAGTTAATATTCTAGACTAACAGGCATCTCTTAGTCTATCTACATTAACTCTAGAATATTTATCCATATCAATTGACATGGATCGTCCACAGGGTAGGAAGGTAATCATTCTTCTTCTAACACATATCCTTGAAATCTAATTCATTGACTTATCCATGATCTTTGTGTGAATGGCTCTGCTGTTGGGTATAACAGTTGACCTAGTGTAAAAGGAGCTTCTGACAGAGATGATATAGGCGTGATGCAAGCAAGACACATAGGGTGCAAAATCTTAGGAAACTTTCATTCTTAGGTGTATGCATTTATCAAGAATGAATGTTTTCTTAAATTTTGGCTCATAGGGATCTTGTTTGTTTCCCTCAAGTTCCAGCCCTAGTATCAGAAAATCTTAAGCATGCACACAGATAGTGGTAAGGAATTGTGTTGAGCTGCCAATGCAAAGTTGTGCAGTTTGAATCCACCAGACGCTTTGTGGGAGAAAGATGAGCAGCTGCCTCCTGTGTAATTTACTGCCTCTAAAAACCTGCTAAAGGGTCAGCTATGTTCTGACTCAATGGTACACAACTGTAAATATATATATATATATGATATTTTTGACAAATAGATGTTAGAATCCACAGGTACTAGCAATGCTTAGTGCTCTTGATTGGCTTTTAAAGTCCTTTACCAAAAGCTTTATTTAAAAAACAGGAAGTTAGTCATAATAAAAATTAATAAACATTTGTTAAGTGCCTACCCTAAGAGTGCTGTTAAGCTTTTTACATGTTCTATCATTTCATCCTCTACTTTTTCATTGTATATGAGAGAACTGAGTCATCATAGATGAAACCATATAATCAAGATCACAGAGTCAATAGCAGATAGATCTAGGACTTAATTAAAATCTGATTCCAAAGTCCATGCACTCAAATGTAGTGTAAGACTTCTACCATTCTGATCTTTCTATTCATTCCTCTCAGTCACCTTTCCTGCCCTGTCCACCCACCCCTGAAAGCTTCTAGTGTTAAAAATCCCCTTTTGAAGTCATCTGATATGGGGCTCCTCCCTTTCTTCCAACAGCTTATCTTCCTTTTGCTGACTTCCCTTCTAGCTCTTTCCACTGTGCCTGAAATTCTTTTCCATTGTAAAACAAACTTGCCCACACCCTAATTCTCCATACCATGTGCTGCATTACCTCTGAGCCTTTACAGAAGCCTGGTTCTCTCCTAAGCACACTTTGTACCTTTTATTGCACTCAGGTAAAGCTAGACTTTCTATGGTGTAACTCAAAACAGAGTTAGGAAGTGATATCAGCATTATCCTAATTCTATACTGTCTCTCTCAACCTCTCTCTTCTCTTTTGAAATGGTTGTTGTTGTTATTATGTGCCATCAGGCTGACTATGACTCATAGCAGACCCTATGCACAACAGCTCTGAACCCTGCTCTCTCCTGAGCCAGTCTCAGTGTCTCCGACAGACCTACCTCCAGTATCCCAGCTGTTGTGTCACTTAGTGACCTGAGCATGCTTTATCTTTATTGTCTTCCTATATTCAGTTTACATTTATGCTTTGGCTTTTTGCGTAGATTTCTCTTTGATCAAGTTGCTACCATTAGTCTATTAGATTTCAACATTCTTGAAAGAAACATTTCAAACATTTTACCTAATATACTTACTCCTGACTTAACTGTTTGGCTATGTGCAAAGACCAGTTTACACAAAAATCAGTATTCTACCAAAAAGAGAGTATTACCACATGAGATCACAAAATGGAGGATGACTACATCATGACCCAACTGCCAAATCACCAAGTCAAGTTGGTCTAAATCTTCTCAACTGTCATTATTATTGCCTCAGACCTTGACATTTGCCACTGATAGACATACATTGTTAATGGACAAAATAGTCTGATAATTGATTATTATTTTTTTTTACTATAGATACAAAATGGTTGACAAATGATGAACAGCTGTATTTTCAGGACCTTTCAATTCCATTGCCCTTCACCTCAACTCTATTACATACTAATTACTATGACCTTACTCACCTTTGACATCATCATAATCTCAAACCCATGAAATCTCAAATTCAAGTATTATACTGTCTCCTGTTTTTCCAAGGGAGCAATGGTGGCCTGATCCATAGGGAGTTGCACTGCTGGCCCAGAGAATCCACCATTGACTCTGAGGGAGAAAAATAGGCAATAACTACCTGTGCAATTTGCAGTCTCAGAGACCAAATGGAGGGTCAGCTATGAGTCAGTGTCTACTCAACAACAATGAGGGTTTTTAACTTATCTTTCCACCTTCCAACTTCCTTCAATCCACTGAAACGATTATTCTTCCTAATTAAAACTTCAGATTTCTTGCTCTCACTGCTATTTCTTATTGTCTTCATCTCTTTTTTTTTTTAAATTTTTGTTTCATCCACTTGAGCCTCATAATCAGGTGGTAGAATTAATTTCTCACCAGTGCTTCAATTCCCTGGTGTCTTTATTCTTTTCCTCCATTGATTTAGTTTTGACTTTTCAAGAGTAGACTGTGAGGATGGGTGTGCAAGCCATTTATGCCAGATGATCATGACACTGGTACAGGGTTGGATAATGTTTTGTTTTGTTTTTATACATAAGGTCATCATGAGTTGGCGCCAACTCAAGGACAATAGCAATCATTACAATAGCAATGTATTCTAGAGATGATTCTGGGAAGTACCTGGAAGAGTGTGGGGAAGTGAGAAAAAGAAGAGAAACAAATCACTGGAGGATTGTTAGGAAGTCAGTCTCTGCTGTGAGCGCAATCTGACCAAGACATTCAGGCAGCTGTGAAGAGCATGTCTCAAAGTTACCCTTTCACCACAAGCTAGGAATCTGAGTTATTTACCCACCAGCATCCATAGGGCTAGTCCTAGGAGAATTTCATCCTAGAACATCCTGCTTCCCTTTTGTTTGAGGACCACACAGCCAGAGGAACTACATTGGCCCAATATTAAGGAGCTACCAGCATGCCTGGGAAAGTTGAGTGCCAAGGATGTGTAGATGGGGCACTAGCAGCATTGGTTACATCCATCTGCCATGGAAGCTTTTGGTGATAGAATTGGTCCTCAAATAGCCTCGATTACGGATTATACTTTTTTGTGATTAATGGTTTCTTTTCTTTACAGGGCTTATGTTTTACATTCTTGGTCTTTAATTTCTTATTTCCTTTCTCTCATATCCCTCAAGATTTATGATTTAGAGTCAGCTTGACTGAGTTCAGAGTCTAGTTGTACCACCTTTGAAAATTGGGTAGATACTATACCTCTCCAAACCATGCTTACCACTTCTGTAAAATCTAAATATTAATAGTGATGCATTTTTTGTTATAAACTGCTTGGTAAGATTATCTGTCAATGTATAGATAGATGTATTGATAGATAGAGGTAGATAACCCAGAATGCCTATAGGTACCTAGCGTAATGCACGACACACAGCACAAGTTTATTAGCGCTTTATTCATTTAGTTGATGTCTTTTACATAACTGCAAATAGTCTTGCTCACAGAGAAAAACAGGTCATCATCTTTTAACTCCCAGCCACATGCTTATACATTATCTAAAGTTTTACTTCAGATCATTTATGTCCTTCAAGGACTTTGTATCATTAATGCCAAGTACTCCTTTGGCTATTTCTCTCTAGAGAATATTCTTTAAAAATTACTATAATAATTTGGTATAAATAGATAACATATGTGTATAGTATACATAATAATGTATTTTACATTTTCTTTAGCCAAATCAGACCCTATAGTCATTTTAATTGCAGCAACAGCATATATCCTTTTTGTAAGTGGCTGTCCAGGATGGTCTCACTGTTGGAGAAAGTCGTACTGCTTTCTCCATCGGGAGAAAATGCCAAACTAGTCACATTTCCTGGCCATGGTGGGTTCATGGGGAATTGGAGAGTCAGTGAGAAGAGAGAGAAGACAGGGCCTATGTGAGGGGAACAGGCATACTCACAGTGAGTTTTATGTGCAGACAGCTAATCCATTTTTGTCTTCATAGTTTTAAAATCAAAATACTGGATAAAAAATTTGTTTAGTATGCCAGTGATCTTTGGTTCTGCATAAAGGGGGGGAAAATCCCAGAAATATGTCACATGTTCAATTTTTTTTTTTTAAAAAAACTAGACTGAAGGTAATATATTTTCTTTTCCCTGATTTTTAAAGGGATTATCCCTGCCCAGTTCTCATTCTTGCCTTTTATTTCTCATCTAGGCCCCGTCTTCACTTTCTTCTCATTGGAACATGTTTTGAGCTCAGAAATCAAATCTGAAAACCCTGCAGTGTTAAAGTGTTAAATCTGAATTGAGACTCATTACCATTTTTCCAAAAATACTCCTCATTCACAGAAAAGGCTTAAACGTAAAGACAAATTTGGAGCAATGCAGTGTGCACTCCTGATATCCAGACAGTAGTTTCTTGTAAAAGGATCAAGGGCCCCATGGAGACTGTCATGTCTGACTTCTGCTAATGCCACAGGGGAGGGAATCTTCCCTCTCAAGAACATTTGTAACATAAAATCAATTCCCATGAGGTCCGACCTGTCCCCCACACTCCTGCACCTCTTTCTATCAATTCCAGTAGGAATCTTACTGTTGAAATAGGTCACAGAGCATGCATACACAGAACCACAATTACAATTATGGGAAGTTAATGGGGTACAATTTCAGATGACAACAAAATACAGTTTCTCAGTCGGAACAGCTTGTGAAGCTTTTCACAGGCCTTTTAGACTTTAGCCTCATGGTTATATACCAGTGTTACTCTTAGTCCTGCTAATTATAGTATCTCCCCCCAACTCCCAGTTTTCCATCAAAGGCTCCTAGCTCTGGTTCCAAGTGGTAACAGTCCCAGGGTCAGCTCCGTCTCATGTCAAGCCTTGGGTTCTTTGCTGTAGGTGCTGCTGCTCTCCTTTGGGTCTGGCTGGGACAAGAATCTCTGGTCTTGAAGAGGGCATACTGCATTCTCTGCTGGTGGTGAGATTCTCATATTCTGCTACTGAATCCACTCAATTGAATGGCAACACTAGCCAATCCCATTTTGCATATTCCTGCCCACATGGCAGTCAAATTTAAGTCAAAATTAAGACTAGGAAAGCCATTTTGAACAATAAATTCTTAACACTACATCTCTAAATACCCCCCCTTTTAAATAAAGTGTAACTTAAAGGAATTAGAGCTTTTCAGAAGAATGGAATGTTTCAGAAATAGTACTAGAAATAGATAAGAGATGTATGGGTCATTTTGTGTTACTAATAGGCAAGGAAAACATGAAGGACTAATAATGTCTTGTTAAAAGGACATAAATCCAAGGTGCAGACTTTTGACCAAAGAGGCAAAGGTTTTACTCTCAAGAATAATTATCATTGTAATTTGAAGCACACTGAATTTACACACATATTGCTGTATTTTCTAAATAGATAGATAGATAAATAAATAAATAAAAGATATGCAGTATGTGTACCTTTACTCTGGGAAATCAGGTACCTTTGAATATGGCTGTGTTTTAGAGGATACCTAGGAACTGTAAATGTGTCAAGTATTCTAATAAAGCTTTGGAGCCTAACTCCAGAAAGAATTACTTCCTTACTCCATGATGCTTTGGACGTATAGCTAAGTGATGCTTTTTCTTGGAAGGGGACATCATGCGTGGAATGATGGAGGGTCAACAAAGGAGAAGAAGAATTTCAACAAGAAGTATTGATACTATGACTTCAGCAAGGGGCTGTCGTGTGTTAGAGATGATGAGGATGGCACAGAATAGGCAGAATAGGTCAGCTGTCCATACAGTTGAAGAACATCATACTCGACCTGATGACACCTAACAACAAAAACAATCATACTCTTGTTCTCCTTGGCTGACATGGTCATTGAGGTTTGTTGTTGTTGTGTACCATAGACTCAGAACCGACCCATAACTGACGCTCCAGCGAGTTTTTAGAGGCAGTTAATCACACGGGAGGAGAGTGCCCATCCTTCCACTGTGGAGCAGCTATTAAATTTGAACCACATGCCTTCAGGATTGCAAAGCAGCTTCTTGCCACTAGGTCACCAGTGCTCCCAATTACTAATCATTGAGGTTAGTAAGTTTTTATACCACACAACAGATTGTAGTGCCTGTCATGTATGCAGCTGGGTGAAGATTCATTACTTTCAGTTATAAAAAAGCTTGTTGAAGTTGATTTAGCCATACACTAGAGGCTTCCATTTATGTGAAGGTTCTAGTTATGACAGAAGCAAGAACAGCATTTCTTTTGCTTCATTTTGAGGCTCAATGTCAAGAAGACAAAGATTCTCACCACTGGGCCAATTGTCAGCATCAGGATGGAAGGTGAAGAGATTGAGATTGTTCATAGCTTTAGTTTGCTTGACTCCACAGTCAACACTCTTGGCACCAGTAGCCAGGAAATTAAAAGGTGCATTGCCATGGAAAAGTCTGCTATTAGGGACCTCTTCAAAGTACTGAAGAGTAATGGTGTCTCTCTGGAGACTAAGGTGTGTCTGATACAGGCCATGGTCTTTGCAATCAATTGTTATGCATCAGTGAGTTGGACAATGACCAAGGAGGATAGAAGGAGAATTGATGCCTTTGAGCTGTGGTGCTGGATAAGGGTATTGAGAATACCATGGACGGCTTGGAAAACAGATTCATCCTGGACAGATTTAAACCCGGCGGCTCCTTGGAGGCAAGGACTCTGAGGCTCCGTCTAACATATTTTGGACATGTTGTAAGGAGGGACAGGTCCTTGGAGAGGGACATCATGCTTGGGAGGGTGGAGAGACAGTGCAGGAGGGGAAGGCCCTCTATGAAGTGGATTGATTCAGTGACTGGGTTAATCGGAATGGGAGTGTCAGCGACACTGTACAATTGGCACAGGACAGAGTAGAGTTTAGGGCTGTTGTACATAGGGTCACTATGAGTTGCAAGCGACTCGACGGCACATAACAACAACAACAACATTTGAGGACCCACCCAAATATATTGAATATTGGCATTCAACACCAAGAACTCTTTCCTTTGTTAAGGAACAATAAAATGGCAAGACTTATAATTCTATGTCCTTATCTTTACTTGGAATAAGTGGTGATTCTAGGGTGTGTCTCCCTTCTTGGTCTTCATACCCTTATTTATGTTTCATTGTGAACTTTTTACCTCAAATTTGATTACCTTAGGCGATATAGGAGCTCTTGTCACCTAGTGGCAAGAAACTGTGTTATTATCCCAACCACATGCATTTCAAGGCCACCAGCTGCTCCACAGGAGAAGAATGGGCAATCTCCTCCCATGTGATTAACTGACTTCTGAAAACCTTCTAGAGGGTCAGCTGTGAATTGGTTCTGACTCAGTGGTACATAACACCATAACAGAATGGTATAGTTCCTAAAAAATGCCAGATTGCTGATGGTGACCCATTTGTTGGCCATAAGATCAGATCAGATCAGATCAGTGAGTTGTCACTGACATTTCAAAAAGATAGAAATTAGTGTGTTGCATGTAGTAAGAGTATGTTATTTCCTAAAACTTCTGTTTTAATTGTGTGTATGGGTGCTATGTATGACATAAATATATTTATTGATGTGGATTGTAGGGGGAAATGTTCATAAACCTTTGTTTTAGTTGATTTGAGCCTTACCAAAAAATATAATATGCTACATACAGAGAATGATTTGCAGTTCACTTGAGTACCGGAGTATTGGAGTATTGGAACAGCTGCATTATCTTTTGCTTTTTTAACACCTATCAGATCCTCCTGTGTTACAGCTATGTTCACACAAGGGTCTGTGTCTGTGTGCATTTCAGGAGCAGAGCAGTAGTAATTTGCCTGGACCACAATGTAGTTTAATACTCAGTTAGGGTTTATCAAATAACATGACTGCGTGTTTAAATTACTGTTGAGCTGCCAGGTTAAGTAATAACATAGGCTGCTGAGAGTTTTGGGGATGAAACAGATTCCAGATGATGGGCATTTAGTTGTCAGAGTTTGTGCTCCAAGAGAGCCCTTAGGCCTTCTGCAGAGTGGCTTAGGGAGCACTGCCTTTATTTAGACCTGCTCACTTGGGCACCTAGAAATGAAAGAAGTTTTGAATGTCTTTGGTATGATTCTGGGCTTGCAAATTAATTTGAAAAATGTCAATTCATTTCTATATTTCTATATATAGTAAAGCATTTTAATCCCCGACCGTCTCTGTTTTTATTGAAAGTTTATTCACCTGCGGTTTCTCTATTACTCTTTCAAACTCTCTTAAAACACCGGCATTTTCAGAGGAACTCTGGCCATTGCAAAAGTGAATTAGTAACAGAAATTAAATTTGCATATTTTAAAGTTAATTCCCAGCTAAATAAGGCTTTCATTCACCTGATGTTACCTCAATTTTGGTGGTGTGGCCTGATCAAATTTTAGGTGGTCAAGATCATTTGAAAATATATTTCTACATGAGGGAGAAATTCCTGAATATGCCCTATGCTGCAGTAATTTTAATGAATTTGATCTTCTTGGCCAAAGGGAACAAAATTAATTTGTACTCTCAAATGCCTCACTTCCTCATAATTTTCTTAGTGGTTAATGCTTGAGGCCCTTGGAATCAGACAGTCCAAGACCCTAAATCTCATGCTGCTACTTCTTAGCTGTGTGACAGGCAGCATATTTCTTAACTTCCCTGATCTCCATCTTCCTCATCTGCAAAATAGGGATGATAAGAATGCTTACCTCAGAGTTTCACAACTCTGTAATCACAGATTGTTCCAGACATTTTGTAGGTGTTTAACAACTGTTATTCTTTGTTTCTTCTGGAGAAGAATTTCTTTTTATAACAATTATATAGGATCATTCTGTAGAAACTGTAAACATCCCACACACACAAAGGAAACCCCACAGTCATCAGCTCAGTGATCCGCCTTCAGGTTTCAGATGCAGCAAATCTTTATGGAAGGAGCCTGCCCGTGTTTCTCTCTACAGAGTGCCTGGTAGACTAGAACCAGCAATCTTTGGATTAAATACTATAACTAGTAAGTTCTTTGAGAATAAAAACATCTCTGCCGTCTCTCTCCATAGTGAGCTGTGGTGGCAAGGTGGGTACAGGTGGCACTGCTAACTGAAAGATGAGCAGCAAGAAGCCACCAGCTGCCCCACAGGAAGGACAATGGCCACTTGTCCCTCCTGACATGTTACAGCTGTGGAAACCCGATGGAGGGTTGCTACAAGTTGGAAGCAACTTGTCAACCTAGGGCTTTGGGTTTTGCTTTCTCTCTTTCCTTTGTAACATTCCACAGTTAGTTCTCCATGTACAACTTATACAGAAGGTGCTTTAATGCAAGATGTTGACCATTTAACTGTGATGGATGGAAAAATGTGCAAACTTTAACAAACAATGACTTCTTTTTCTTTCACCCCAGGGCTACCATGTAGTTTTGGTGTTACAGACAGCAGCATCTTCATAATTAATTGGTGTGCATTTAGAAGAAAATAATCTAATATGTTCTTATAATGGGTCATCTCAGATATCAAAACATCCATTTCAAAGAGGGGAGAAGACTTCGTAATCCCAGCTGTTTGTAATGTGTTTCTGGAGCCGGCATTGTTTGCAAAAGGAAAATATTTGAACTTGGCATTTGCCTAAGTTTCCCTTCATGATGTACTTATTTCTAGGGGACAGAACTGCTTTGGGGCAAGAATAATTAAGAACGAACATATCAGTCTTTTGAAGAACTGTTTAAAAACGAAAGCTAAGCTGTTGCTGAAAATAATACTTTAAATTCACTAGTCTCCCTCCAGAGTAATTTTTGAACTTTGAGTACTCAGCATTTATTTTCTAATTGCAACTGGATAGTCTGTTCTTGCTTGTTCAGCCAAGGTTAAATAAAGAGCTAAGAAATTACTTAGCCAGTCCTCTTAAATGGCTAGATTTTGACTGGAGCCATTTAGAATTCACTGGATCTTTCTATACTTTACATTCTGTATAATTCCATTGTTTCCACCTTGATTTTAAACGTTCAGATGCGTCTGTTTCACTTTAACTTCCTCAGATAGTACTTTCACACAAGCCTGGCATGCTATCGAAACAATTCTTGTTTTGCTATCAAAACAATTCTTGTTTTGCGTACTGTTTTTCATGGGGCTGTGAGCCTGTGTCTAATTCTTTTCAGTCTGACATTTTTTAGGGTCCCTGCTGCTTCAGTCTTTAAAGTTGAATGTTTTGCTGTTGTTACTGTTGCTATTTCCTTTTTGTTCCCTATGCTTCAGACTTTCTCTTTTTAGTAGAACATTTGACATTTTTATAGTTATTATCTTAATGTGCATCAGAAAGCTGTATGATTTAACATGCTTTGGACAACCAAAAATGCAAACTACTCCCTTTTAGCATGAGAGACTAAGAAAAGTTAGCCAATCTACTGAGTGGGTGATTTCAAAATAGCACCATTTTCCCAGATCTGTTTGCAGTGATCCCCTCTCACACCCCCCATAGGTTAGTCTATGACAATCTCACATGTATGTTGAATCAATTAGAATGGATATGTTCCAAATCTTTGGTGTATCTAATACCCTTAATGAATGGTGAGAAACTTTGATTATGGATACTTTTGGTACCAACAGTCAGGACATTGGGACACATATAGCATGGGGAAAGTCTGTTGTCAGGAATCTCTCTTAAGTCCTTAAGAGCAATGATGTCAGTTTAAAGAATAAGGTGTGGCTAATTCCAGTCAGTGCTTCTGAGAGCTGGACAGTGAATGAATATGCCAGGAGAAGAATCGATAGATTTTGAATTGGGGTGATGGAGAAGAGTGCTGAATAGCTCATGGACTGCCAAAAGAACAAGCAGATATGTCGTAGAGAAAGTGCAGCCAGAATGTTTTTTGGAGGCAAAAATGGTAAAGCTTAATTTCACATATTTTAGACTTCTTGGAAAGTGACATAATTCTTGCAAAGATTGAGGGTCAGTAAAGGAGAGGAAGACCCTCAATGAGATGGACTGTGGCAATGGGCTCAAATGTGTTGAGGATGATAAAGATAGCGCAGGACAGGACTATGTTCAGATCTGTTGTTCATAGGATTGCAATGAGTCGGAGTCTCCTCAATCAAACTTAACAACAACAAACAAGAATGAAAATTTCCATCCCGCATACTTTGGGCATGTTGGTGGGAGGAGCCAGTGATTGGAAAAAAGACATCATGCTGGAAAAGGTAGAGGGAGGGAGGAAAAGAGGGAGAGAGAGAGAGAGAGAGAGAGCACTTCAACAAGATTAATTCATACAGTGGCTGTAAAAATGGACCTGAGCATCTCAGAGATAGTGATGATGGCACAGGACAGGGCAGGGTTCAGATCTGTTGTTCACAGGGTTGCTGCAAGTCATAGTTGATTCAGTTGTATCTAACAACAATAGTGAAAATAATTGAAGTTGTCAAGGATTTTATTTCTCTGACATGCAGTCAATAAATCAAAAGATGTATTGGCATGGGGAAACCTGCTGTCAAGAACCTCTTTAAAGTGGTAAAGTTCAAGGCTGTCTAAGGAGCACCTGATCCACACCATTCTATTTTCATTTGTGTTGTCTGCTTAAAGATGCTCCTTTAGAGGCAAGGAAACTTTGGCTCACATACCTTAGGCTTGTTATCAGGAGTCCTTGGAATAAGATGTCGTGCTGGGGAGGACAGAGGGTCAGCAAGAGAGGAAGACCCTCAACAACATGGATTGACGCCATGACTGAAACAATGTGCTTGAGCATTTCAGAAATCATGAGGATGGCACAGAACAGGAGGAGGTTTCAATCTGTTCACAGGTCCTTATGAGTCCTTATGATAATCATACATCAGTGCACTGAAAGGAATAAAAAAATGCAGAACAATTGGGTTTTTACTGTAAAGGGGCAGGCTAAAATCTTAAAATACTTTTATGAGTGACTAACCCAAGTAAGTGAGTTTTTGGCAAAAAAAAAAAATAAAAAGGAAATATTTTTATAGCAGAGGTATAATAGAGTAGATAAGTGGAAAGAACTTGGCCTTTGGAGTAAAACAGACCTGAGTTTACATAATGATTGCTCCATAAAAGAATTGTAATACTCTGAGACTCAGTTTCCTTATCCATAATAGGGGATATTGATATCTACTCTGTAGAATTACTGTGAGGATTAAATGTGTAAAGTAGCTATATCATTCAATTTAGTGTCTAATACATAGTAGACATTTAATATATAGAAATATGTTTCCTTCTGATCCCAGAACTCTTTTCTTTTTAAAAATTTCAGTTCAAGGAGAATTTACAAATTCAGAAACTCTCTTCTTTTTATGGAATTTGCATATTCTGATACCCCAAGTCTTATTTTTAATTCTTTACAGAAATAAAATTTTATGATTCTCTAATAAAGCCAGTTTTTTACATTTAACCATTTTCGTTTTCTGCTGTCATATTCTATAGGAATATGTTCAGCAAGTAGAGCAAGTAGATTTACTTAGTCTCATCCAGTGATGTAACAAGAATGCAACATGGTAATATAGCATAAGAACTGATTTGTTATATGTACTTGCTAAGTGGGGAGGTCACTTCAGATGGTACTCTGAGTTCAGGTATTTTTTTTTAAGGATTTCTAAGAATAGTGCTTTTCATAATATGTGAATGTTAAAATTGAGGTTAACTTGTTCCATACAGATATGCTTGTGGAATACAGATAGATCATTAGCTATCCCAGAATCCAGCTCCCGATATTGCAGGGACTCCTGGCAAAGATGATCATTGTTTAGGAGGTAAAGATCGTAATAGAGAATGATCATACCTGCAGAGACTGGGGTTGGCTAAACTACTTTCTGAGTAAAAAGATACGTACACACATACACACACCCCTTTGTGTACATATGTAGTATTTACGCATACCTACGCACAAGAGGAAGAAGGAAGGGTATCAATTTAAAATACTTGTATCTTAAAAAAAAAGATCTGAAGAGGCCTTCAGTAAAACCACACGATTATATTAAAAGAGAAAATCTCTAAAACGGTAGGGATGAGTAATCTATTAAAAGCAGACTTTTCAGTCACTGTTATGAGATTTCCCTTATCTGAATAGTACTTTTCCTGAAGCCTCAACTTTCTGCAATGTTGCTAAGAACCAGTCAGTAAGTATCAAAAGGTATGTGGAGAATTAATGCAGATGTCACATGGACCTCCAAATTCTCCTTAATTCCCTTTTCTAAATTTTTTGTTTATCTGAGAACTTTCCCACCAAGTCTTCCTGCCTACAGAAGTCAGATGAATTTACCTACTGAAAAAAAGTAAGCTGCACCTTGAGGTACCGCTACATCACGGTCCCAAAAAATGACAAGTAAGCCCCTGACAAGGGACAAAAAAATCCCAAAAACTTGAGAAAGCAAAGCAAAACAAACAGAAAAGTCTGATAGTTACAAATGATGGCATGTAGCATTAGACAGAATATTATTTGGTGGTAGTTGTGAGTCGTCTACGACTAGACGACACTTAACAACAACAGTTGTCATTGTTGATGTCACGGAGTTGACGACCACTGATAGCACCCTGGGAACCACTAATGTGAACCTTGTTCAATTTTCACACTCTCCAGTATGCTTGAACCCAATGTTACCAGCACTGTGTGAATTCATCTTGTTAAGTTTCTTCCTGGGCAATTTTTCAACACAGAGCATCAATTCTTGTTAATAATGGTGATCCTGAGTTATTGAGACATAGGCGGTGTGATAGCCAGTGTATTCTAGCTAAATAATTATACAATGTGCCATTTCAGAAAGGCTTTTTTTAATTTTTATTAAATTTTATTAATTTTAATGAACATTTACAGAGATTTTGGATTTCCATTCATTCATTGTTGCACTATTTTCTCTACCCCCCCCCAGTTCGTTCGTTCCTCTTCCCCCCCTTGAAAGTCTGTTTTAATTGTCCCATTGCCACAGTGTTTGTCAAAGCCAGTTCTGATTAATCTCCTTTTTCAGAGTCTCCTTTGCCATTCCTTATCACTCTTCCCTGAGAGACACTTCACCCTGATTCATAAGGAAAAGGGGATGGCATATTCTCTTAGCTACTTCCTGCTGAAAAGGGATGCTGTAGGTTTCAGGGTGAAGATCTTCTCTCACTACTCTAAAGGGCACCTTTGGCAATAGGAAACACTTAGACTATTGTGGAGATTGATTTTGTAATTTAGATGCACTGTTATCAATTGTGCTTAGCCATACATGTGTTCATATCCTTGAAGATGTATCATGGAGGTGTTGCAACTCAGAAAGGCTTTAGGCCCCATTTGCTAAAATAAGAAAAGGTGGCACCTCGGGAATAAATGTCAAATACATAAGCATTTGTTGTTGTCAAGTGCTTTACAACTCATAGCGACCCTGTGTACAACAGCTCTGAACCCTGCTCTATCCTGCGCCAACTTCATCTTCTCCAACACACCTACCCCCATTTCCTTAGTCACTGAGTCAATCCATCTCCTTCAGGATCTTACTCTCTTGTGCTGTACCTACCCCTTTCCAAGCATGATTTACTCACATTAAAATACAAGGATTTGTGAGCATATATATATGTGTATATAGTAGGCAGACTTTGGTTCCGCCTGATGAAGCATATTGGAGCTTTAAAATCTTGATTGTCTCAACAGCCAGCCTGATGTTGTGCCATTCTTTAGGACTAGCCTGGCAATTGACTGTCCGTTAGAATGAACTCTGTTTGTCTTTGTCTCACAGAAGAAGCAGGATGGAAGCAACACAGTTATTTTGGCAGGAGCACTAACATTAGTAGTAGCAGCAGCATCAATTACTATTTAATGAGCCACATTCTCCCCACTGCCTCTTTCAAGCCACCAGGGTACCATTTTGTGCAGTAGAGTGATAAATCAAATGGTGCTCTACTGGGCTGAAAGAGTAACTGCATCACCCTTAGAGTTCAACTTATTACCTATGACTTAGAGAAGCTTAAGCGGAATAAAAGCCACTCGGTGCCACCAGAATGTAAGATTTTTGCCAGAAGTACCATTTCCCCATTATTTTATAGGTCAAAGTGGACATCGACCATTGCTTCCATTAACAAGAGGTGGCCCAAGGGCACTTGATGTTCATTCCCTCCTAATGGCCAACTTCAAAAAGTGAAGAATAAGAAGATCCCTAACATCCTTTCTAACTTTGATTTCCGCCGCCCCCCCCCCCGCTTACTCCATTTATTCATTTAGTTGGGATTTATTCCCAGGATCTTTTAAAATATTTTAAGTGATTTTACATAATTAAGAGAATATTAATAATAATAATGCTTGAAAACAAGAGTGCCTGGCTCCTTTGAATACATTATGTGTATGTGCAGTTGGTTGAGAATGCTAACATGGCAGAGAAATTGATACATGAGGTCAAGTAAAAAAAGTGCTGTGAAAACAACAACAAACATATTCTAGACATACTGCCTGGTTCTACCCACACGCAATAGTTTTTAAATTCCCATCCTAAATTAGCCAGTTTATTAATTGACATTTACTTTAAAATGTTGAAACATCCAGAGTAAGATATTTCATGACAATAAATACTTACATTCTTCTTAAAGGTGTGATATTTTTAATTTTACATAGTTTGCTAATTCAGATTAATACAATGATTAATTAAGTGAATCAACAGATTGTATTGATGGACACATTAAAAATTTGGAGTATATATTACAAATCTGTTTAAAAAATGCATGCTATTCATTCATTCATTCACAAGTTATATGCCATTCCATGGATATTCATGAAAATGTTAAGAAGATATTAGCAATGGTCCAAAGTAGGATCTCTTCCCTGACAGAGAAAGTCTGTCCTAGTTAATTTCATAATTTGGTCAATAAAATACAAATGCAGTTATCCTTGAAGCCAAATTAACTCAGAGTTAAATAAAAGTAATGTTACACATGTGAGATTAGTCTCTATAGAGTTAAAATGAGTGGCCTAAAGATCGCAGTCAAAGAGAACAGTTCAAGTCCCAGAGTCATAGTTTTAGAAAAGAAAATTTCAGGTGCACTTGACTGTTGTGGCATCCCTTCGAGTCTTTCTGATGCTTCATGACCAACGTACTAAAACTGAAAATTACTGTTAAGAGCCAAAAAATTGGACAACTCTCCGCTGACCCACCAGAGAGTTTTCAGAGGCTGTAAAGAGCACAGGGAAGATTGCCCTTCTTTATCCCAGGGAGCAGCTGAGAGCTTTAAAACTCATGCCTTTGGGTTGGCCACATAGTGCCTTACCACTAAGCCACCAGAATTCCCTAAATTACCCAATAAGCAAGGTGTGCATGAGTCTACTTTTAGCTGCCCAGCAATCTGCAATGCACAATTTCGTATGTCCCCCACTTTCTGGAAGAGGTGGTGAACTTGCTCACCACACATTACCAGCTAAACACAATTAAACCCATGGTTGCCGTCAATCTGAACACTGTGACACTGATGGGTCAAATGTGATAATGGTGACCCATGCTGGACAGTGTTTGGTGGAGCTCCCTGATTAAAACAAGCATGGAAGCAGGAGGGGCACCCACTTCTGAAATAGCTTGCCTCTGGAAACCCTATGAACTTGGAGAAATGATGAAAGTTATACAAGTGCTCAGGTTTTTCATTCATAGGGTTGCTATGAGTTGTCTACTACTCGACAGCACTTAACAACAACAACAACATACTTGTTTGAGGCAAGACTTTGTGTACTGCATTTGCTGGTTAATCTGCCCCTGTATGTGAGTCTCAGACATGGTTAGAAGATCAAGCTGACTTTATGCATATTATTAACATCTTTCCTCAAGACAGCTTTGTGTCCTTAGGTGCACTGCTTCAGCTATGTCTATGGAAAAGTACAAAATTAATTATCAGAACACATACATCAAGAATTGAACACTTCCTGGCTTGGCTTATTAGTAGGAAAATTATTTTTTTCAAAACTTTGAAAAATATTTCTCCTTGGCTTCAGTATCACTAATAGTTTCAGAATCACCTTTGTTCTCATATATGTAGTATGAAAACCTTTTGGATTTTGTCAAACTTTGTGAAAATCAGTAACATTAATTTGAATTCAGGATACCACATATTTACTTACCAGCCTCAATGCTTAATTTAAATTCATTTTGCTGGCGAATGAAGACTCAGATTTGGATTATATGAATAATGACGACACAGCCATTTGCTTCTTAGCGGTTTGTTTCCCATTGTACAGACCAGTTGGAAAATGTGCTTATGTGTTTCATAACGTGTTAAGAAAATTAATTAACATAATCTGCAAGCTAGTATATATCCAAGTAAAAACACCCTGACCACCTTAAAAACTATTTCCCTATTGGCTCTGAACTTGAAATTCTTTTTTCCCTTTTCGTATCAACAGTTTCCATATATTGAACCGAGGGTAGCATATTTCCTGTGGTTTTCAGGTGGTTCCCAAGATTTGTCATTCTGATTTATAACACCCAATGCAAATATTTCAGTGACATGGTAAAAAGTGTATCAGGATACCTTTCCACTGAGTCTCAGAGTTCACTCGGTGGCCTTTTGTGAGTCAATGTCTCAGTACCACAAAATTCCAAGCAAAGTACATTAGACTGATGAAGTTTTCCTTTCATGTACTCTCTATAAATTACATTAAAAAGAAGGATTGGCTTTCTCTTAATTTGTAGCTATTTAATCGCTTTCACAAAGAAACAATAAAGTGCATGAAAAGAAGGCTATTATATTGGGGGGAAAACTCGATGTGTAAGCATCATGCTCCATGCTTCTACGTAGTACAGTGACTATTTCATGACTGTCGCTCAATTAATCTGCAAAATGATCTGGTTACACTACATAGTCTTTTCAGTTCAGTCTAACTCCAACTCATTATGTTTTGTTTCTAAAATAAATATTATTTTTAAAAGTTCCACACTCTTAGTGGGGTTTTTTCCTCAAACTAAAAACTAGGCAAATAAGGAAATAGATGTTTCTATTGTATGTTTATGTGAAGTTAATCTTTCTTAGTTTGTCTTTTGTTTCAGGTCGCTTGTTCTAGTCAAAAGACCACTGATGAGGCATTTATCAGGATAGTAAGGCATTAAAAGTTTGAACTGAAAGGTTAACTTTAAAACATGTATCCCGTCCAAGCATACAAGTAGACACATGCATTCACTTAATCCCCCCGACCTCCTCTGGAGAGTTTTTATCTGATGAATATCCCACAAAGGGCATGTTAGTTAGCTACCATGGTTTCTCTTTAGGACATATATGTTTCTGACTGTGGTCATTTGTGAAATGAAATTTTAGCAGGTGTGATTAATCAGATTTGTTCAAGAAAGCTACTGTTCTTCACCTTCCACAGCATAACACTTTAATAATAACAGGTTGTTCTTTTGGTGAAATGATCTGTTGACAATAATCTTTATTCATGTGCTCCCAGTTAACATCTTTTCTTCTGTTCTGGTAAGCACTAGCTGCTGGTTTCTTTTGCTCCTTGTCTCAGTTGCAGCAATCTTCATTGTCTTCTTGGGAGCTGCCTCGAAGGCAGTCTTTCTGTTTCAGTCTGTCTGCTGTCTCTCTGTCTCTCTCTCCCTCCCTCCCTCTCCCTCCATCTCTCTCTCCGTGTCTCTCTTTCTCTGTCATACATTGTTATGTTTTCTTTCCTGGCTCTAGAATAAACAACCATCCATGACTGCGAAGTTCTGGGACCACATTGAGATGACTGGCTGATAAACTGTGTACAGACAAGATCTAATTGCTTAGTTCCACACCGGAGTGGTTGCATGCATTTCTGTCTCAGAAACTGACTTAGAAACAGTTTAGATTAGGAAGCTTACATAGAATAAAACTTTTTTCTCATCTCTCCATACTTATTTTTCTCAATACCAGGTACATTTACGTGTGTACATGTTGCACATTGGGAAATTAGCACAGTCATTTCTTCAACTGAAATTAAGTAATAGCCAGTAATAATGTGATATATCTGTAATGGTGATAAAAATTAATTATAATAGTAATAATTACAGTTTATAGAAAGTTGACTTTATGCCAGATTCTAGATTGTCCACAGGAGCCCTCTAGTGTGATCATTAAGTACTTGGGCGCTAAGCAAACTGTTGGCCTTTAGAACCCACCCGGGGACTCTCAGTGGAAAAGACATGGTGATTCGCTCCCATTAAGACTGCAGCATAGGGTGCCCTAAGAGGCTGTTCTCCTCTGTCATATGGGATCAATATGAGTAGAAAATTGACTCAACAGCATCTAACAACAACAATAGGAGCCCTGGGGGCTTACAGTGTAAGGACGGGGCTGCTAACTATGAGGTTGGCAGTTCGAGTCCTCTAGCTTCTCTATAGGGGAAGAAAATGGACAATCTTCTCCCATTAATATTACAGTCTCTGAAACCCAGTAGAGTTGGGTTGCTGTGAGTTAGAACTGGCTGTACAGCAGTGGGGTTGGGGTGGCTTTTGGGGGAACAATTCATCAGTGTAGAATAAAACCTCAACCTCACTGCTGTCAAGTCAGTTTTGACTCCTGTCAATCCTCTATTGGGTTTCCAAGGCTGTAAATATTTACGGGAAGAAACTTCCCATCTCTCTCCCATGGAGCAGCTGGTGGATAAGGTGAGCAGCCCAACGTGTTGGGCTTGGACACTACACCATCAGAGCTCTTTTGAACAAAAGGTCCTTTATATCTATTTTTTTTTAAAGGTTAAGCAAACAAACACAAAAGCACAGTTTATGATCTGTGTTACTATTGAAATATGAGCAGAGGAATTTGGTTTATTAGGTAAGAGCATAAGAGCAGTTACTAGAATTATTATTTTAGGTTCTTCGAATCCTTGCTTAATAATTCTGCCTTAATGATTTTTAATGATTCCTGAAAACCCCCTCCACGTGGTTCAGCACCTTTATCTGTAAATAGGTAGAATTCGGGCCAGCACAGAGGAACTGCACGGGCTGCACCACCAAGCCCACACAGCTGGATCTGCAGTGTTCTCCAGTCATGATCCAGTCAGCCTCATGGGCCTGTGGTGAGAAATAGAAACAACGATGCTTGAAAAATGCTTAGACAATGTCTAGCACATTGTACACTTTGGGTAAACATTTACTGTTATTACAATATGATAGAGTAAGTGAAGAGAGACTTTCTTTACAGAAAAGAGGATTCATGAAGGTTTTTCATGAAACTTGGGCCCCTTTCTCATTAATTCTACTACTGCAAGTGCTAAAATTTGTGAAAAAATGAAGATGTGGTTGCTAGGAGAGCTCTGGTATTACATAGTAGCACTGCAATACTTGTTTCTAAACAAACTAAATGGTTAGCACACGTATTTTAGTACCATCAGGCTGATGGCCTTCAAATCCAGAATCTCAAGCATTAGGACCTGTAGAATCACTGTTAGATTTTTAAATCTCAGTTCAGTGTTGAAGTGCCAAGAGAAGAATACTAATTCAGCTGTAAAGTTCAAACCTCTTAAAGAGAAAGGAACTAGACAAGGGAAAGGTGATGATAAATTTGATATGGAATTAGAGGTATTAGCTAATGAAATCTCCAGGTGGAAATGTTGATGTGGCAGGTGGAAATTGATGTCAGAGCCTAGGGAAAGGATTCATGTCCAGCCAGAGAGATTCACAAGTTACCCACGTGTGGCTTTGAGTGTGAAATTTTGGGGGCTGCCAAAGTTTGCCTTGTAGAGAAATTACAAATGTTGCTCATTTAGCAACACCTACATTTGAAAGTATGGCTGGAGAAGTGGTTTCTTTCTACGGACAATCAAGGGAGAAAGGAGTTCTAAGAATGAAGACGTTGTTATCTAGTACAACTCATAGTGACCCTATAAACAGCCGATCTGAACCCTGCTCTAAGCCACCATATTGGTTCACCTAATTGGGTTATCTTTCTCTCATTCACTGAGCCTCTGTCTTTTCAAGCATGATGTCCCTTTCCAAGGAATAGCCTCACCTAGTTACATGTCCAAAGTATGAAAGACGAAGCTCCACCATCCTAGCTTCCAAGGAGCTCACCGTGGGAGCTTCACCTTTTCCAAGACCTATTTCTTCTTTTGGTAGTCCATGAGTTATTTCGTATTCTTATCCAGCATCACAACTCAAAGGCATCATTTATTCCATCATCTTTATTTATTATCCCTCTCCTGCTGTATAGCAAGTGTTTGAGAAGACCATGGCTAATCAGGCGCGCCTTGGTCTTCACACTGACATCATCGCTCTTCATCATTTGTCCCTGATAGCATACCTACCAAACGCAGTATGTTTCCTCATTTCCTGACTGCTGGTACCAAGGATGTTGATTGTTGATCCAGGCAAGATGAAATCATTGACAGCTTCATTCCTTTCTCCATTTGTCATAATGTTGACCATCGGTTCTGTGGTGAGGATGATATAATTCTGTATAAATGCTTCAGAAGAGTGTCAGAGGACGGGGACTGAAATAGAAGTCTGGTGATTTGAAAGTTATATGTGACTTTCTAGTAGCCATAGTGACAAGTACTTCCAGTAATGTTTTCTGATTGAGTGAGAGACGAAGGTGTGGAGACACCAATTGTATTCTTCAAAAATTAAATGTTGTAAAGAGAGTCATTCATAAAAAGGGAGAATCTCAAAACTTTTTAGGTTGTAATAATAAATACATTAATAAACCAAACCAACTTTTAGTCAGTTCTACTTCATGGTGACACTCCGTTTGGTTTCAGAGACTGTAAATCTTAATGGAGGACTCTCCATCTTTCTTCCGAGGAAACTGACTGGTGGGTTTGAACTGACGACCTTTCATTTTGCAGCCCCCATACTTAACCTCCTTTGCTACAAGGCTTTCTTTGACAGAGTTGAATGAGCAAGTGGAGAGACAAAATCGAAACATAAAAAGAAAGCAAGACTAAATCATCAGTCTAAAACTGACAGCAGTCTTATCAAGAATGGACTTTTTTTAATCCACCCAGACATCGGAACATGGAGATGAAGGATTCTGATTGGTTTATGAGTCGGTGTGTGGCTTTTCTAGCTCCTTAAACAGTGAGTTTCAAACAGAGCTCACGTTTTTAATGGCCTTGCCAGCTAGAGACCCAAGCTCAGCAGTTTCTAGCTCTTCAAGGGCAAAAAGAGCCAGTCATCAGTATTAATTTTCACTCTTAGAGAAAAAGACTACAGAAAACAGTCCTTGGGTCTTACTTCTCTTTTGGCAGAAGGGCTCCTCATGGTTTGTTGATGATTCTTTTCTAGTATCCATGCCAATGTTCTTGTAAACATCACAGAAAAAAAAAAAAAGCCCTAAACCCACATCACAAAAAGATGAAAGCCCCTACTTAATTTCTGGTAAAAAAAATAATAATTGAGTTAAAGGCATGTGAGATTAAGAGAGATAAGGAGGTCTGTGATCATAACTTTGGTTTTGACAGCAAGGCCCGAAGAGAGCACAAAGTTTAACAAATCAGCAGTGAACAAAAGAAGGTGGATGGAAGGGGGGAGAAGCCCCCAAAACTCACTAACTCAAAACCTACACCTTGACGGTTACCATCTCTTTAGTTTATGGCTTATTTAGCTTTCAGTTTTATATGTGATCAAAAGTTAAAGTTTGTGGATTACACAATCTTTTGTTTGCCCTTGTTGATGGATTGGTTCCTGCTTTCCTGGGTTTTTAATGGAAACAATTATATCATATAAGAAACTATCTCGCTTGATTCTATTCTCTGGCATCATATATGGAAAAATACAGCAGTAAGTTGAATTGTCTGCTAGAAACTGGCCTTTAAAGGAGAATATAAGAGGCAGAAAATGTGCAAGTGTATACTTTAAGGTTCGAGAGAGAAAGGGAGGTGGGTGAGTAAGGAGGGGAAGAGTGAACTCACATTCCAGTTTGGAAGATTATTTACAATGTTCGAAAAGAAAGTTCCAGTTACCTCGGAAGTGCAGTGTAACTCCTTTGAGGTCCTTTAAATTTGGATTATAAAATTCAACAGTGATTTCAGATTGTCAGAAGATGGTGTCTGATTTTGGCTGTATTGTCAAAGTGGAACTTTCTGGCTAATTGAAGCTAAAACATATCGCTTTTCCCTGTGCAACTGGAATGAGAATTTCAGGCATAAAATGTATCTTCTGTGATGTTCAGATGGAGCAATCCCATTTAAACAGAAACAATATTTTTTAAAAAAGGTTTTTTAATGTTAAATTAAGGAAATTACCCCAGTTTCCACTCTCCCTTGATTGTGAAGCCTAGCCTCCCTAACTTGAGTTGGTAAGGACTAATATCTTTGTCCTTTGTTCTACACAGTAGATGTGGCCTTGAAAGCTATATTTGAGATAAATTTTCAGATTGAAAAATAATTGAGATCCATTCAAATGGCTTAAGAGTTAAAGGAATTTTATCATTAATCCTCTTCTACAGTTATCTGACCCTGTTGGTAATGGTCACCCTGACCCCAGGTACACACACACTCAGTCATTTTCTTAGTTTCTCCTTTGCTTTGCTGTTGTAGTTTGTTGTGTTAGATCAGGAGACCTTAAATAAGAAATTCATTCTTTTGAACTACAGAATTTAACGATACTCCTTCCCCCCCCCGCCCCCCAAGCAACCATCCTCCTCTGCTTCAAGGCCAGCCCCCAGGGAAGGCTGGACAGACACCACTGAGGACTGCTGGTGTTTGCAACCTCTGCAGCACATGCACGGATGCTTGGTGGCACAGTGTTTAAGGACGACATTGCAAAACTAGAGAGGGGTGGTGTGAACTCACAGTAGGAGAAAGATGTGGCGGTCTGTTTCTATCAAGATTACAGCGTGGAAATGCATGAGGCCGTTCTGCTCTGCCCACCAAGGTCACTGGCAGCCCGAATTGACTCTCCAACAGTTGCATTTTTGGTTTTCAGTGCATGTATGAGGTCTCTACTTGCCTTCCCTCCCCTGGACAGAGCAGACTGGACCCTGTTGTTACTGTTAGGTGCTGTTGAGTTCACTATGACTCATTGTGACTCTAGGAACAACAGAGCTGAACCTTGTTCTATCCTGTGCCATCCTCACAATCTCCATCATGCTGTAGTGATTGTTAGATTCACCATGTCAGTCCATCTTGTTGAGGGTTGTCTGGCCTCTCCTGCTAACGTGGCCAGAGTATGTGAAATGAAATGTCATCATTCTTGATTCTAAGGGACATCGTGGTTGTACTTCCTCCAAGACAGATTTGTTTGTTCTGTTGGCAGTCCAGGTATAGCCAGTACTCTTCACTAACACCATAGTTCAAAGGCAGTGATTCTTTCTCAATTTTCCTTCTTTATTCATTATCCAACTTCCAGATGCATGAGAAGCAATTGGAAACACCAGGACTCGGATCAAATGCCTTTAGGCTTTAACTGATATCATTGTTCTTTTGGACTTTGAAAAGGTCCTTGACTGGGTTTTGGGGGTTTTGTTTTTTTGCTAGACTATCGAAAGGAAACTTCGCTGGGTCAAACTTTCACAGGCTGACATTCTCCTAGAATTACTCTTGCATGCCCCAAGTGTATTCTGTAGGTTGTTAAATACTCTCAGTATCACCTTCAGTGAACCCATGTTGTGTGTTTGGTTTTATGACCAATTTGAAAATAAAACATAAAGAATGAACATGTTTTAACAAGGTTCCAGTTATAAGTGCACTAAATGCTCATTTTAATATCATTGTCTCTAAATGAATATACTCTCTACATTTGCAGCTAGCATTGTAAACTTTAGTTGCTTCATCCTGATTGTTAACCTAATGTACAATGAGTTCTTGTAAGGTGTTAAAAGTATGCTGGGCACTAGGGGTACAGAAGTGAAGCTAGATTGCTTACCCCACAGGAAACTTCCAGAGGGAAATGAACAGTAGGTGCTGAATGAGAAATGTTCAGGCCACACAATAATCTTATGTAAACCAATGAAATCAAGTCATTTATTAGGCAACACCAGGAAAGAAAGACCATTGTCTACAATTCATCATTATGACCCTAGATAATGCTGTAGTTTGTGCTGCAAATAAAATAAAAACTTTTGCTTGAATATTTCATTTTAGTAAAAAGCTAGCTGCAGTATAAGTCCTCCATCAAAGCGAGGATTCAAGCCCAATCCCACTTGACCATGTGTTGGAAATTGAGCTGATGTTTTGACTTCTGATCTCCAAGATCTTTTTCAACTGCAAAATTCCATGACTCCATGGAATCGTCCATCGCTTCCGAGTAAGAAACTGGAGAGTACAAAAATGGAACAGCAAAACCTAGATTTAAAAAAAGAAATTAAGTGAATGATCTCAATAATGACTGTAAGATCTGTTTTTAACTCTGTTAATTCAACAAAAATGGAACAGCAAAACCTAGACTTAAAAAAGATATTAAGTGAATGGTTTCAATAATGACTTTAAGATCTGTTTTTAACTTTGTTAATTTGACTCATTGCCATCAAGTTGGAACCAACTCCTAGTTGACTCTCCAGTAGGTTTTCAGAAGCTGAAAATCACACAGGAGGAGATGCTCATCTTTTTTGCATGGAGCATATGGTGGATTCAAATCATCTGCTTGGCAGTTTTGTTGACAGTCAAAGGCCATAGCTTTTAATATGGATTATACGTCAACATAAATAAAACTGAATTCCTCACAATAAGCAACATCATGTAAATGGATAAAAAAAATTGTAGTTGTCAAAGATTTCATTTCCCCCACCTCTATTTATTTTTAGATTTGTTTTTCTCCTGGGTAAGAAATATTCTGGGGCAGTATATACCAAAAGATTTCATTTTAACTTGCCTTTACACTCAGTGTCCGGGGAAGTAGAAGCAAGAAAGCCACATGAGGGATTTCACTGAGCACATCTATTGCAAAGACTTCTTTAAGGTGCTTAAAAAATGAGGGAATCACTTTGAGAACTAATTCATGCCTGACCCAAACCATGGTCTTTCCAGTCCCCTCACATACATGTAAAAATTGGATAAAGAATAAGAAAGATCAAAGATAAGTGCATGTCTTTGAAATATGTTGGCAAAGAATGAATAATGTACTTTGGGATTACTAGAGCCAGAAGGCTTCTTAGGAAGAGAAGATGGCAAGAAAGCCCTCATCTCACATACTTTGGGTATGCTATCAAGAGGATATCCGTTCGAGGATATAATGCTTGTTAAAGCAGAGAGTACCCCAGTAAGAAGACTGAGAGGATGGTGAGGATGGATGGCTAAGGACAGGGCCGTGTTTCATCCTGTTGGACAAAGGTTTATTGTGAGTCAGAACCAACTCAACGGCCCCTAACAGCAACGTCGTCCATTTTCCGTGAGAGATATAAGACCAGTAAAAGTGGTTTGCACACTAATTTTGCTGTTTTCTTTTCACTCCACCTACCAACTACACAGCGTCTGCTTTCCAAAATTAGATTGCCGGGCCCACGACCTGTGTCTGAACTGGGCAAATAACATAGCAGTCCCCACCTGGAATGAAAGAATGTTTGTATGATCTGTTAATGGCTGTGTGGAACTATATCTCTATATGAGTCTATTTATATTTTAGACATCCCATATTCATTTAGACTTGAACTGATCCCATGGTAAAAGAGCCTGGATAAAATATGATTTTTGATAAAGCACTCCCTTGAATCAGGGAAAATGAACTCTTTTAGTTGCCTAAAAGACTAGTAATCTATTACTTTGGAGGGTTGTGGAGAAATCTGATTATAAAGTGCCAAGTTCATCCAAGGACACAGACATGCTCTGAGTTAGAAAATACCTTCTCTGCACAGTGAGGTCTGTGCGGCAGTCTCGACTTACTCATCAATGTAGGGCTCTGCACTGTAGCTCTAAAGTTCCCCCACTAATATGTGCTGCCAGTCCTGACTGCCCAAACCTTTATGTCAGCAAAGGTACTGGAGAGCCGAGGATATGGCGTGCATGTCCAGAAAATGAAAACACAAGAACAACCAATTTTCTGTGCAATGTGGAAGGGTGTGTTGTTGTCAGTTGCCACTGACTTGACTATGACTCACAGTGATTCTATAAACAATGCATTGAAATCTTGTCCTATCCTGTGCCATGCTCAAGATGTCCCTGTGTCAGTCCATTTCGGTGAGTGGCTTCTTCTCTTGCAGAGACCCTCCCCTTTTCCCTGAGAATGTCAAATAGACTAAGAACCCAGATTAATAGTTAAAAAAATATTTTATATTGGCTTGCTTGCAAAGTTCATATATATTGTGTTTCACATTGTTCTTCATATTCGTGATGTTTTATAAACGTAATCACCATTGGACCATGCCCACCATTATCCTGTCTTTTGGGGTCCCAGCGGATCTTTCCCACTTCCTTTGCCTCCTCCCTCCACCCACCAAATTGCATGACCCTACGACCAGGCTGCTTTGAAGGAAATGGCAAAAAATAAGGCTCCAGGAATAGATGGTATACCAATTGACATATTTCAGTTAACAGATGCTGCCCTGGACGTGCTCACCAAGTTGTGCCAAGAAATCTGGAGAACGACCACTTGGCCAACTGACTGGAAGAGATCTATATTTGTTCCTATCCCAAAGAAAGGTGACCCAACAGAATGTGGAAACTACAGAACAATCTCACTGATTTCACATGCAAGCAAGAGTTTACTGAATATTATCCAAAAATGACTGGAACAGCACATCAACAGAGAACTACCAGAAGTCCAGGCTGGGTTTAGAAGGGGTCGTGGTACCAGAGATATTGTAGCTGATGTTAGATGGATCTTGGCTGAAAACAGGGAATACCAGAGGAATGTCTATCTGTGTTTCATTGACTATGCAAAGGCATTTGTCTGTGTAGATCATAACAAACTATGGCTGACTCTGAGAAGAATGGGAATCCCAGAACACTTGATCGTTGTAATGTGAAACTTATACTTGGACCAGGAGGCAGTCGTCAGAACAGAGCAAGGGAACACTGCATGGTTCAAAATTGGGAAGGGCGTACACCAGGGATGCATCCTATCTCCATACCTTTTCAACCTATATGCAGAACAGATTATCCGGGAGGCGGGGCTCTGTGAGGAGAAATGTGGGGTCAAGATTGGTGGACGATTTATCAACAACCTGCGTTATGCGGATGACACAACCCTGCTTGCTGAAACTGAAGAGGACCTGAAGCGCCTGCTGCAGAGTGTCAAGGACTGCAGCTTCCAATATGGATTGAGGCTCAATGTCAAGAAGACAAAGATTCTCACCATTGAACCAATTGGCAGCATCAGGATGGATGGTGAAGAGATTGAGATTGTACACAGCTTTAGTTTGCTTGGCTCCATAGTCAACAGTCTTGGCACCAACAGCCAGGAAATTAAAAGGCGCATTGCCATGGGAAAGTCTGCTGTTAGGGACCTCTCCAAAGTACTGAAGAGCAATGGTGTCTCTCTGGAGACTAAGGTGTGTCTGATACAGGCTTTGGTCTTCCCAATTACTTGTTATGCATCAGAGAGTTGGACAATGACCAAGGAGGATAAAAGGAGAATTGATGCCTTTGAGCTGTGTTGCTGGAGAAGAGTATTGAGAATACCATGGACTGCTAGGAAAACAAACAGATTTGCCCTGGAAAGGGTTAAACCGGGTGGCTCCTTGGAGGCAAGGATTCTGAGGCTCCGTTTAACATACTTTGGACATGTTGTGAGGAGGGATCAGTCCTTGGAGAGGGACATCATGCTTGGGAGGGTGGAGGGACAGCGCAGGAGAGGAAGGCCCTCTGTGAGGTGCATTGATTCAGTGACTGGGATAATTGGGATGGGAATGTCAGAGACAGTGCGATTGGCATAGGACAGAGCGGAGTTTAGGGCTGTTGTACATAGGGTCGCTATGAGTCGCAGGCGACTCGACGGCACATAACAACAACAACAACAACATGACTTCCCTCCTATCCATCCTCACCCCTCTGCTCCCACCCTTTACCTTCTTGGATCCCTATGCATGTTTTATTAGTTATCCTTCTCTTTTTACAATAATGGTCTTAGATTAATCTTGTATTGCCTTGCTAAGCCCTGAGGACTGGTTAGGGTCCCTTCCCCCTATTTCCTCTTTATCTTCTCTTACATTCTATATAGTGCTTTGTAGTTTGCGAAGGACTTTAATATACAATATCACTTTTATTCTTCAACATGCTAGATGCAGAAATGAGCAGAAAGTTGTCATAAGGACAGCTTGTGAATTTGCTGGCGTGAAGTGTGCTTCCTGCACAAAACTGCTCTGCTAATAGGGAAGCCCTCCAAACACTGTGTCTCTCCTTCTAATGTAACCTACCCTAATGGGCCTTCTCATTCTATGCACTCTCTGGAGTGACTCATAAGACCCCAGGGTTTTAAATACCACTTACTCTGTCTGCCACCTACATCCCCCCCGCCCCGCCCCTGAGTATGTGTTCTAAGCCTAATGGACACGTCCACTTGAATGACACACTGTTATGTCAATCTCGGTGTCCTACGCAGAGGTTCTCTCCAGATCTGTTTTTCTCCCACATTGTTTGTGTCAGCAGATGATGGTCTTTCATTCATCAGTGCAGGATTTCTCTGGCCGGCTCCCTGCCACTCACTTCTCCATTTACACAATGGCTCAGTTCCTCTCATCTGCTTCTTTGCTATCTCTTTTCCTTTGCTCTTCTTTATTCCCGCTGCCTTGCCATGATTTCCTCCAGATCGCATATTTTCTCACTTTTATTGCTACAGACATGTTCCACATAGTTATTCTGCCTCCAGGCTAATCCCTTGCAATAGGCAGCTGCCAGAGTGAGCCTTCTAAAATGCTTTTATGATAAAGTTCAAACTCATTAGCAAAGCACAGAGACCTGAGTGGTGTGGTGTGGTTGAACAACACTTGGCAGCTCTAGAAAGGCAAAGTGCAGTTGATGCCTTGTTGCTGCTGTTCCTTCCCTCAGGTTCCTTCCAGGTTCTGTCTAATAAACTCGTGTTTATCCTCCTTGACAGAGCCATGCTGCCAACTCAAAGGCAAGTAGTTCGAATGCACCAGGTGCTCTGTGAGAGAAGGGTGGACAATCTCCTCGTGCCAGCCTCTTTACAGCCAGCCTCTGAAACCCCACTGGCGGGTTAGCTGTGAGTCAGTTCTGACTTGACAGCAACAAGTGTGTTAATGACTCAGCGAATTGTGGGCATTTTTAAAATAAATCCTCATCCACCTCTCTTTCCGTTCCCTCTCGTAACTGTCAAGCAATCAGACCATGGATCATAACCCATCCTAATACGTACCACTCCAGTTTATAGCTGGTTTGTTGGTTGGCAGCCCTGCTTCATCAGAAGCTTCTTCAGGGCACAGACTACTTCTGATGGGATTAGCACATGCACAAAAAAGATTACTGTTTTCCACATGGGAAATTGTTGCTCAGGCTTATGAAAAGGTCAGGTCTATATAAAGTGTTACTTATTTTCCCTTTTCTTTAGAAAATATTTATAAAATATATCAGAAGCTGGAGCCTATCTGTGATATGGAAAATGATGTCAGAATCCAATCCTCAGCGTTTAAGCTAGTCCCTCGGGCAGTGATCATCTGCATGATCCCTGATGTGTCTGAATTTATACTGAGACTTCCAACCCAGAGGATTCATCTTCTAGCAGTGTTGGACAGCATTCTGCTAAAATACATAAGGTTTTTCATTAGTTAATCTTTAGAAGCCGATCACCAGGCCTTTCTTCCTAGTCTCTTGTCTGGAAGTTCTACAATTGAAACTGCTGCTATTTGAAATACCATTGGCATGGTGTTTAAAATCATGTTGCTATTGTTGTTAGATACCATCAAATTGAGTTCTTCTCATAGCAAGCTAATGAACAACAGATCTGAACCCTCTCCTATCTGGTACCATCTTCACTCTTCCTGATATAACAGAGCTTATTATGTCAGTCACCACCTGATTGAGAGGCTTCCTTTCCTTTGCAGACACCCTCTACTCTTCCCAGCATCATGTCCCTTTCCAAGGAATAGCCCTTCCTAGCAACATGTCTAAAGTATGTAAGGAGAAGCCTCATCATTCTTGCCTCCAAAGAGCACCCTGGCTTCAGTGCCTCCAAGACGTACTTGTTTGTTCTTTTGGCTGTCCGCAGGATATTCAGTGCTATTCTACAATACCACAGCTCAAAGGCATCAATTCTTCTTCTGCCATCCTTTTCACCATCCAGCTGTCTGATGCATAGCATAGGATCAGAAAAAGTATGGCCTGAATCAGATACACCATAGTCCTCACACTGACATCATTAGTCCTCAATAATTAATTTGGAAAGGTCCCTAATTCCAGACTTTCCCAGTGCCGTGTGTTTCCTTATTTCCTGACTGCTGGTACCAAGGGTGTTAATTGTGGATCCAAGTAAGATGAAGTTGATAGTTTCAATCTCTTCTCCATCCATCATAATTTGTGTGTTGGTCCAGTGGTAAGAGTCCTTGTTTTCTTGACATTGAGATGCAATCTGTACTGAAAGCTGCATTCCTTGATCTTCCACAAGCGCTTCAAGTCCTACAGAATGTGAAAACTATAGAACAATATCATTAATATTACATACAAGCAAGATACTGCTGAAGATCATGCAAAAATGGCTAGAACAGTACATAGATAGGGGACTGCCAGAAGTTCAAGCAGGATTTAGAGGAGGCTGTGGCACCAGGGATATCATTGCTGATGTCAGATGGATCCTGGCTGAAAGTAAAGAATAGCAGAAGAATGTCTATGTGTGCATTATTGACTATACAAAGACGTTTGACTCTATGGATCATGACAAGTTGTGGCTGACATTGAGAGCAATGGAAATCCCAGAGCACTTAATTGTGCTCATGAGGAACCTATATCTGGACTAGAATGCTGTTGTGTGAACCAGAACAGGGGAGCATTGCATGGTTTAAAATTAAGAAGGGAGTGTATCAGGGAATAATTCTTTCTCCATACGTATTCAATTTGTATATTGAACAGATTATTCGTGAAGCTGGTCTCTATGAAGAGGAATTGGAGGGACTAGAGGGAAGTTCATTAATAACCTGCATTATACAGATGACATAACCTTGCTTGCTGAAAGTGAGGAGGATTTGAAGCACATGTTGCAGAGGATCAAGGAATGCAGCCTTCTGGAATCATAGTAACATGAAAAAACATCACAGTATGATAAACTGACAGACCAGTGGTTAGGAAGCTTATTGGACATGTATGTAGATTGTGAAGGCTCACTCCAGATTGACTGAATTGAAACCTCTCAAGGTGACACCTGGAACAGTTTCAGAAATTTCTCCAGCTGATACTGACGATTGCTTTAGTTAGAAAACTTTTGACTGTAGGGAAGGGGCCCTGATGGCATAGTACATAATGCAGGGAACTGATAACTGAAAATTTGGTGCTTCAGACCCACCAGTTGCTCCTTGGGAGAAAGATGAGCAGTGTCTTCCTGTAGAGAGGGTCTCTATGAGGCAGACTTAACTCTATAGATGAGTGGGCTTAAAGTACCCAAGGAAGAGTATTGAAATTTATGTAGCATTTATTAGGGAACTTTGGTGGCTTAGTGATAAGGAATTACCCTGCCAATACAGAGGTACATGGTTTAGATCCACCTCTGCCGAAGAAATATGGGCAATCTCTTCCTGTGTGATTTACTGCCTCTGAACACAGCTTCCAGGTTAGCTGTGGGCCATTCTGACTCAATAGTACACAACAGCAACAACAAGGCACATATATTTAGTTTATTTCATTATTTCAAGCTACCAGAATACTATGTCGAGATTTAATTCTGCTCAAATATCTTTCAAAAATTATTTTCAATAGGGAAGTTGTACGTTTGTTTGAACATCTATCTAGCCTGATTAAAAATGACACTTTAAAAATAATGCAATCTTCAAGACGCTCGAGGAGTGAATAGATCCCTGAGCAACTAGCTTTTTTTCTCATCGTGTGGGTATCTCAAAGCATGGACCCTGCTTTGCATGTAGAGGCCTGCACACTCTGCATTAGATAGCAGCTTGTGCCTATGAGCTAAACACTTTATAAATATCAGCTGAAGCCATGAATGAACCTTACAACATTTATTACAGTATCAGCCAGATTTAGATTTGTGTTATGGAAGGGATTAAATTCGGGTTGTTATTGTTTTTTTTCTTTTTATTCTCTTTTGTCTGAGAAGCCACCACACCTGTTTGTGTGGGAGAGAAAGAGAATGAGAGAGATCATTGTGGAATGATGGAACTATCTAAGTTTGGGGGGGTTATTTTCCCCTCTCCATTTCTCTAGGGACTTCAGCCTGATAGAGTACTGTGTAAATTGTTATTATTGGGTGCTGTTAGGTTTATCAGTTCATTACAACCCCACATTCCCATGTGAAAGGGTAAAGCTGCCCACGTAAGGTTTGCTGGACCATAATCTTACAGGGAGCCAACTGTGAGACTTTCTTTCTAGGGCCTCTTACATGGAGTCTAACTGCCAACCTTCCCATTAACAGCTGGGTGCTTAACCATTGTGCCATCAAATCCCTTTAACTGCAGGGGTCCTTGAAGTTGATATTTATACTTTGTCTCAAGTATAGTTTTGTTTGGTTGCCGCTTGGCCTCGGAACCATGGGCATCACTGCAAGTTAGCATAACCCTAAGATACAGAGCTTTGGAGACGGCTCTCTTCAAGGACAGTGTTTGAATGAACATTTCTTTCCTCAAAGGTGACTGTCTGCAACCTAATTATTTGGGATCCTAATTAACCTAAAAGTAAGCACTGATGAGAAGAAGAAATCAGTCCTGTTGTCTCCACCCCAATAGGCAAAATGGGCACATTTTCAGGGTGAGTGTAGAATACAGTGAAGACACATCACTCACCAAGCATTACTATGCAAAGCTTTCCACCAAGTGGATTAGATTAATATGCAGGAGGACAGCGAAACAAGTCTCTTGCACTATACACATCTGCAAAATTAAACTCACTCTATTGCTATTAATGCAAAACTAAGTCCTAACTTACCCATCATTGGGTTTGCAAGGCTGTAAATTGCATATGAGGAGACTGCTCATCTTTCTGGATTGGAACCACTCTAGAGGCACTGTCTTTGGTTATCTGCTGATTGCATCACCAGAACTCCCTACACATCCCCTAGTCACTGCTTTTTCTAGAAATAGAGAATGGACCAAGAAACGCGTGGCTACATATTTTTTATTACTCATTTTGAAGGTTTTCTTGGAGAGGGGCATTTGGAGAATCTACACCTATTTCTGTGGACATATGATACTGAAGTCCTTTCAGATACATCTGAATGAAAACTCTAATTTCTTTGTGACTTGAATATTAGGAATTTCTTTTCTTTTAAAAGTTTTATTATTTTGTGTATGTGTACCTACAAATCAAATCTGACTGGCACAGGAGGAGATTGCCCCTCCTTCTCCAACAGAGCATCTAGGATATTCAAACCCCCAACCTCTGGGATTGCAGTGCAGCTTCTTGCCACTAGGCCACCAGAGCTTCCTGAATATTAGGAATTTCTAATGAGTATTTACGATGCTAACTGTTTTCCAATAATTATAAAACCCTTCTTCCTAGTGAATGTAAATTTCTGGACTTTGAGAACAGAGTCTTTTTATAGGTTAAAATAAGGAGTCCTGGTGGCATTATTGCATTATGTGTTGGTTGCTAACTCAGATGTTGACTAATGAAAGGTCAATGGTTCAAGCTTACCAGCTCCTCTGAGGGAGAGAGATGAGGCAGTTTCCTTCTCTTGTTAAGAGTTTCAATCTTGGAAACCCATGGAGGGTTTCCAAGTATTAAAAAGGATTTAACCTCAATGAGTTTATAGGTGAAAATAGTGTATCTGTAAAATGGAACATTATGCAAATTTTAAAATGAACTGTTGTGGACCAAATCCTTGTGTTTATATTTTACTACAGTTACTTCATGTTTATATATCCTTTTGAGAGAGAACTAAGAGTAAATGAAAATGCCAATGGAAACTTTAACAAATTAGGAAATCTAGCTATCAAGTTGTGCTGCCATATAATGAATACAAATTTTTTATAAAACATAAATGAAGGGTTTGGACCCACAATAGTTATAATTGTTAAAATATTATTATTATTATTATTATTATAAATATTTTATTGCTTATTTTGCAAAAATTTTACACAGCAAATTAAACACCTATTTTAAAATTTTTGTTCAAGGAGTACTGAAAGCATAGGACATTAACAAAGTTAGTGGTTCAAATCCTACAGCCACTGCTGGAGAAAGATGGTCACTGTCCTCTTAAAGCTTTAAAGCCTCAGAAACGTGACAGAGCGTCACTATGAGTTTATTCCAGGACCCTAAATGTATACAGTTCAATGACACTGCTTACATCTCCATATTGTGTCAACATTCTCATTGTTTCTTTTCTGGTTGTTCTGTTTCCATTAACCTAGCTTCCCTGCTCCTTTCACCTCTCCCGTTCCCCAAACAGTCTAATCTTTGTTTTAGGATGAATGTTACCCATTTGCTCTTATATGTTGTTGTTGTTGTTGTTGTTATGTGACATCAAATCTCCTGCAACTCATAGCAGCCCCATGTACAATAGCTCTGAACCTAGCCCTATACTGAGCCAGTCTCACTGTTTCCGACACACCTGCTCACATTACCCCAGTTACTATGTCAGTCTATCTCATCAGGATATTCCTCTCCTGCACTGTCTCTTTACATTTCCAAGCATGACATCCTTCTTCAAGGATTGGTCGTCTATGGCAACATGCCCAAAGTATGTAGAACAGAGCTTCGAAATTCTTGCCTCCAGGGAGAGCTTGGTTTCACCCTCTCCAGTATAGATGTGTGTGTGTATATTGTTTTTACACACACACACACACACACACACACACGCTAACATAAAAGCTCTGGTGGCATAGCCTGTAGAGAGTGGAGATGATAACCCCAAGACCAGGCCTCTCTGGGGATTCAAATCCACCAGCAGCTCTTTGTGATAAAGATGGACAGTTTCCTTGTATGCCATTTAGAGCCTTGGAAACACAATGCAATGGAGGGTCAGTTATAACTCAGTGGCGATGAGTTGGATTATATATCTATCTTTATATTTATCTCTCTAGCTACCTAAAGTTTTGCTGTTATATACCGTTGAGTAGGAAATGACCCATAGCTGATCCGCCAGTGGATTTTCAGAGGCAGTTGATCACACAGACGGTGATTGCATATATATATATGTATTCCCCCCTTGAACTTTGAATGGAAACAAATGTTTCAACTGTCCCTTTTCAGCCAATTAATAGATTGGCTCATAAAATAATATGCATAACATTTGTTTTCATTCAAAGATCAAGGGTATCTCAGGGCTTTAGTTTAAGACATTCCTTGGATCACCATCAGACCAATATATCAGACTTTCCCACACCTCTCTCCTTTTTACTGAGCACCCCTTGATGTATGTTGCTTTTAAAAACCCCAATTTTAGTTTGTTCTCTATTTTTCTACCCTTCTATCCATGACCATCTATTTTATGTCCTGGGTCAGAATGCTTGGCAGTGGAAACCAGGCATCTTCCAGGCCTGGGCTCCAGTTAGGTAAGACTTTGGTTTGGTTAGGCAGTTAGTCCTATAGACTAGTTTCATCTTTGAGTCTCTGGTTTTCTTTTGTTCTTTTTGCTCCAGACTAGTGGAGACCCATAGTGCTTATCTTCAGTAGCTGTTTTCAAGCTTTTAGAATCAACTAGGCTTCATCCAACAACAGATAAAGGTAACATTGATTTTATTTTGATCAAAGATTCTCTAGATTAACCTTATCAAAAAGGGGAGAAATGCAGAATTAGTTTTCTTTTTTATTATTATTAAATTTTATTAGTTTTAATGAACATTTACAGAGATTTTGGGTTTTCATTCATTCATTGTTGCACTGTTTTCTCCACCCTCCTCCACAGTTCGTTCTTCTTACCCCCCCCATGTCTGTTTTAATTGTCCAATTGCCACAGTGCTTGTCAAAGCCAGTTCTGATTAATCTCCTTTGTCAGTGTGTCCCTTGCCATTCCCTATCACTCCTCCCTGAGAGAAACTTCACCCTGATTCATAAGGAAAAGGGGATGGCGTATTCTCTTAGCTACTTCCTGCTGAAAAGGGACACTGTGGGTTTCAGGGTGAAGATCTTCTCTCACTACTCTAAAGGGCCCCCTTGGCAGTAGGAAACACATAGACTATTATGGAGATTGATTTTGGAATTTAGATGCACTGTTATCAATTGTGCTTAGCCGTACATGTTCATATCCCTGAAGATGTAAGAATGAGCTTTCAAATTGTAAAGGACTTCATATTTTCTACCACTGAAGCTGGACGAACTGCTGAAACTATCATTCTGAGATAATCTTTAAACTTTTCAGTAACTTACTCGCTCATTGCCAATGACTCAGAATCAGCTCATCATTGACCCTTTTGCAGGTTTTCAGAAGCTGTAAATGTAAATGTATGGGGGAAGATTGCCATTTTTCTCCCAGGGCACAGCTGGTAGATTCAAACCACTTGCCTTTGGGTTTGCAGCCCATTTCTTTACCCACTAGGCCACCAGAATATGATGGTGAATGGTTGGACAACTTGAAGTCTAATCCACATCACTAAACTGTACATGCAGAAACTACTGAATTGCTGTATATAGTAGTCTCAACAACAGCACAAGAAATAAACTTTGGAGAAAAAAATATTGATGAAGCCCAGAAAATTCTGTCCCTGAACCTTTTATAAAAAATTTTTTCAAGGAGTAGGTAAACTATTCTTCTAAAACCACTTATAATTTTTATGGGAGAATCAGAAAGGCCATGCAAGAGAGACAGGGTTATTGCCTTGATTTATAAACAGTACAGAATTCAGATTGTTTTTCATTGCTGTCAAAAGTAGTACCATACTTTCAATGCAACTTGAAACCAGTTCAGATTATGACTTTGTTCCTGTTTCTATGGAAACAAACTTTAATAAGATCAGTACTACATAGAAGCATTTCACATTAAAATGGGCAAGGGGGAAAAAAAACCACCCTAATTCTGTGTGCCTGATACACTTAGTAGGGGCTGATTAATGTGTTTACTGAATGTAAGAGTAAAATAGAAATAGTCTCAACCGTGCAATTGCGTGCTAATTAGATGCAGTACTAAAATTTGCATATATAAACTTATCCCTGGGACAGTGCAAACTTTAGCAAAAACATAAGGTGTATGATCCATTCTGCTTCACTTTTGATCCAGATTGGAGCATAAAGAAGCTGCCTGCATCAGAAGCTTAAATAGCTTAATTGTACAGCAAGGTAGACGTTAAAGGGTCAGAGTAATGTTAAGTAAATGAAGCTGTTTTGGAGAAAACCTGTAATGCTGCATTCCAGGTCGCCAAAGGCACAGAGCCATTTTTGTGCGTGTTAAATCAGTTTAGGGCCAAACGCTGGTGTTAGCTGACTTCCAGAGCTTCCTTATGTTTCCAGCTTTTGAAAAACAACATAGCCAAGTACACGCTATCTGAATCTGTTGGGCTTCTTTTGCAATTTTGTTTGAAAGGTATTTAAGTGTATTCTTTTCTGGTACGGCTTTTTGTGTGCCTTTTCTTCCCAACTTCAACTAGTAATCAGGCCTGCTTTCTAAAAACCTTTTAGGTTCTGGATCTAGCAGTTGACCATTCATATTTTAAAAGTTGTCTGAACATGCTGACCCAGGTAAAGTGGGTGCCTTTTGTTAAATGAAAGTCGTTTGTCATGCATGCGTAGTGTATCTGGGTGTGCGTGTGTGGGCCAGGAGGTTGTCACATATATATCTGTGGACATTTAAGCACTTTCCACTTTCTAAATATTGGACTGTAGCACACAGATAGCTTAGTGCTTTTCATGTGATGAGTGCACAAAACTTTTATTCACTTCTTCAACAAATATTAATTGAGCCTGCGATGTGCCAGACACTGAAGTAGGCACATGGTGGGCAAACAGGAATCCTGCCCTCATGAAGTTGACAATCTTTCTAGTGAGGGAAACACCATTAACAAAGAGCAAAATAAATAGGGAGTTTGATGGAGTTAAATGA